>NC_053026.1:654834252-654964016 GCF_003073215.2 Triticum urartu
CGAAAGGCATCAAATAGGGCCCCCTCGTGTGACACATGTTGGCCCAATCCGAGTAATGACATTGTGTCTTCGGCGTCAGTAACACGGGCTACTGCACTCGTGTTCGGCCTGGCGACATCTTCGTATCTATAATATCAACACGACTTCCCTAAGTACCTTTTGTGGTTGTCTCCTCGACCCAAGTTTTGAAACTATCTCCCCTTTCTGTAATGTTGGCGTGAGTTTCCGAATATTGATAATGAATGCGAACTTTTCTTTCCACAAGCTAGACAATTTATTTAGTCGTCGTCCGATATGACCTTCCGTTATTTAAAAATTAATCTTGCTCTATATACCAATTATTTGTCCACCCCACAGGCCAAGTATTTTCGGACAACACACGACGATGCAACATTGGCATATATTCCTGCCGTCCCTTTGGGGCGGTGAGGTTAGGGTTTCTTGTCTAGTGGCGAGATTTAGTGTCAGGTTCTCTAGATCTATTCAAGAGTTCATCGGCGATGACTGCGGCTCCGAAGAACTGGTCCTTAGGGGCACATGCATGAAGACTTTCCAACTATCATCGACAAGGTCAAGCCGGCTCTGATAGAGGAATGGTGACAACGTCGTGTAGGCAGCTCGTTCTGGCGGCAGTTGTGGTTGCTTGGGGTTTTGGAATTCAATGTAATTTTTATTATGTTTGAGGTGCTTTGTACTTTTACTGAATTTTGATAATAGATTTTGATCATTTTTGAAAAAAGAAAGAACCGCTTCCGATCAGTCCTGCTGCTGGCCGAAGCAACCCCCCTGATTCATTATTCCGGCGGTTTGCGTACGTAGCTAAGCTAGCTAGATAACCCAATCAACTTGATTGATTCTGTCTGTAGTACTAGCACAACTCTACGTAGACGAAAAGCTATTTGATAGCCACAGAAATATGACCTATTGCTTACCCCAATTTTTTTGTCTTAGATTTGTTTAAATATGGATATATCTGACATTAAAATATAACTAGATATATCCGTCTTTTAATAAATGTAAGACAAGAATTTTAGAATGAAGGTAGTATTATTTAAGGGGGTTTACATGGGTATAAATATCAGCAAGGCTGCCTAATGTTTTTTTTAACACAATACATGTTCAGGTGCTAATATATACGCATATAAACTCATCCTTATGAATGCTTGCACGCAAACCTTACTCCTATGAGTATCTTAGAAAGATTGAGCTGACATCATCTTAAGATTGATGAAGTCATCACATATACCTTAGTGGTCGACGGAAATATCTCCTTCACTGAACAAGCATCACAGAAAAGTCTAAAATAAACCAAGAAAATTATGAGCACCAATGCCAAGTCCAGAATTCAGAACATGATGGATTGGTTCCATAACAAATAGCCTAACCATTTGAGTTAGGTTCAATTTGTGCTAGGCTGCTTAGTTACATGACCGAGTCAATATAAAATACTAACAATCCTATATATAAGGTACCTAATTGATGCACTAGTTGGACACGTATATACTACCTCCGTTCTTGTTTATTGGTTCACTCGTATTTTGCGCTAAATTTTGATCATAAATCTAACTAATAAAATATTAATGCATGTCACAAAAAATTATGTTGTTGAATTCGTATTTGAACATAGTTTCTGATGATGTTGTTTTTTATATGTATAACTTATATTTTATTAATGAAAATTCTGATCAAAATAAGACCATAAATATGACGGGACTAATAAACCAGGATGAAGCTAGTACGTGCAAGTTGAAAAAAAAAATCTGACGAATCCCCAAACGAAAATCAGTCAGCATATGTTAACAATCGAAATCGATATGACCGTTGCTCCTGCGACGCGCTCGGCGGCCCTTCCGCCGCCGCCCCCGTTGCCGATGCCGCCGGCCAGCCTACCCCCACCTCCCTTCCGGCCAACCATCCTCGCGCCGCAGGCCCCTTGGTTCCTCTCCCGGCGCCAGGGCTCCATCATCGCTGCTTCAAGCCTCGTCGACCTCCCGGTAAGCCAGATCCAGTCCGCCTCCGATCTGCCGGCCCTGGAGTCGCTGCCACGCCCTGCCTCGCCTGTTTGCGCGTGCGACTCGGCGGGGGGCTCCGGCTCCTGCGCGGCTATGGTGGCTTTCAAGGCGCCCCGGCTCCGCTCCATGGTGGTTGCGCCTGCCGGGGGCATTCATGGCGGATGCATTCAAGGCGGGCCAGTCCCTGAGACAGTGGAGGATGGGCGCGCCGCGCCCTGGATGGCGGTGGGCTTGAGGCGCCGTCCGTGACGGGACACTTCTTTACGCCGATGCGACGGGCGTCCGGCCGGGCTCGGCGACAGCCTGGCCGAAGAGAGGAAGCTGCTCTTCTTAAGGAGGGCGCGCGGGAGATGTTTTCGTTGCCTCAGCAAGCACCATCGCGCCCGCTCCTGCCGTGAGCCCCTGCACTGCTTGCTTGCAACCGCTCAGGCCACCGCGCTCGTTTCTGCACTGCACGCGACGGGCCGCCGCCCCCTTCGCCCCCCGCCCCGCCCTCTGCCTTCCTGCAGGTCGCGCTCGGGGCGCTCCTGGGCTGACGTGGTCGCCTCCCACCTGGACTGCCCTCCTCCCCTCCCGACTCCACCTCCACGGGACATGGCTCAGCATGGCCTTGGCGCGCCGGAGTCCAAGCCGGAGGAGGATACCTGCATCATCGTGGCCACCTTCGACATCGACCGCGACCGACGCACCTGGGAGCAGACGGCCGCCATTGCCTGGGCGGTGGACGCCCCTCGTCGTCTGGCCCCGGCGGTGGTGGAGCGGCTGCTGCGTGACCGTCTTCGCCTGAGACGGGGTGACGTCGCCGTCAGCAGCCACTACCCAGAGGAGTTCCTCCTCAAGTTCGAGAGCAAGGAGCTCTGCACGGCTGCGCTGGACAAGGGCCGGCTCCGAATGGGCGACGGCACGCGGGTCTTCATCAAGCCTTGGAGGCCGCTGGCGCACACGCTTGGCGCGGCCATGCCTTTCCGCGCGCGCCTCATCCTCGACGGCGTGCCCGCCTACGTCTGGACGCATTCCATCGTCGAGCGCGTCATCGGCCGCACCTGCGCGCTGGACGTCATGGATGAGCGCTCCATCTCCATGTCGGACACGCGTGACATCGGTCTCTGGGCGTGGACGACCAATCCGAGCAGAATCCCGAAGGTGGTCTGGCTGACCTTCACGTCGCGTGCACCCGATGGCGTCACGATCTCGGCGCGGCAGCCGGCGCGCTGCCTGCATGGTGCCACCTTCCGCGTCATCGTCCACCTGCTGCGGGTTGAGGACTACACTTCAGCCCCTCTCGACGCGGAGACGCAAGATGGCCAGCATGTGGCGTACTCCCCTCCGACATCCGTGTTCCCGCCTTGCCACCGTGGAACCATCGACGGCCATGCTCATGTGTCCTCTGACGACGTCGTCATCCCTGGCGAGTTCGACTCCCGCGGCACCACGGTGTGGGGTACACCGCGCGGCCGTGCCAGTGGTGGCGGCGCCGGCGCCTGCCGCGAGCAGCGTCCGTGGAGGCGCGATGATGAAGGCGATGACCATGACGGCCGGTCGGGTGGCCCTGGCGATGGGCGGGCCTCGCGCGGCCACGGAGAGGTCGTTGCGCGGCCACGATCCCGCTCCCCGCGGCGGCGCGTCGATCGTGCGGCTGGCCGTCGGGACGGCGGCGGGCGGCGCCATGCGGCCGACTCCTCCACGACTATGGGCTGCTTCAGGAAGATGGGAGTGGTGGCGATGGCCGAGGCCAAGGTCAGACGGGTATTTGGTGGCAAGGAGGCTGACGAACGGCTGGCGCTGCGAGAGGTTGTGCTTCGGGAGGCAGCCGTGCTGCGACGCCTTATCGCCCTGCCGGCTGCGGCTGCCTCGGCTTCGGCTGCTGTCGGTCAGGTGCCGCCTTTGCTCCTAGAGTCCGGCACGTCCGCGCCTGTGGCTGTGGGGATGGAAGCCTGGTCCGACGGGCCTTGTGGCGCTCTGGGAGCGCTCAGCATCGATGACGGCCCTCCGGGTTTTGGCGCCCGGCCTCCCCTGTCCGGCTTGGCGTCTGAGAGCCGCTGCGCTTCTCCGGCGACAGCGGTCCACTTGTCTCCCTGCTGCGACACTCGTGGACGCACTCCGGTGGCCTCGCCCTGGGACCCTATCTCGTCTCGCCTGTGGTGCCCCCGTCGTCGGCCTCTCCTATCCTCGATGCCTTGGCTGCGTCGTCAGGGCTAGACTCCTCTTCAACCTCCCCTATCCAGGCGGGCAGCTTTGGCAATGTTGTTTCGGTGCCGGCGGGTGCACCCGCGCCTGCTGATGGCGTGGCACCGGAGAGCTCTCTCTCGCCTACTGTCGGTGAGCTGGGCCGTTTCTTGGTCTCCATCGCCGCCCCCCCGGCAGCGCCCCTGTTGCCTGCCCCGGTGCCGAAGCCAGCCAAGACCCGAGGATCCAGAGGCATCAATCTCTCCTCGCCTCGTAGGAGCGGGCGGATTGCTCAGAGGAAGACGCGGCAGTGCCTCCAGGGCAGTTCGGCGGTCCAGGAGCTGATTGCCCGCGCATGCAACCTGCTCGGCCCGGAATCGGACATGGATGTTGGGGTTCAGTTAGCCTACAAGGCGCTTTTCAACACGCCTCTTGCTGCTCCCGTCATCCAAGCAATCGAGAACCTTGCGAAGCATGTCAAGGCGGCCAAGAACAAGCCAGGAAAGAAGAAGGCAGCTGCCAGTGAGGCCATCGTTGTTGCCAATGTGTAGTCCTACCATGCGTGTCGTAGCTCGTAGCACTGTCTTTGCTGCTTCCTTTCGAGTTATGTCGTCCCTGTGTTTGCAACTCCGTGCCAACGCAACCGCGACCTGGCATCCGTGTGTGCCTCCTCAATGCATGTTACTTGTATTCGAACCCAGCGTGATCTACATTTCCCCATATGGCGCAACCTAATGTCGAGCTTCTGTGCTGGAATGTGCGTGGCCTCAATGCCCCTGCTCGTCGTGACGCCGTGCGCGACCTTATCTGCGACTATCAAGCCACCATTGTGTGCCTCCAAGAGACCAAGCTCGATCACGCCGATGATTCCCTCATTGCAACCATGCTTGGCCCCTCCTTCATTGCTAACTACCATGTCCTCCCGGCCGTCGGGTCAAGGGGGGGGGCATGATCATAGCCGTCTCCGACGCTTTCTTCCGCCTTTTGGACTTCCAGGCAACGCATGGATCCATTTCGGCCACCGTCACCATGTTGGCTGATGGCCTTGACTGGACCCTGTCATGCGTATACGGCCCTCAGGGGAGCAAGACAAGCTGCTTTTCATCAACGAGCTCAGAGGGCTGAAGCATGTGGTGAAGCCCCGGTGGCTCATTCTTGGCGACTTCAACCTGATCACCAAAGCGGCTGACAAGAACAACCAAAACATTAACAACCGCCTCATTGGCAGTTTCTGCTCCGCGCTAAATCATCTCGAGCTTAAAGAGATGCGGCTTTCAGGCCGTAAATTCACATGGTCCAATGCTCAAGAAAACCCGGTGCTAACAAAGATTGATCATTTCTTCCACTCCGACGATTGGGATGAGCTTTTTCCAAATGCCCACCTCCAGGCCATCTCATCTGCCTGCTCGGATCATGCACCGCTGCTCCTCCTGGGGGACACGGAGGTGCGGCGGCGCCCGTCCTTCAAGTTTGAAGAGTTCTGGCTTTGCTACCTGGTTTCAAGGAAGCGGTGGCCATGGCCTGGAATAAACCAGTGCAGTCAACCAATGCAATCCGAAAGATCCACATCAAATTGACACGGACTGCAAAAGCTCTCAAGAAATGGCAAAGAGATATAGTCGGAGTCCTCAACACTCAGATTGGCATTGCAAAGGAGGTAATCTGGAGGCTTGACATTGCCATGGAGGGGAGGTCCCTCTCCCCTGCAGAGCTGGAGCTAAGACGCAGGCTTAAGCTTTCTTATCTCGGCCTCCTATCCTTCCAGAAGGTTAAGTTGCGCCAACGCGCACGACTTACGGGTATCAGGCTGGGCGATGTCAACTCGAAGTTTTTCCATGCCAAGGTGAATGGGCGACGGCGGAAAAACTTCACCCAGTCGCTGCACTCGGATCACGGTGTTGCCGTCACAGCGGAAGATAAAGAGCAGGTGCTCCTTTCCCACTTCTAGGGCCATTTGGGCACCCCACGCCACGACGTTCAAGCTTAATTTGGGACAACCTCGAGATAACCTCGCATGATCTCTCGGAGCTCGATGCGCCTTTCAACGAGGAAGAGATAAAAGACGCGGTTTTTTCGCTGCCCTCTGTCAAAGCGCCTGGCCCAGACTGGTTTATTGGAGCCTTCTTCAAAACATGCTGGGAGATCATCCGGTATGATGTCGTTCAAGCAATCCTCCAGCTTGCTAATCTCCGCGGTGACGGTGCCTCCCTCATCAACTCAGCAAACATCATTCTACTCCCAAAAAAAGCGGACGCTCGGGTGGTCGGAGACTACAGACCAATCAGCCTCATTCATAGCCTTTCCAAGATCTTCTCCAAGCTCCTCGCCAACAGACTGGCCCCGATCCTGCCTTCACTGGTATCCAAATGCCAAAGTGCCTTTGTGCAGAAGCGATCCATCCACGACAACTTCTTGCATGTACAGAATCTCATAAAGGACCTACATCGTCGTAACATCCCAAGCCTCTTCCTCAAGCTGGACATTTCAAAAGCCTTCGACTCCATAAATTGGGCCTTCCTACTAGAGGTCATGCAACGCCTTGGCTTTGGGCAGCGATGGCGAGACTGGATATGTCTCTCCCTATCGTCCTCTTCTTCAAGAGTGTTACTTAACGGAAACCCCGGAAGGATTTTCAAACACGCAAAGGGCCTCCGCCAGGGCGATCCGGTATCTCCGATGCTTTTCATCTTGGCCATTGACCCTCTTCAGCAGATTCTCCAACTCGCCTCCCGACGAGGCATCCTCAAGCCCATTGCTGCCAGAACGGCCAGATGTAGGATCTCCCTTTATGCTGACGATGCGGGCATCTTTGCGAACCCAAATAAGGATGAGCTTCACGCGATTTCGGCAATCCTAAAGACCTTTGGGGAGGCAAGTGGACTGATCACAAACCTGAGCAAGACCGAGGTCTTCCCGATCAGATGTGCCGGCATTGACCTCCAAGATGTGCTGTCGGTTTTCCCTGCCAAGATTGCCACCTTCCCGGGACGCTATTTGGGGCTCCCCCTACATTTTCGTCATCTTAAAGGTGTTGATCTGGAACCCTTCATCGATAGGTTTGCAGGCAGACTACCAGGATGGAAAGGAAAGCTTCTCAACAAGCCTGGCAGGGTGGCACTCGCTCAGTCGGTCCTCATGGCCATGGCCACCTTCCACATCACAGCTCTCAACTTGTCGAAGGGGACTCTTAGAAAGATCGACAAAATCATTCGGGCCTTCATCTAGCAAAAAGAAGACCAAACTCAGACCTCGGGAGGCCACTCCCATGTTAATTGGAAGATAGTCTGCCGCCCAAGGCATTTGGGCGGCCTAGGGATCATGGACCTACAGAGATTTAGCCGTGCCCTGCGCCTACAGTGGCCGTGGTTGCAATGGACTGACCCAGAAAGGCCATGGGTGGGATCAGAGCTGCCGTGTGACCAATCAGACATGAGCCTCTTCCGCGCATGTACCTCTATTATGCTGGGCAACGGGCAGAAGACTTTGTTCTGACATGACAATTGGACTGGTGAAGGTCCGCTCAAGCTCCTAGCTCCAGAGCTCTACAAGATTGTCTCAAGAAAAAACAGATCGGTGTACAACGAGCTCATGAACGAGAACTGGATTAGGGCGGTGGCCAAACTGCAGACCATTCAGCAGCTAGGTGAATTCGTGTCTCTCTCGAACCACATTAGTCAGATCACCCTCCTCCCTGGCCAAGAAGACACCATTCACTGAAACTTAACCACCTCGGGGACTTACTCGGCCGCCTCTGCCTACGGCGCGTAGTTCTTCGGCTCCTACTCACATTTTGACACGACCAAGGTCTAGTCTGCAAACGCTGAGCCAAGTGTAAGTTCTTCGCATGGCTAGCACTGCATGGAAGAATTCTCACTGTGGATATGCTGGCCGTGAGGGGATGGCCTCACGATCCCAGATGCATGCTCTGTCTTCAGCAGCCAGAAACAGCAACTCACCTATGCAAAGACTGTCCCTTCACGGTCGCGGTTTGGAACCAGGTGAACTCCTGGACTAACGAAGGCGTTCCAATCTCAGGCTTCCTCCCGGAGCCAGGAAATGTGTCTGACTGGTGGGACAAGACTCTGAATTCCCAGTCCAAGCAAGTGCGCAAGAGGCGCAGTGGAAGAATCATCCACACGATATGGTCCGTTTGGAAGGAGCGAAATAGACGAGTTTTCACTGGACAAAGGCTGACGCATCGCGAGGTGGCGGCTCTAGCCCTAGACGCAATCAATCAGCGCGACCTGGCGTTTGCCAGCAACCTGCCAACCGCCGGCATTGGTTAATCTAGATTCTAGGTTGATTGGTCTTTTGTGGTTTCTGCGACGTTTCCTAAAAAACGCTCGCCCCTCTGTAAATTGCGTCCTTTCGCCATCTTTTCTATAAAGAAAAAGGCAGTGCTCCTGCCGGTTTCTAAAAAAAAATCAGTCAGCAAATGAATAGACATTCCGAAACTATTTTTGTTGTGAGTTCGCCTGTGCTCCTTAGTCCTTATATATAGCCTGGCGGTTCGAAGCAACATGCAAAGCACCTAAAGCGTCATGGCCTGTAGTAGAGGCGCATGTGCTCCACTCGCGGTCGCGGCCTGCGTTTTCCTCGTCCTCTGCGCCGTTGCCACGGTCGTCTACACCAGCTCCTCTCTGTCAACAGCGCTCCTCGCAGTCTCCGGCCTACGTCCATACATAGCGTCACTTACTACCAACGGCAGCGGCGGCACGAATGTCGGCGGGTCTCTCCACACCAGCCTCCACACGTGCCGCAAGCCAAAGCTGCCGCCAAATCCGCTCCCGCCCTTCTACTGCTGCCCCCCGGCGTCCTCGTCGTCGGAGCCAATCAACTTCACTCTCCCGGACCCCGTGGAGCCGCTCAGGGTCCGGCGGCCGGTGCACGGCGTGGGGGCGGAGTACATGGCCAAGTACGAGCGCGCCATCGCGCTGATGAAGGCGCTGCCGCACACCGACCCGCGCAGCTTCTACCAGATGGCCAACATCCACTGCGCCTACTGCACCGGCTCCTACCGCCAGACGGGGAACCCGGAGCTGGACATGCAGATCCACTTCTCGTGGTTCTTCTTCCCGTTCCATCGCGCGTACCTCTACTTCTTCGAGCGCATCGCGGCCAAGCTGCTCGGGGAGCCCGACTTCGCACTGCCCTTCTGGAGCTGGGACGTGCCGGAGGGGATGCGGATGCCACCGGAGTTCGCCAACTCCTCGTCGCCGCTCTACGACCCCGTTCGGAACCCGAGGCACGCGCCACCCCGTCTCGTGGACCTGGGCTTCGTCGGCGTGGAGAGCAATCGCACAGACGAGCAGCAGATCCAGCACAACCTTAGGACCATGTACAAGCAGGTGCGTCACCTACGTACGCTACTACTTCCTTTTATTTTTGAACTTTCCTTTTGCGGAACATTTCCGTGCTTACTTAGTACTTCCTCCATCCGTAATTTTTTGTGGCTTAAAAAAATATATCTAGACATATTTTAGTGCTAGATATATCTATTTACACGACAGGTAATTTCAGACGAAGGTTTATGTGGACATATATAATATGATTCCTCACTAAACGATACATCCGGTCTGTCTGACAACTGTATTTCAGATGATTGGCAATGCTGCTTTGCCGTCCCTCTTCCATGGCCAGCCCTTCCGTGCTGGTCAGTTTGACAAGCCAGGCCCTGGGACAGTGGAGCTGTCGCCACACAACACGGTGCACACCTGGACCGGCGACATAGCTCTCACCAATGTGGAGAACATGGGAACCTACTACTCGGCCGGCCGAGACCCACTCTTCTACCCACACCACAGCAACATAGACCGCCTGTGGGAGGCATGGCGCCAAGTCGGCGCTGCCCATGGTTACCGTGGCCATGTCGACTTCGTGGACCCCGACTGGCTCGACTCCTCCTTCCTCTTCTACGACGAGGAGTCTCGCCTAGTGCGGATCACCGTCCGTGACGTGCTCGACACAGAGAAGCTCCGGTACAAGTTTGATGGCGTTGGCATGCCGTGGGTGGACGCACGCCCACCTACAACTCCAAACGTGAGCAAAAATAAAGCCCTGCTCAAGTCTGTCAGATTCCCACTGTCCCTTCACAAAGTTGTGACCGTGGAGGTAAGACGACTGCAAGTGCTCCGAAGCACGGAAGAGAAGGAGGCACGTGAGGAAGTACTGGTGATCGAGGGCATTGAGACTGACGGAACACAAATGGTCAAGTTCGACGTCTACGTGAACGCCATGGAGCACAAGAAGGTGGAGCCCAGCGGGCGCGAACTAGCAGGGAGCTACATGTGCTTGAGTCATCCCCGTATCGATGGCACAGGGAAGGGGATGATTGTAGAAACAAGCATGAGGGTGGCGTTGAACGAGCTCTTGGAGGATTTGGATGCAGACGGTGATGAGACTGTGACCGTGACATTAGTCCCCAGACATGGGAGGGCTAAGATCAGAAGCCTGAGAATAGTGTACATGGTGGAGTGAGATTACAGTACCAACAAATTACATAATGTGTTGTAAATTTCGAATGAGATTATAGTTATGGAAGTGATCAACGAGTAGTGAATCAACAAGTAGTGACCCAATTGATCTGCTGTGTGAAATTCCCCTGCAAAAAAGCCAGAAAAAACTAGTACAAACAGATATGTTGTATTATTGCATAATTTGGGCTGTTGGATCCCGAAAATAACCGGCCCAAAATGATTTGATGTACTATAAAAGAATTCAAGAAATAATGCGAGCCAATGTCTGTTATACTGTAGTACATCCATGATATTCGTTTTTTTAAAAGCGGCAATGATAATTTTTGTCTTGGTTTTTTGTAAATCTGAAAGGAAGTGCAATGTATCTTGTACATACCCAAATTATGTACAATATAGATGAAAAAAAAGGAAATTTGCAAAAATTTACCCCAAAGCCAAAACATCTGGCATTCCATCAGGTGACCCTCATATTTGATGGTCTACATTATATTACAGTAAATAACTGTCGAAGGATAAAGCTCAAAACGCCCCTTTTTTATGGTGTTCTGTACACACTCGATGAATCCACATGCGCACCTAATTTTTCTTACATCAACATACTTTTCTTTAATTTTTTTCTTAATAATATTTTGGAACGGACTGAATTTAATAAAGATTGGAATGACATATGTTCATATTTGATGTATTTTTTTATAATTATACGGCTAACCAATAGTTTCATATTTATTGGGAAAATGGCTAAAAGTCCGACAATAAGAAAAATATTTGAATGTAATCAACAATATTTAGTGATTTTAAATATTTGCACTCAACTAATTTATTGTGATAGCATGGCTTAATATGGATGATAGACTACTCAGATCAATAAGAAATTTCTTTTTTCTTGGGAGCCCATTCGAAAAGAACTACAAAGCTAAGCGTGCTCTACTTCGAGCAATTTCAAGATGGGTGACTGACTGGGAAGTTGGTCACATGTGTGCACAGTGAGGACAAAGTGCGTAGAAAAGACTAGTGTTGATCTGTGAGATCAGTTTGTATCCCGCCAGGAGTAACAGCCTGTAACTGGCGAGTGCGTCCGGGGCGTTACAAGTTGGTATCAAAGCCGAACCTCGCGGTTACAAGGATGTTTACGGGTCAGGTGCGCGATCATGTTGTGCATGACGTTTGTGGCCCGTTATGGCACACAACATAGAACATGTGCCATACTGGACGTACATACCTCTGCCAAGAGGGAACGTTCCTATTGGTCAATGAGAGGACATCGGTTCTTTTGAGTGTGAGTGTATGTGATAGCTTGGCTTAATAGGGATGATAGACTAATCATATCAATAAACAATTCCTTCTTTTTGGAGCCCATCTAGAAGGAACTCCAAAGTTAAGCGTGCTCACCTTGATGCAATTTCAGAATGGGTGACCAACTAGGACTGGGAAGTTGATCTACGGGACCGGTCTTGATCCCGTCAGGAGTAACGGCCAGTAACCAGCGAGTGTGTCCCGGGCGTTACACTTATGCACGTCTGGTAAATCTAAACATTGATTTAACAACACATATTCATTTGAGTTCAAATTATTTAAAAGTTTTTCCACCCAATGGTGTAGAATTTGTATTTATGTTCATGCTCCTATTTTGTGTGTATTATTTTTATGGTTCACAAAATTCAACTCTGTTCAGTAGGCAGACAGATCCAATTTTGAATATCATGTAGCCATTCGGTTAGTGGAGGCTCTTTCTCGTGGATCACAACAAAGATATTCTTAATTTATGGAAACATCTCAAAGATAAATCTTCATAATTGTACATATACATGTAACATATGGTCTAGTTTCATAAAAAATATATTTTGAAAGTTTTTGTAATTTTATCTAAAAGTTAAAAATGATTATTATTAATGTACCTTTTTTGATAAAGAATGCTTTTTATTGACTCATCATGAATTATCAAGTGGATGCACAACTAGGATGCACACAATCGACACCTATGCACACACAAAGAAATACGCCGATAAAAAGCAAAGCCAAATAAGACAAAAGCTATGGCAAGCGGATGAAAAACAAAGAAAAGAAAAACAACCCTCCAAAGCAATCAATGAAGCAGCACAAACAACCACCACCATTAGCAACACCTGTACCGCGAAAGAGTTTCTCCAAGAGGAACGCCTCTAGGAAGGGAACAATGCACAAGCATTGTCGTCGCCCGATCAACGACCAAAGTTAGATCATGGGGTTTCACCTTAGAGAAAGTCCGAGTAATCTCCAAATAATGCCTACGGCAAGAAAACAGATAGAGATCTGTCATTGCCAGGTACAACATACAAAGGTCACACCTAGGTTTTTCACCGTGGAATCAAGACTTGATACCCAAAAGAACACCACAAAAAATGAAGTCACCATGTGATGCTACCCCCACTTGCCAAGAATGTTGCTGCAATACACCTATTGTCCGGCTCACAATCGCCACACACATGGTTTTGATGTAGACTACGGAAACTAAACCGCGTTCGAGGGACGAGCAGTGAAATGGTTATTTGGACCCTTTTATTTTGAGCCAAAGTTTGACATGAATTCAACTAATAAAATATAAATTATACATTACGAAAATTATACCATAGACCATTCCTTACAAATACAAATCCTACAATGTACTTTGTATATCATATACTTTATATATTTGTGTCAGTTACATGGTCAAATTTAGATCCAAAACACAATGAGGCCACCTGAACGGAGCTAGTACTAGCATCCCTGGTCCTCATTATAAGCGTAAACATCGGGTGCCTAGGGGTACATACCACTGCAACATTCACCACCAATTTCCATTCCTCCATCTAAGGCTGGTTATAGTGGGAGTAACTTAGCAAGTAACATAACACATTCCAAGAAACGTTTTCTTATATGGCATGTACTTAATGAGAAGAGAGGTGTTTGGAGTAACATAATATGTTACCGTAACATAACGTATCCCAAGGTAAAATGAGTATACATTTTAATAAATAATGGCTTGCATGATACTACACATAGCTAGGGCATAGACTAGTAAAACGAACACATGTTACTAGTCTAAGTTACTTCCCACTATGACCAGCCTAACGGCTAGCCATTAAATGGTCATTAGCTGTGTACCCTGCCTTGCTAATTACCGACTACAGTAGAAATAACCCAACTAGCCCGTCACATGCTATGCTATGCTATGCTATAACTATCCATAATGAGGAGTAACTTAGACTAGTAACATGCATATGTTACTACCTCTATAGTGGGGAGTAACATATATGTGGTGTCATGTAACATTTTACTTATTTGGTTGTAGACTCATCTTGTTTTGATATGTGTGATGTTACTCATAGTATGAGTAACAAGCTATGTTACTCAAATCATCTCTCTCCTCATTAAATCATTGCTATATAGTAAGAAAATTTGTAGAGTTGGACCCTATGTAACTACTGAAATTACTCTCAATATGGTACATGGACTATTTACATTAAATGGTCATTATATGCTATGCTATGCTGCGCTAGTAGCCAATCAAAATGCATATGGGACTGTACCCGATTTACTAGCTGATAGGTACATGGACTAATGCTACATACATGAGATTTCCACAGTAGTATTTACTATTTGGTACTACACGGACGGATAACAGATAGACGATGGAAACAATAGTGCTAGGCTGCGGCAATAAATATAGGTTTCCACAGTAGTATGTACTATTTGATATACATGGACGGATGACGGATAGATGATGGAAACAATAGTGCCAGGCTGCGGCAATAAATATTATGTACGTGTCATGCATCATAGTACTATTCACAAGAGTACCGGTTGTCCGCAGCAAGCATCCATCGCTTCCACGGTTTAAAGGTGTAGATGGCTTGGCCAACTCCACCGAGTTTAATAACCAAAGAAAAAGACGCAGCCAGCGAGCTACTATCAATAATATAGCCAGTTGTTGGCTACATAATGATGCCACATCATATATAGCCAAGTTTATAGCCGGCAAATAAAATAGCTAGATATAAATATGTATTACTTTGTGTTGAAAATATGCCCTAGAGGCAATAATAAATTAGTTATTATTATATATTTCATTGTTCATGATAATCGTTTATTATCCATGCAAGAATTGTATCGATAGGAAACTCAGATACATGTGTGGATACATAGACAACACCATGTCCCTAGTAAGCCTCTAGTTGACTAGCTCGTTGATCAATAGATGGTTACGGTTTCCTAACCATGGACATTGGATGTCGTTGATAACGGGATCACATCATTAGGAGAATGATGTGATGGACAAGACCCAATCCTAAGCCTAGCACAAAGATCATGTAGTTCGTATGCTAAAGCTTTTCTAATGTCAAGTATCATTTTCTTAGACCATGAGATTGTGCAACTCCCGGATACCGTAGGAGTGCTTTGGGTGTCACTGGTAGAAAAAGGGCCTATAGTCCCGGTTCGTAAGGGCCTTTAGTCCCGGTTCCTGAACCGGGACTAAAGTGTCGGTAGTAATGCCCCGACCCTTTAGTCCCGGTTCAATCCAGAACCGGGACTGATGGGCCTCCACGTGGGCAGTGCGCAGAGCCCAGGCAGGAGACCCTTTGGTCCCAGTTGGTGGCACCAACCGGGACCAATAGGCATCCACGCGTCAGCATTTCTGTGGCTAGGGTTTTTGTTTTTTTTTGAAAGGGGGGGGGGGGTTGGGGGTTTTGGGGGGTTAATTTAGGTGTTTCATATATTGTGTTAGCTAGCTATAATTAATAGAGAGAAGTGTCCTCTCTTACGTCCGTGCTTGGTCGACGCTACGTATTATACATACGTATAGAGAGGACTAGACACGCTAGTTAGCTAGTTAGCAAACGAAGGAAACAGAAGATCGTCATGAACATATATGCATACAGAGAGAAGTGATATCGACCACCTCTCCTTCTCCGAGAGATTGGTCGAACAACAAGTTCTCATATATCTATCCGACACTACCGGCTACATATATACAATAATTATCTCTTACAAATATAATCATACAGACTCATGGTCCACATAGTATTCTTCGTCTTCAGCGATCACTTGGTCAAGAAAGAATGCCGCCAATTCCTCTTGAATTGCTCGCATGCGAGCTGGTGCTACGAGTTCATCCCGCTTCCGAAACATCTAATTTGAAGAAGGGGGTCAATACATATATATATATATATGAATGAATGAAACTCAATACAAATGATGGTAATAAAATAAAATTGTGAATGTTGTTATTTACGTACTTCATATTGTTCGTCAGAGTACCCGCCCCGCTCACAGGTCGTGTGGCGCATGGACTCGCAGACGTAGTATCCACAGAAATCATTCCCTTTTTCCTGCCACAACCACTTTACAAGAAATAGAGGTCAATCAAACTGATAAGCAAGAATGCTAAATGGTATTGATGAAACTAGCGCTTGAATCACTAGGAGATGCGCGGAACATGCTACTATAGTACTTACTTTCGGGTGTCTAAATTCCAGCTCCTTCGGCAGTCCCGAAACTTTTCTGGTGAATTTTCTCCAAACCCTGCCGGACAAAGAAAACAATTACTTGATATCAGGAAATGAACAAAGTTGCTGATATGGTGGATAATGATCGATTTAACTTACTTCTTGAGGATTTCAGTCATGTCCACATACTCCTTGGGATCTTTTCGTTTAGAGTCCAAGACGGTTACTACTCCCTGCTCAAGCCTAATCTCTAGGAGAATATAGTGGAAACTGCACACGCATGCATAACTCATCAATTACATTACTATAACCTGGACTAATATATAAGGGAAACCGAATATGCACAAGACAGTAACACTCACTTGAAGTTGTAAGGAAAGAGTATTATATCTTTTTTTTTCATTTTTTTTGAATGATCATAGCAAGTTGGCCTCGGTATCTCCGGGACGATGTTCAACCTCAGTTGCATCTATGAGATATGTGTTAACGAACCCAATATCACCGATTTGTCTTTTCTTCAATTCGGCAATCTTCATTCTGAATAATATAGTGAGGATAATTATAAATACATGTAATGAAAGAGATGAGCTATATAGAGAGACTTAATGACAGAAGTAGTAATACTTACAGACAGTAGCAGGTGATCATTGTTTTATCGAGGGCCAATTGATTGAAAAACTGATAGAACTCCTCAAATGGAATAGGCAACAGTTCAATTCTAACGAGGTCATGCTCCGGTTTAACTCTCGCATACAAAGTACTCCTCCCCCCAGACTCTCTGCAGATTTTCAAGTACCAATCATGTAATCTTTGCATCATCGTTGTTAAAGATTTTTCATCTTTGACGAGAGGCTTCCCGTACTCGTATCTGTGTATCTGCACCTCCATGGGATCATAATGTACATCATCGGGCAGGTAATCGTCAGCATTGCCATAACCGGGCACCATCCTCGGATCGACGATGTCGCTAGGCACCTTGAGGGGGGGGGGGCACGATTGCTTCGCTTGTTCGCCGAGCTGGGCAATTTGTTTCCCAGCTGCTCGTCGTTCTTTCAGCCTTTGATCACTGACTGTACTTCCTGACCGCTCCGCTTCGGCCCATGTCTTTGCAATAATGCGCTCATAGTTGCCTTTCAGCGGAGACTTGGGTGGTTTTGCCAGGGCATCCAGAGTGCGCTTCACTTTCACCGGATCTACCTTCTCCTCCGGAGGTGGATGTCTCTTTGCTCTCAACCCTTGAAACCAGTCATCCACTTCGGTTCGCGCGATCTCGGCGTTCTCCTCCGGGGTCCTCTCATATGGTAACTTCTCTGGAGTCTTCAGAGAAGGACCGAATCTGTATGTCCTCCCGCCTCTGGTTGTACTGCTAGACGCCGACCGAGCAGACGGAGCGGTTGTCTTCTTTACTTGCTTACGAGGCGGAGGAGAAGGACTACGACGCGCCGGAGCAGCTGTAGCGGCGGCAGGTCTCTTCCGCCCTTGCTGACGAGGCGGAGAAGGAGGAGGCTGGCTGCTCGGGCGCGTCGGCGCAGGCGGAGAAGGAGGCGGAGTGCCGCCACGCGCCAGAGAAGGAGCCGGCCGAGGGCCCTGATCGTCACTCGCTGGAGGAGGAGGCGGCGGAGGAGGCGGAGTGCCCTGACTTGCCGCAGGAGGAGGAGGAGGCGGAGGCGTCCAGTTCGGAAGGTTGATGAGCTCCTTCCGCCATAGGCATGGAGTCTTCAGAGCAGACCCCAGCCGAGTCTCCCCTTCACCGGTAGGGTGGTCAAGTTGGAGGTCCTCAAATCCCTCCATTATTTCATCCACCATCACCCTAGCATATCCTTCTGGAATCGGCCGGCAGTGAAAAATCGCGCCGCGTTCAGTAGGATAAACAGAGCCAACAGCCGCCTTGACCTTCAAATTCATCCATTGCGTCATAAGGTGGCAATTTTGAGATTCCATGATAGCATCCACGGGATAGCTGGCAGGAGCCATCAAGGCATGCTCCGGCTGAAGCAGCTCGGTGGAAGCCACGCTGCTTCTGCGGTGAGATGACGGGGTAGCTTCGGGGGAGGCTTCGGTAGTACGTTTGCTGCGATTTGCTTCTCGTTCCTCTATCGCGTCTACCCTTGCTTGCAGCGCCTGCATTTGGGTCTGCTACACTTTTTTCCTCCTCTCATGGGATTTGTAACCGCCTGCGTCCGGAAACCCAACCTTCCACGGAATGGAGCCTGGCGTGCCTCGTGTCCGTCCAGGGTGCTCAGGATTTCCGAGGGCCATTGTGAGCTCGTCGTTCTCTCTGTCTGGAAAGAACTTCCCTTGCTGCGCTGCTTTGATATACTGCTTAAGCTTCCTGACTGGTATGTCCATTTGATCGTTCGTCCAAATGCACTTCCCTGTTACAGGGTCCAAGGTTCCGCCAGCCCCGAAGAACCAAGTCCGGCAACGGTCTGGCCAGCAAATTGTCTCTGGTTCGATCCCTTTATCAACCAAATCATTCTCAGTCTTGGCCCACTTAGGCCGGGCTACGAGGTAGCCACCTGACCCCGTGCGATGGTGAAGCATCTTCTTTGCAGCATTTTGCTTGTTTGTCGCCGACATCTTCTTACTCTTTTCTGATGTCTTGTGGGCCACAAATGCGGGGCAGTGATCTCTGATCTTCTCATATCTGTCCTTGAATTCTAGTGTCTCATTATTTTTGACAAACTTATTCAGCTCTTTCTTCCACCTCCTGAATAGTTCTGCCATCCTCTTAAGAGAAAAAGACTTGATTAATTTCTCTTTAATTGGGTTCTCTATATTATCCTCTGGCAGTAGGGTGAAATTTGACTTCAGCTCAGTCAAAAGATCATTTTTCTGCATATCATTGACATAAGACACCTCAGGGTCTTCTGTAGCCGTCTTAAACCATTGCTGGATACTTATCGGGATCTTGTCCCTAACCAGAACCCCGCACTGAGCAACAAATGCGCTCTTTGCCCGGAGGGGTTCAATCGGTTGGCCGTCGGGCGCGATTGCTATGATCTCAAACTTTTCATCCGAGCTCAACTTTTTCTTCGGGCCTCGTCTCTTTACCGAAGTTGTGCTCGATCCGGAGGGCTAGAAAAAAGAACAAAGATTAATTAATATGTGTACATACCAAAACAATGAATGCATCAATCAGCTAGTCAGCACAGGCTTAACTAATATATATACCTGGCCGGACTCGGTTCGATCACCGGAGCCGTCATCACAGTCTCCTTCTTGCACCGGCATTGGGTCACCGGAGCCGTCCTCATGTTCTTGTTCTTGCACCGGCATTAGGTCACCGTAGCCAGCTTGTTCACCCTCTCCTTCCAGACCATCGGTGTCGTTGAGAAACAACGAGACGGCATCACTTCCTTCTGCGATTATGTCCCTCAACAACGCTGCTTTTGCTTCGTCTAGGGCGGTGTCCATAGTTTCTACAAATATTTACAACATGGCAATTATTATTCAAACATGACAGATGGATATATTAGTGCCAAACGTAGAACTAGCTACCTAATCATAGTAAGCTATCGAGAGGGGGTATATATCGACAACGACGACACTACATCTATGTCCCTCGACGACACTCGTTCCCGATAAAAAAAGAGGAAGAAGAAGAAAAAAAAGAGGAGAAGAAAGAATAGAGGAGAAGAACTCCTCTATTCTTTCTTCTCCTCTTTTTTTCTTCTTCCTCTTCTTTTTTTATCCTCTTCTTCCTCTCATGTTCGAGAGCATTGCCGAGGGGTCGGGAGGTTGCGTAGTGTCAAAGGATTCAAGAAAACCATGTCTTCATCATTAGGCGAAAGTAACATGTGCATGATGGTACGAAGCTCTTCAAAGTTGTTCTGGAACGGAGTCCCAGATAGGATAATTCGCTTTTTGGTACAAAGTTCAGCAAGAGCCTTCCGAATATCGCTATTTGGAAGGCCTTTGCTGAATTCGTACCAAAAGGCGGATTATCCTATCCGGGACTCCATTCCAGAACAACTTTGCAGAACTTCGTACCAACATGCCCTGGTTACTTTCGGCTAATGATGAAGGCATGGATTTCTTCAATACTTTGACACTAGGAAACCTCTCTCGACCCTTCGGCGATCCTCGACCCCTCGAACCCTCAACGACCCAGGAACCCTCGACCCCTCGGCGATCCTCTTCTTCCTCTCATGTTCGAGAGGATCGCCGAGGGGTCGGGAGGTTGCATAGTGTCAAAGGATTCAACAAAACCATGTCTTCATCATTAGGCGAAGGTAACATGTGCATGATGGTACGAAGCTCTTCAAAGTTGTTCTGGAACGGAGTCCCAGATAGGATAATTCGCTTTTTGGTACAAAGTTCAGCAAGAGCCTTCCGAATATCGCTATTTGGAAGGCCTTTGCTGAATTCGTACCAAAAGGCGGATTATCGTATCCGGGACTCCATTCCAGAACAACTTTGCAGAACTTCGTACCAACATGCCCTGGTTACTTCCGGCTAATGATGAAGGCATGGATTTCTTCAATACTTTGACACTAGGAAACCTCTCTCGACCCCTCAGCGATCCTCGACCCCTCGAACCCTCGACGACCCTGGAACCCTCGACCCCTAGACGACCCTGGAACCCTCGACCCTCGACCCTATAGAACCCTCGAACCCTCGACCCTGAAACCCTCGACCCTTGACCCCTCGAACCCTCGACCCTGAAATCCTAGAGGAGAAGATCTAAGAAAAAAAAGAAGAAAAAAAGAAGAAAAAAAAGAAGAAAAAAAAGAAGAAAAAAAAGAGGAGAAGAAGAAAGGAATAGTGGAGAAAAAAAATAGAATATATTCTATTTTCTCTTCTTCTCCACTATTCCTTTCTTCTTCTCCTCTTCTTTTTCTTCTTTTTTCTTCTTCTTATTTATTTCTCCTCTTCTTCCTCTCCTCTTCTTCTTCTTATTTAGTTCTCTCGACCCCTCGTCCCTCTCTCGACCCCTCGACGACCCTCGTCCCTGATAACATTTTTTTTTCTTCCCTCGACACCTCTCGACCTCTCGTCCCACTCTCGACCCCTCATAATCATCTATCACCCCCTCGTTTTCTTTAGCATATATCCATGAAGAAAAAAGAAGTCTTCCTCTTCTTATTTTCCTTTTTCCACTCCTTCCTTTTCTTCTTCTTCTTCTTCCTTCTTCCTTCTTCCTCTTTTCTCCCTTTTCCTTATTTTACTTTTTCCTCTACACTAACCTAAAATCGATATCTACTAATTAACAACCTAAATAAAAAAAATGAATACATATATGAAAAAAAACATCATATGAAAAAAACATCTAGCATTTCATCAAACACCTTCTATATGGACAAAAAAAATCAGAAATTCCAAAAAATTCAGAAAAGTGGACAGCGCGTTGCTGCTGCTCCACTTCTCCTCTCCTCTACTTCTCCTCTCCTTCTTCTCTTCAATGCATCGGGGCCGGCGGCGACCATGGAGCAGGGGCGGAGCAAGGGGCGCTCGGGCGCAAGAGTGGCACTCGAGAGGGGGGCTCACTTTGAGGGGGGCGACGACGGCTGGAGTCCGACGACGGGGACGGCGGGCTCGGGGCGGCACGCGGTGACGGGGACGGCGGGCTCGGGGCGGCACGCGGTGACGGGGACGGCAGCCTCGGGGCGGCACGCGGTGACGGGGACAAGGAGGCGGGCTCGGGGAGGCACGCGGCGACGGGGACGAGGGCGGCGGGCTCAGGGATGCCGGCGACGAGGGAGGTGACGACGTGGTCCGGAGGGCTCGGCGGCGACGAGGATGAGGAGCAGCCTGGCGGCGTCGTCGGAGGAGAGGACAAGGAGATCGATCGAACTGAATCGAGAATTTCACAAGTGTTGGCTTATATAGCCAGAGCACTAGTCCCGGTTCGTGAAACCAACCGGGACTAATGCCCCTCTTTAGTCTCGGATGGTGCCACCAACCGGGACCAAAGGCCAATTTTCAGCAGCCCAAAGGGCGGGAAGCGGCGGCCTTTGGTCCCGGTTGCTGGCTCCAACCGGGACTAAAGGGGGGCATTGGTACCGGTTGGTGCCACGAACCGGTACCAAAGGTGGGCATTGGTCCCGGTTCGGGCCACTAACCGGGACCAATGGCCTTGCACAGCGGCGTGGTGGTGAGAGTTTAGTCCCACCTCGCTAGTTGACAGCGCCAACACCTGTTTATAAGCTATGCAGCCTCCTCCCTCTCGAACTCCTCTGAACTGCAGGCCTATGGGCCTAATCTGACACTGCTTTGCCTGTGGGCCTATTGGGCCTTCTGCGGGCCTGAATCCTGGCCCATGTTGGGTTTCTAGTCATATTCAGGCCGTGGTGGCCCAATAGGTGGCAATTTTTTATTTTTTTCCAGTTTTTTGTTTTGTTTTTTGCATTATTTATTTCCTTTTGTTTTTTTGCTTTATTTTTTAATTCTTTTTGCTTTTAGGTCAGAAAAATTACAAAGTTTCTGTTAGTGCCATTACTTTTCAAATTTGAATAGTTAAAATTTGAATTCTTTGAAATTTGTGTGAATCACAAGTTTGTGATTAACTTTACTATAAAAATATTTTTTTCCAGTTTTTTTGTTTTGTTTTTTTGCATTATTTATTTTCTTTTGTTTTTTTCTTTATTTTTAATTCTTTTTTGCTTTTAGTTGTAGAAAAAATTATAAACTTTCTGTTATTGCCATTAGTTTTCAAATTTGAAAACACTTTTTTGTTTTTTGTTTTCTTTGTTGCTTTATTTATTTTATTTTGTTTCTACTTACAACAAAATACTTATTGTTGCTATTTTTCTTTTTTTTTCCAATTTTTTGTTTTGTTTTCTACATTATTTATTTTCTTTTGTTTTTGCTTTATTTTTTAATTCTTTTTGCTTTTAGTTTTAGAAAAATTATAAACTATCTGTTAGTGCCATTTTTTCAAATTTGAAAAAACTTTTTTTGTTTTTTGTTTTCTTTGTTTCTTTATTTATTTTGTTTTGTTTCTACTTACAACAAAATACTTATTGTTGCTATTTTTATTTTTTTCCTGTTTTTTTGTTTTGTTTTCTGCATTATTTATTTCCTTTTGTTTTTGCTTTATTTTTTAATTCTTTTTGATTTTAGGTCAGCAAAATTATAAACTTTCTGTTAGTGCCATTAGTTTTAGAAAAATTATAAACTTTCTGTTAGTGCCATTAGTTTTCAAATTTGAATAGTTAAAAATTTGAATTCTTTGAAAATTGTTTGAATCACAAGTTTGTGATTAACTTACTAAAAAATGAGAATAGATGAAAGTTGAAAGTTTCTGTTAGTGCCATTAGTTTTAGAAAGTTGAAAGTTGAAAGTTAAAAGTTGGCATGGGCCAGGGACTAATGGTCATGGTATTATGAGGGCTGAACCATAAGACATGAAAGCATTTCAAATGAACTCTGAAAAAGTTGAAAGTTGGGATGGTATCATAATTTCACCCACATAGCATGTGCATGTACAAAACGGACAATGGTAGCATGTTCGTGTGTTGCAAAGTTGCGGGAGAAAGTCTTCACTTTTTCTTCGCTTGTGTCATTTGCTTATTGCGCCATAACCATGGATAATCTTCATTGTTTATCAGGATGCTTGGGTCAGCCTTGACATTGAAGGGAGGAATTTCATGGAACTTTTCATAATCTTCAGACATGTCTGTCTTGCCGTCCATTCCCAGGATGTCCCTTTTTCCTGAAAGAACTATGTGGCGCTTTGGCTCATCGTATGATGTATTCGCTTCCTTATCTTTTCTTTTTCTCGGTTTGGTAGACATGTCCTTCACATAGATAACCTATGCCACATCATTGGCTAGGACGAACGGTTCGTCAGTGTACCCAAGATTTTTCAGATCCACTGTTGTCATTCCGTACCGTGGGTCTACCTGTACCCCGCCGCCTAACAGATTAACCCATTTGCACTTAAACAAAGGGACCTTAAAATTAGGTCCGTAGTCAAGTTCCCATATGTCCACTATGTAACCATAATATGTATCCTTTCCGCTCTCGGTTGCTGCATCAAAGCAGACACCGCTGTTTTGGTTGGTGCTCTTTTGATCTTGGGCGATCGTGTAAAATGTATTCCCATTTATCTCGTATCCTTTGTAAGTCAATACAGTCAAAGATGGTCCCCTGGACAACAAGTACAACTCATCACAAACAGTGTTGTCACCTCTGAGACGTGTTTCCAACCAACTGCTGAAAGTCCCGATGTGTTCACATGTAATCCAGTCGTCGCACTGCTCCGGGTGTTTGGAGCGCAGACTATTCTTGTGTTCATCGACATACGTGGTCACCAAGGTAGAGTTCTGTAGAACTGTGTAGTGTGCTTGAGACCAAGAATATCCGTCCCTGCATATTATTGAGTCTCTTCCAAGAGTGCCTTTTCCAGTCAGTCTCCCCTCATACCGCGATTTAGGGAGACCTATCTTGTTAAGGCCAGGAATGAAGTCAACACAAAACCCGATAACATCCTCTGTTTGATGGCCAATGGAGATGCTTCCTTCTGGCCTAGCGCGATTACGGACATATTTCTTTAGGACTCCCATGAACCTCTCAAAGGGGAACATATTGTGTAGAAATACGGGCCCCAGGATGACAATCTCGTCGACTAGATGAACTAGGACGTGCGTCATGATATTGAAGAAGGATGGTGGGAACACCAGCTCGAAACTGACAAGACATTGCGCCACATCACTCCTTAGCCTTGGTACGATTTCTGGATCGATCACCTTCTGAGAGATTGCATTGAGGAATGCACATAGCTTCACAATGGCTAATCGGACGTTTTCCGGTAGAAGCCCCCTCAATGCAACTGGAAGCAGTTGCGTCATAATCACGTGGCATTCATGAGAATTTAGGTTCTGAAACTTTTTCTCTGGCATATTTATTATTCCCTTTATATTCGACGAGAAGCCAGTCGTGACCTTCATACTGAGCAGGCATTCAAAGAAGATTTCTTTCTCTTCTTTCGTAAGAGCGTAGCTGGCAGGACCTTTATACTCCTTCGGAGGCATGCCATCTTTTTCGTGCAAACGTTGCAGGTCCTCCCATGCCTCAGGTGTATCTTTTGTCTTCCCATACACGCCCAAGAAGCCTAGCAGGTTCACGCAAAGGTTCTTCGTCACGTGCATCACGTCGATTGAGGAGCGGACCTCTAGGTCTTTCCAGTAGGGTAGGTCCCAAAATATAGATTTCTTCTTCCACATGGGTGCATGTCCCTCAGCGTCATTCGGAACAGCTAGTCCACCGGGACCCTTTCCAAAGATTACGTAGTGTAAATCATTGACCATAGCAAGCACGTGATCACCGGTGCGCATGGCGAGCTTCTTCCGGTGATCTGCCTCGCCTTTGAAATGCTTGCCTTTCTTTCGACATTGATGGTTGGTCGGAAGAAATCGACGATGGCCCAGGTACACATTCTTCCTGCATTTGTCCAGGTATATACTTTCAGTGTCATCTAAACAGTGCGTGCATGCGTGGTATCCTTTGTTTGTTTGTCCTGAAAGGTTACTGAGAGCGGGCCAATCGTTGATGGTCACGAACAGCAACGCCTTAAGGTTAAATTCCTCTTGTCTGTGCTCATCCCACGTACGTACACCGTTTTCATTCCACAGCTGTAAAAGTTCTTCAACTAATGGCCTTAGGTACACATCAATTTCGTTGCCGGATTGCTTAGGGCCTTGGATGAGAACTGGCATCATAATGAACTTCCACTTCATGCACATCCAAGGGGGAAGGTTATACATACATAGAGTCACGGGCCAGGTGCTGTGATTGCTGCTCTGCTCCCCGAAAGGATTAATGCCATCCGCGCTTAAAGCAAACCATACATTCCTTGGGTCCTTTGCAAACTCATCCCAGTACTTTCTCTCGATTTTTCTCCACTGCGACCCGTCAGCGGGTGCTCTCAACTTCCCATCTTTCTTTCGGTTCTCACTGTGCCATCGCATCAACTTGACATGCTCTTCGTTTTTGAACAGACGTTTCAACCGTGGTATTATAGGAGCATACCACATCACCTTCGCAGGAACCCTCTTCCTGGGGGGCTCGCCGTCAACATCACCAGGGTCATCTCGTCTGATCTTATACCGCAATGCACCGCATACCGGGCATGCGTTCAGATCCTTGTATGCACCGCGGTAGAGGATGCAGTCATTAGGGCATGCATGTATCTTCTCCACCTCCAATCCTAGAGGGCATACGACCTTCTTTGCTGCGTATGTACTGTCGGGCAATTCGTTATCCTTTGGAAGCTTCTTCTTCAATAATTTCAGTAGCTTCTCAAATCCTTTGTCAGCCACAGCATTCTCTGCCTTCCACTGCAGCAATTCCAGTACGGTACCGAGCTTTGTGTTGCCATCTTCGCAATTGGGGTATAACCCTTTTTTGTGATCCTCTAACATGCGATCGAACTTCAGCTTCTCCTTTTGACTAATGCATTGCATCCTTGCATCGACAATGACCCGGTGGAGATCATCATCATCGGGCACATCATCTGGTTCCTCTTGATCTTCAGCAGCTTCACCCGTTGCAGCATCATTGGGCACATCATCTGGTTCCTCTTGATCTTCACCAGCTCCCCTGTTGCAGCATCACCGTATTCAGGGGGCACATAGTTGTCATCGTAGTCTTCTTCTTCGCCGTCTTCCATCATAACCCCTATTTCTCCGTGCCTCGTCCAAACATATTATAGTGTGGCATGAAACCCTTGTAAAGCAGGTGGGAGTGAAGGATTTTCCGGTTAGAGTAAGACCTCGTATTCCCACATTCAGTGCATGGACAGCACATAAAACCATTCTGCTTGTTTGCCTCAGCCGCATCGAGAAACTCATGCACGCCCTTAATGTACTCGCGGGTGTGTCTGTCACCGTACATCCATTGCCGGTTCATCTGCGTGCATTATATATAATTAAGTGTCCAAATTAATAGAAGTTCATCATCACATTAAAACCAAAGTGCATACATAGTTCTCATCTAACAACATATAGCTCTCCAGAGCATCTAATTAATTAAACCATACATTGAAACTATGTAAAACATTTCAATGCGAAAACAAATGCGATCATAATCGCAACCAAGGTAACAATTGATCCAACGGCATAATGATACCAAGCCTCGGTATGAATGGCATATTTTCTAATCTTTCTAATCTTCAAGCGCATTGCATCCTTCTTGATCTTGTGATCATCGACGACATCCGCAACATGCAACTCCAATATCATCTTCTCCTCCTCAATTTTTTTTATTTTTTCCTTCAACAAATTGTTTTCTTCTTCAACTAAATTTAACCTCTTGACAATAGGGTCGGTTGGCATTTCCGATTCGCATACATCCTAGATAAATAAAATCTATGTCACGTTGGTCGGCATAATTTTCATAAACAATAAATGAACCAATAGTTATAATGATAATATACATACCACATCCGAATCATAGACAGGACAAGGGCCGACGGGGGCGGATACCAAAACCATCGCACTATATAAGATGCAATAATAAATGTAAGAAAATGATACAAGTATCTATCTAAACATACAAGTAAGAATATTTTTCCTTTCAGAAAGAAGATAAGAACAAGAGGCTCACCACGGTGGTGTCGGTGATGAGATCGGCGCGGGTGATCGACGGCGGTGAAGACGGGGACGGGGCGTGACGGACCGCTAAATCTAGACAAATCTCGAGGAAAATGGAGCTTGGAGGTCGAGCTTCGAGAGGAGAAAGCTTAAGTAGTGTGGCTCGGGCATTCCATCGAACACCTCATGTGCATAGGAGGTGAGCTAGAGCACCACAAAGCCCTCTCCCCCTCGGCCAGAAAAAACAGAGCACTGTGCTCTGCTCTTGCGCGAGGGGGTATATATAGGCACCTCATTGGTCCCGGTTGGTGACATGAGCCGGGACTAAAGGGGAGCCTTTGGTCCCGGTTCAAGCCACCAACCGGGACCAATGGTTGTGGGCCAGGAGCGAGGCCCATTGGTCCCGGTTCATCCCACCAACCGGGACCAAAAAGTCTAGATGAACCGGGACCAATGGCCCACGTGGCCCGGCCGGCCCCCTGGGCTCACGAACCGGGACCAATGCCCACATTGGTCCCGGTTCTAGACTGAATCGGGACTAATGGGCTGACCCGACCTGGACCAAAGCCCTGTTTTCTACTAGTGTGTGCCAAACGTCACAACGTAACTGGGTGGCTATAAAGGTACACTACGGGTATCTCCAAAAGTGTTTGTTGGGTTGGCACGAATCGAGACTGGGATTTCTCACTTCGTGTAACGGAGAGGTATCTCTGGGCCCACTCGGTAGGACATCATCATAATGCGCACAATGTGACCAAGGAGTTGATCACGGGATGATGTGTTACGGAACGAGTAAAGAGACTTGCCGGTAATGAGATTGAACAAGGTATCGGGATACCGACAATCGAATCTCGGGCAAGTATCGTACCGATAGACAAAGGGAATTGTATACGTGATTGATTGAATCCTTGACATCGTGGTTCATCCGATGAGATCATCGTGGAGCATGTGGGAGCCAACATGGGTATCCAGATCCCGCTGTTGGTTATTGACCGGAGAGTTGTCTCGGCCATGTCTGCATGACTCCCGAACCCGTAGGGTCTACACACTTAAGGTTCGATGACGCTAGGGTTATAGGGAAAGTATGTACGCGGTTACCGAATGTTGTTCGGAGTCCCAGATGAGATCCTGAACGTCACGAGGAGTTCCGGAATGGTCCGGAGGTAAATATTGATATATAGGAAGTATGGTTTTGGCCACCGGAAGTGTTCCGGGCATCAACGGTAGTGTACCGGGACCACCGGAGGGGTCCGGGGGTCCACCAGGTGGGGCCACCAGCCCCGGAGGCCTACATGGGCCAATAGTGGGAAGGGACCAGCCCCTAGGTGGGCTGGGGCGCCTCCCACCAAGGCCCAAGGCGCCTCCTAGAGGGGAGGGGGGCAAACCCTAGGGCAGATGGGCCCTAAGGCCCACCCCAGGTGCGCCTCCCCCTCTCCCCCTTGTGGCCGCCACCCTAGATGGGATCTAGGGCTGACGCACCCCTTGGGGTGGGAACCCTAGGTGGGGGTGCAGGCCTCCCTCTCCCCCTATATATAGTGGAGGCAAAGGGGCAACCCAACACACAAAGTTCTTCTCCTATTGGCGCAGCCCTACCTCTCGCCCTCCTCGTCTCTCGTAGTGCTTGGCGAAGCCCTGCTGGAGTTCCGCGCTCCTCCACCACCACCACGCCATTGTGCTGCTGCTGGACGGAGTCTTCCCCAACCTCTCCTTCTCCCCTTGCTGGATCAAGGCGTAGGAGACGTCACCGAGCTGCATGTGTGTTGAACGCGGAGGCGCCGTGGTTCGGCGCTTAGATCGGAATCAACCGCGATCTGAATCGCTGCGAGTACGACTCCTTCATCCGCGTTCTTGCAACGCTCCTGCTTAGCGATCTACAAGGGTATGTGGATGCACTCCCCTTCCCATCGTTGCTAGATTACTCCATAGATTGATCTTGGTGATGTGTAGAAAATTTTAAATTTCTGCTACGATCCCCAACAGTGGCATCATGAGCTAGGTCTATGCGTAGTTTCTATGCACGAGTAGAACACAAAGCAGTTGTGGGCGTCGATATTGTCAATTTACTTGCCGTTACTAGTCTTATCTTGATTCGGCGGTATCGTGGGATGAAGCGGCCCGGACCGACCTTACACGTACGCTTACGTGAGACTGGTTCCACCAACTGACATGCACTAGTTGCATAAGGTGGCTAGCGGGTGTCTGTCTCTCCCACTTTAGTCAGACCGCATTCGATGAAAAGGTTCATTATGAAGGGTAAATAGAAATTGGCATATCACGTTGTGGTTTTGGTGTAGGTAAGAAACGTTCTGTCTAGAAACCTATAGCAGCCACGTAAAAACTTGCAACAACAATTAGAGGACGTCTAACTTGTTTTTGCAGCATGTGCCGTGTGATGTGATATGGCCAAAAGGATGTGATGAATGATATATGTGATGTATGAGATTGATCATGTTCTTGTAATAGGAATCACGACTTGCATGTCGATGAGTATGACAACCGGCAGGAACCATAGGAGTTGTCTTAATTTATTTATGACCTGCATGTCAACATAAACGTCATGTAATTACTTTACTTTATTGCTAAAGCGTTAGCCATAGTAGTAGAAGTAATAGATGACGAGACAACTTCAAGAAGACACGATGATGGAGATCATGGTGTCATGCCGGTGACAACGATGATCATGGAGCCCCAAAGATGGAGATCATAAGGAGCAAAATGATATTGGCCATATCATGTCACTATTTGATTGCATGTGATATTTATCATGTTTTACATCTTATTTGCTTAGAACGACGGTAGCTTAAATAAGATGATCCCTCACTAAAATTTCAAGAAAAGTGTTCCCCCCTAACTATGCACCGTTGCGAAGGTTTGTTGTTTCGAAGCACCACGTGATGATCGGGTGTGATAGATTCTAACGTTCGAATACAACGGGTGTTGACGAGCCTAGCATGTACAGACATGGACTCGGAACACAAGCGAAACACTTAGGTTGACTTGACGAGCCTAGCATGTACAAACATGGCCTCGGAACACGGAAGACCGAAAGGTCGAACATGAGTCGTATAGAAGATACGATCAACATGAGATGTTCACCGTTGATGACTAGTCCATCTCACGTGATGATCGGACACGGCCTAGTCGATTCGGATCATGCTTCACTTAGATGAGAAGAGGGATGTCTATCTGAGTGGGAGTTCATTAAATAATTTGATTAGATGAACTTAATTATCATGAACATAGTCTAAATTGTCTTTGCAAATATGTTGTAGATAAATAGTTCACGTTGTAGCTCCCTGTTTCAATACGTTCCTAGAGAAAGACCAAGTTGAAAGATATTGTAAGCAATGATGCGGACTGGGTCCGTAGTCCGAGGAGTGTCCTCACTGCTACACAGAAGGCTTACGTCTTTGATGCACCGCTCGATGTACAAACTCCTACAACGTCGTCTGTGGATGTTGTGAACACCTGACAGACACATCCTGATGACTACTTGATAGTTTAGTGCACCATACTTTACGGCTTAGAATCGGGATTCCAATGACGTTTTGAACGCCATAAGACACATGAGATGTTCCAAGAGCTGAAATTGGGATTTCAGGCTCATGCCCGTGTTGATAGGTATGAGACCTCTGACAAGTTCTTTTGCCAACAAGATGGAGGAGAATAGCTCATCTAGTGAGCATGTGCTCAGAATGTCTGGGTGCTACAATCACTTAAATCAAGTGGGAGTTAAGCTTCCAGATAAGATAGTGATTGATAGAGTTCTCTAGCCACTATCACTAAGCTACTAGATCTTCGTGATGAAGTATGACATGCAAGGGATGGAGTTGATCCCGGAGCTGTTCGCGGTGCTTAAGACCGCAAAAGGTAGAAATCAAGAAGGAGCATCAAGTGTTGATGGTTTAACAATACCACTGGTTTCAAGAAGGGCAAGGGCTAGAAGGGAAACTTCATGGATGGCAAACCAGTTGCCGCTCCAGTGAAGGAACCCAAGGTTGAACCCAAACCCGAGACTGGGTGCTTCTATTGTAAGGGGAACGGTCACTGGTAGCGGAATTACCCCAAATGCATGGTAGATAAGAAGGCTGGCAACTTCAACAAAGTATATACGTGTTATTAATGTGTACCTCACTAGTACTCCTGGTAGCACCTGGGTATTGGATACCGGTTCAGTTGCTATTATTGATGACTTGAAGCAAAAGCTACGGACTAAAAGGAGACTGGCTAAGGGAGAGGTGATGATGTGTGTTGGAAGTGTTTTCCAAAGTTGATGAGATCACCATCGCACGCTCCATCTGCCTTCGGGATTAGTATTGAACCTAGATAAATGTTATCAGGTGTCTATGTTGAGCATGAATATGATTAGATCATGTTCATTGCAATACGGTTATTCATTTAAGTTAGAGAATACTGGTTATTCTGTTTACATGAATAATACCTTTCATGGTCATGCACCCTATGTGAATGGTTCATTGAATCTCGGTCGTGGTAATACACATGTTCACGCCAAAAGATGTAGAGTTAATAATGATAGTACCACTTTCTTGTGGCACTGCCGCTTAGGTCATATTAGCGTAAGATGCATGAAGAAACTCCATATCGATGGATGTTTGGAGTCACTTGATTTTGAATCGCTTGACACATGCGAGCCATGCCTCATGGGCAGGATGACTAAGACCCCGTTTTCAGGTACAATGAAACGGGCAAGTGACTTGTTGGAAATCATACATGCTGATGCGTGTGATCCAATGAGAATTGAAGCGTGCAGTGGATATCACTATTTTCTCATCTTCACTGACGATTTCAGTAGATATAGGTATATTTACTTAATGAAGCACAAGTCTGAAACATTTGAAAAGTTCAAGTGATTTCAGAGTGAAGCTAAGAACCATCATAACAAGAAGATCAAATTCCTACGATCTGATCGATGAGAATTTCTGAGTTATGAGTTTGGCAATCACTTAAGATATTGTGGAATTGTTTCACAGTTGAAGCCACCTGGAACACCACATGGTAATGGTGTGTCCGAACATCGTAATCGAACCCTATGAGATATGGTGCGATCTATGATTTCTCTTACCGATCTACCGTTTTCATTTTGAGGATATGGGTTAGAGACAGCTGCATTCACTTTAGATAGGACACCATCTAAGTCCGTTGAGACGATGGAATATGAACATTGGTTTGGAAAGAAACCAAAGTTGTCGTTTCTTAATGTTTGGGCTGCGATGCTTAAGGCTTCAGCCGGAGAAGCTCGAACCAAAAAGCAGACAAACACATCTTCATAGAATACCCAAAGGTGACAGTTGGGTATACCTTCTATCTCAGATCCGAGGGCAAATTGTTTGTCGCTAGGAACGGGTCCTTTCTCGAGAAGGAGTTTCTCTCGAAAGAATTGAGTGGGAGGAAGATAGAACTTGATGAGGTTGTCGAACCTTTACTTCAATCAGAGAGTGATGCAACATAGAAAGATGTTTTTTGGGGCGCCTACGTCTGTTGAATAGGAAGTTAATGATAGTGATCATGAAGCTTCGGATCAAGTTGCTATCAAACCTCGTAGGTCGACAAGGATATGTACTACTCCTGAGTGGTACGGTAATCCTGTCTTAGATATCATGTTGTTAGACAACAATGAACCTATGAGCTATGGAGAAGCGATGGTGGGCCTGTATTCCGACAAATGGTTAGAAGCCATGAAATCCGAGATAGGATCCATATATCAGAACAAAGTATGGACTTTGGTGGACTTGCCCGATGATCGGCAAGCCATTGAGATAAATGGATCTTTAAGAAGAAGACGGACGTGGGCAGTAATGTTACCGTCTATGAAGCTCGACTTGTGGGAAAGAGTCTTTTCACAAGTTCAAGGAGTTTACTACGATGAGAATTTCTCACCCGTAGCGATGCTTAAGTCCGTCGGAATCATGTTAGCATTAGCTGTATTTTTCGATTATGAAATCTGACAGATGGATGTCGAAACAAGTTTTCTTACGAGTTTTCGTAAGAAAAGGTTGTATGTGATACAATAAAAGGTTTTGTCGATCCTAAGGATGCTAAAAGGTATGCTGGCTCTAGCAATCCTTCTATGGACTAGAGCAAGCATCTCGGAGTCGGAATATATGCTTTGATGGAGTTATCAAATATTTTAGGTTTATACAATGTTTGCTAGAAACTTGTATTTACAAGAAAGTGAGTGGGAGCACTACAACATTTCTGATAAGTATATGTGGATGACATATTGTTGATCCGAAATAATGTAGAATTTCTGGAAAGCATAAACGGTTGTTTGAAGAGTGATTTTCAAAGGAAGACCTGGATAAAACTGCTTACATATTGGGCATCAAGATCTATAGAGATAGATCAAGACGCCTGATGATACTTTCAAAGAACGCACACCTTGACATGTTTTCGAAGGAGTTCAAAATAGATCAGTCAAAGAAGGGGTTCTTACCTGAGTTGTAAGGTGTGAAGTTAAGTAAGACTCAAAGATTGACCACGGCAGAAGAAAGAGGAAGGACGAAGGTCGTCCCCTATGCTTTTGTCATAGGCTCTATACGGTATGCCATGCTGAGTACCGCACCTGATGTGTGCCTTGCCACATGTCTGGCAAGAGGGTACAAAGGTGATCTAGGAGTAGATCACCAGATAGTGGTCAAAATTATCCTTAGAGGAATAAGGAAATGTTTCTCGGTTATGGAGGTGATAAAGAGTTCGACATAAAGAGTTACGTCGATGCAAGGTTAACACCTATCCGGATAGCTCTGAGTAGAGATACCGGATACGTATAATGGAGCAACAATTTGGAATAGCTCCAAGTCGAACGTGGTAGCAGCATCTACCATATAAAGTTTTGCGAAATACATAGGGATCTGAATATGGCAAGACCCGTTGACTACAACCTCTCTCACAAGTATAACATGATCAAACCCAGGACTCTTTGAGTGTTTATCACATAGTGATGTGAACTAGATCATTGAGTCTAGTAGACTCTTGGATGTTGGTCACATGGCGATGTGACCTATGAGTGTTAATCACATGGCGATGTGAACTAGATTATTGACTCTAGTGCAAGTGGGAGACTGTTGGAAATATGCCCTAGAGGCAATAATAAATTAGTTATTATTATATATTTCATTGTTCATGATAATCGTTTATTATCCATGCTAGAATTGCATCGATAGGAAACTCAGATACATGTGTGGATACATAGACAACACCATGTCCCTAGCAAGCCTCTAGTTGACTAGCTCGTTGATCAATAGATGGTTACGGTTTCCTAACCATGGACATTGGATGTCGTTGATAACGGGATCACATCATTAGGAGAATGATGTGATGGACAAGACCCAATCCTAAGCCTAGCACAAAGATCATGTAGTTCGTATGCTAAAGCTTTTCTAATGTCAAGTATCATTTCCTTAGACCATGAGATTGTGCAACTCCCAGATACCGTAGGAGTGCTTTGGGTGTGCCAAACATCACAACGTAACTGGGTGGCTATAAAGGTTCACTACAGTTATCTCCGAAAGTGTCTGTTGGGTTGGCACGAATCGAGACTGGGATTTGTCACTCCGTGTAAACGGAGAGGTATCTCTGGGCCCACTCGGTAGGACATCATCATAATGTGCACAATGACCAAGGAGTTGATCACGGGATGATGTGTTACGGAACGAGTAAAGAGACTTGCCGGTAACGAGATTGAACAAGGTATCGGGATACCGACGATCGAATCTCGGGCAAGTATCGTACCGATAGACAAAGGGAATTGTATACGGGATTGATTGAATCCTTGACATCGTGGTTCATCCGATGAGATCATCGTGGAGCATGTGGGAGCCAACATGGGTATCCAGATCCCGCTGTTGGTTATTGACCGGAGAGTTGTCTCGGCCATGTCTGCATGACTCCCGAACCCGTAGGGTCTACACACTTAAGGTTCGATGACGCTAGGGTTATAGGGAAAGTTTGTACGCGGTTACCGAATTGTTGTTCGGAGTCCCAGATGAGATCCTGAACGTCACGAGGAGTTCCGGAATGGTCCGGAGGTAAATATTGATATATAGGAAGTATGGTTTTGGCCACCGAAAGTGTTCCGGGCATCACCGGTAGTGTACCGGGACCACCGGAGGGGTCCGGGGGTCCACCAGGTGGGGCCACCAGCCCCGGAGGCCTACATGGGCCAATAGTGGGAAGGGACCAGCCCCTAGGTGGGCTGGGGTGCCTCCCACCAAGGCCCAAGGCGCCTCCTAGAGGGGAGGGGGGCAAACCCTAGGGCAGATGGGCCCTAAGGCCCACCCCAGGTGCGCCTCCCCCTCTCCCCCTTGTGGCCGCCACCCTAGATGGGATCTAGGGCTGCCGCACCCCTTGGGGTGGGAACCCTAGGTGGGGGCGCAGCCCTCCCTCTCCCCTTATATATAGTGGAGGCAAAGGGGCAGCCCAACACACGAAGTTCTTCTCCTGTTGGCGCAGCCCTACCTCTCTCCCTCCTCGTCTCTCGTAGTGCTTGGCAAAGCCCTGCTGGAGTTCCGCGCTCCTCCACCACCACCACGCCGTCGTGCTGCTGCTGTACGGAGTCTTCCCCAACCTCTCCTTCTCCCCTTGCTGGATGAAGGCGTAGGAGACGTCACCGAGCTGCACGTGTGTTGAACGCGGAGGCGCCGTGGTTCGGCGCTTAGATCGGAATCAACTGCGATCTGAATCGCTGCGAGTACGACTCCTTCATCCGCGTTCTTGCAACGCTTCCGCTTAGCGATCTACAAGGGTATGTAGATGCACTCCCCTTCCCATCGTTGCTAGATTACTCCATAGATTGATCTTGGTGATGCGTAGAAAATTTTAAATTTCTGCTACGATCCCTAACACTTTGTTGATACATGGCCCACCTCGCTCTCACACAAAGTGTCTAGAAGCATGTGCTGCAGCCGGCTGTTAATTAGTAGCCCCTTCTCTTCTCTCTTCTCTTCTGTCTCTTCCAATTAACGAAAAATATAATATTTAATGTCTTACAACTCGCCTACATCATCTTATTGTACTTGTTCTAAAAGCATGGTTAATAGTATAGCCAGCTGCTGGCTACATAGACATGCCATGTCATCAAGAGTCAACACTATTAATTACTTATACAATAGAGTTGGCTATAAGGTTGTCTATAATTTTTTTTTATTTTCTCTCTATCACTTTCTTCTGATTAAATGCCTTTACCCAGGAGTATGTGTAGAGACGAGCTATTGCATGAGAGCCCACTCGTCCACTTTTTCCTTGTCTCTCTCCTCAACATAGGCAAAAATGCCATATAAGCGGTCCTTATAGCCCACTATTGTACTTGCTCTAAGTTACTTGATTTACTACTCTCTCTGTTATTGTAATGTTAAAAATGTTTTTATATTATGGCGCGGAGGAAGTACCAAAGAAAGAGACGCAGTGAGCTACGAACGAACTGAATTTATGCCAGAATGGCTTTAGACCGGAGAAGTTCATCTTTTGAATAAAAGAACACGATAGACTCGTGACAAGTACATTATAACGCTTCAATCAAACGTGATTACTTTACTCAAGCCCCTCCTCTTCTTCATCACCAGACAAGGTACAACACTAAGTTTGGTAAAACCTCACAGTCCAGTGTACTAGTTTCCAAATCACATACCGGACTACCAGTGTACCAGGGCCCAACTCACGTACGGTAGGTACACAAAGCCGTCACGCAAAAATAGCACGCTTCCTTGGCTCTTTGTCATCTTCTGTTTCCACCACAAAGCCTAGTACTTGCCGCTGCTCCGAAAGCTTGTCTCGTTTGCTTATCTTTTTCATCTTCTGTTTTGTAGTTATTGAAATGTCATAACATTAAGTAATTGCAAGAAATGTTTGTAGAAATTATAATGACGTAAAAAAATGTTTTATACAAGCTTGCCCCACAGAGCACCTTACAATAAATCATGTCAAATTTGTTAAGGTGTTTCATTTTAGGTGAATATATACTGGTAAATAAGTATGTCTATAAGGCAGTGACATACAGATATGTGACTACAATTCCATATATGCATTGTTGTTGTTGGATCTACAACACACATCACCTTCAACTAAGTTGTCATCAGTGCATAAAGCAATAAAAATTGCTACTAAATATGCATGATCTTTTATTGTAAGGGAAAATAAGCTTTGTACAATCTTGTGATGGTAAAGAAATAAAAGCGACAGATTTCATAATAAAGGTTGCTATCAAAAGGGGCAATATAAAGTGATGTTCCTTTACATTAAGAGCTTGCACATCAAAAAATAAAAAGTGCATGACAACCTCTGCTTCCCTCTGCGAATGGCCTATCTTTTACTTTTCTGTATTTACTTTTTATGCAAGTCAACAGTGTTCTTCTCTATTCCTTTTTCATTTTTCTCTTTGCAAGCATCATGTGGTAGGGAAAGATCTAGGAATATATATCCCATTGGATATTAGTGATCATGATTTATTATTGTTGACATTAACCTTTAGGTAAATGAGTAGGGAGGCGAGACTATAAACCTCTATCTTTCTATGTGTCTGACTGAAACTTTTGCTCCATATAAGTCTCATATATTTCGCGAGTGTCAGCAATCATATGAGACTAATTAAATGATAGTTGAGGATGTGGACTTGCTAAACAAAAAGCTCTTACACGAGAGCCTTCCTGAGAATATGATGAATAGTAATTGCTTTGTTGACTAATAACATAGTTTGGTAGTTTTCAAGAAAGTTTATGCTTTATACTTCATTGTTGTGATGAATTGTTACTTGATCTTGAGAAGTTTTATGATAATATGTTGCGGCTATGATAATGATCATGATGCTACTATGTCTATATTTGTTTTTATGGACACCTCTCTCTTAACATGTGGTCGTGATTATCGATATCAGCTTTCACTCGAGGACATGCGAGGTCTAAGCTTGCGGGAGTTGATCCGTCCATTTTGCATCAGGTTTTTCTACTGTTATTTATAATGGTTTTGAACAATATAACATTTTGTGGTGCAATTCTAATGCCTTTTCTCTTTTAATTTGCAAGATTTACTTGAAGAGGTAGATTGCTGACAGCTGGAATTCTGGACCTGAAAAAGCTATATCAGATATCCCTATTCTGCACAACTCCAAATGAGCGGAAATTTCATGGAGAAATTTTATGGAATATATTAAAAATACGGGAGCAAAGAAGTACCATAGAGGACCCACCAGATGCCCACATGGCACTAGGGTGCAGCCACCCCACTAGGCGCGCCCTAGTACCTTGTGGGGCCATTGGCTGGCCCACGAGGACCATCTTCTCCTATATGATGCCATTTTCCCTAGAAAAAAAATCAAGAGAAGACTTTCGGGACGAAGCGCCACCATCTCGAGGCGGAAACTGGGCAGGAACACTTTTGCTCTCCGCCGGAGCAATTCCACTGGGAATACTTCCCACCGGGAGGGGGAAAGCGAAGCCATCAACATGACCAACAACCCTCTCATCATGGGAGGACCAATTCTTCATCAACATCTTCACCAATAACATCTCATCTCAAAGCCTAGTTCATCTCTTATATTCAATCTCTGTTTTAAAACCTCAGATTGGTACATGTGGGTTGCTAGTAGTGTTGATTACATCTTGTAGTTGATGCTAGTTGATTTGTTTGGTGGAAAATTATATATTCAGATCCTTAATAATATTCAATACCCCTCTGATCATGAACATGAATATGATTTGTATATACTTACTTTTGTTCTTGAGGACATGGAAGAAGTCTTGTTATAAGTAATCATGTGAATTTGGTATTCATTCGATATTTTGATGATATGTAGTTTGTTGCTTCTTTTAGTGGTGTCATGTGAACATCGACTATATGACACTTCACCATACTTGGGCCTAAAGGCAAGCATTATGGAGTAATAAGTAGATGATGGGTTGCTAGAGTGACAGAAGTTTACACACTAGTTTATGCCTTATTTCGCACGGGGCTGATTTGGATCCATATGTTTTACGCTATGGTTAGATTTATCTTAATTCTTATTTCTTAGTTGTGGATGCTTGCGAGAAGGGGTAATCATATGTGGGGGGCTTGTTCAAGTAATAACAACACCCAAGTACCGGTCCATCCACATATCAAATTATCAAAGTAGCGAATGCGAATCAAATAAAGATGAAGAAAGTGACTAGATGACATTCCCGTGTGTCCTCGAGGACGCTTTGCTTACTATAAGAGAACGTTTCAGCCTGTCCTTTTCTATAAAAAGGATTGGGCTACCTTGCTGCACCTTTGTTACAATTTCTACTTGTTTCTCGTTACAAGTTACCATGCTATTAAACTATTTGTACCGATATTTCAGTGCTTGCAGAGGTTACCTTGCTGAAAACCGTTTGTCATTTCCTTCAGCCCCTCGTTGGGTTCGACACTCTAACTTATTGAAAGGACTACAATTTATCACCTATAATTGTGGGTCATCAGTGTTCGGCATGGACGACATCAACAGGGGGCGGGCAGTAGCTAGGTTGTGGATAGAACCGGAAGTGCAACAACGGGGAAACACAAGGGGCCTGGGTGGAGGAGCTGTAGTCTGGCAAGAACCGGGCTGCGTCCGGAGTGGTGTAGAGGAACCAATGGTCTTAGTAGCTGCGGATATGGAGAATGACGGGAGGGACAAAGTGGGGGAAAAGGGCTCATATAGGGGGTTTTGCGTGGGCCGGGTGTGTCGGAATCCGATGTGGCGGGCGTGCGGACTTCCCCCAGAACTCACCCATCTTTGTTTTTAGTTTGGCGCAATCAACGTACTAATGACGTTGCGATGCCCTAGCTAGCACTCCCCCATTCCTACATTAATTACCATCATTTATAAAATATAAAATGGCGCAATAGGTATATTCCTTGTTTAACATTTGGCATTTTCGCTTCCTGTTCCTCTAGTTTGTCGACGCACAACAATGCATCCTCCCTTACCATACTTCCTTGTTTATGGGGCACCTTTTGTTTCGATCAAAGAGAAACATCTTGGCCTCTTGTGTCATACTTGCTTCCTGCTCCTACAGTTTCCCGTGTGAGTCACTCGACCGGTCATGGCTTCAGATCTAACACTTGGTGTTTTGGATCTCGGAGACGCATTGGCCGCGGTGATTGGGGATGTTCCAATGTCGTGCAGTCATATTTGCTTGTTTATTACTAAATTGCTTACAATAAAAACAATTAAAGGTGCCCGATAAATATCATCATTTTTCCTCGATCAAGAAGACTCCTCAGACTCCTCATTTTTGTGTGGGAAAATCCTGCGTTCTCTTACATCACCTAATTTATAAAGTCGTCACAAGCTCTTCCCACTCCCCTGAAAAAAATATAATTTATGAGGTTTAAGATATTTGGACTCCCTACTCCAACACCAAATGCCGAGGGGCTTGCAGAAGGCAAAATATGTGCTGTAGTGGCTAGCATTACGAAAACCTGCCATCGGTAATGTGACAAACTGCACCACTAAATATCAATAAGATGCTAACAAAGATGGAACACCCCACATAGTAGTCACTAGTCAGGGAACCACCCCACAAGAAAATAATTGTCGGTGCACCAAAAAGCAATACTTTCCAGAGGGATGCAAGAATTAGTGTGGAAACAAAGTCTACAACATGTGTTCTCCTCATGGAGTGCATCATGCCTCCAAGACAATGCCTTCAAAGGAATTCCGTGCGTGTGTTGCTTTTGCCTGTTGTTGGATCTACAACACGTGCCATCTCATTATCAAGTCTCAACAATTATCAAAGGTTTGTTGATGGTTGGACGAGCCACCGGTAGCCCACAAGAATTAATCCATCACTCCCATAACTTAAAGTTGTAGATTGCTTGGCCAACTCAACCGAGTTAAATTTCTTTACTAGTACTGTTATAGGTTGCTTGATTTTGTTTCTAACCAAACACAGCGAGGTAGATGGGTACCGCGAACTAGATATACATCAAAATCGGTTTCCAATGGGAAAAGTTTGCGTTTTAGAAAAGAAAACATGACAAGTATATTTTGAGGCATCAAACGTGATGAAGCTTGCTCACGGCTCTCCTCTTCATCATCATCGGACAAGCGACAACACTTAGTTCGCTAAAACATCAAAAAGTAAAGAAGAAAACAAGAACCTTGGGGAACGACAACACAAAGTTTCGATCCCTGTCCAACTCACGTACACTAAAGGGAGCCACGCAAGGCTTAGTACCTTCCACCGCTCCAAAAGCTTCTCCCATTTGCTTATCTTTGTCATCTTGTATCTTGTAGTAACCAGAAAATCATAATATTATTTCATTGAAAGGAATATTTGTAGAAAGGGTGTGTCTAGGGCACATCTAGATGTGCTCTAGTTATTGCACATCTAAGTGATTATAATGAGAGAAAAAAATGATGACCAAACGCATGGCCCACAGAGTACCATGCAATAAATCGTGTCAAACTTATAAGTTGTTTCAGTTTAGATGAATATATACTGACAAGGCAGATGTGGCATTCATATATGTGACTAGAATAAAATGGTAATGTGCTCCCAGAAAGTTGCATATCTTAGCTGTCCAAGTTTTTCTTTCTACGATAAGGAAAGAGATGGCTCGCTAAACATACATCCGAAGCTGTTTCAGGATTGGCCACAGAGTGACCGACCGCTTAAGTAGACGTTGTTGCATCAAACCATCACGTCATTGGTGGGCTTGCTTGTGCCTTGAGGTGACTTCGTCAATTTGAAGATGTTGTACCGGCTCAGTATGCCAGAGGTGCTTATAGGAATAGGGCGTGCGTGAGTGCATTTATAGAAGTGAGTGTATGCACGTGTATATTAACATCTATAATTGTACCATGCTAGAAAAAGCAATGCAGCCTAGCCATGTCATCAATTGCCACAACAACCACCAAGGCATGATGCACAATTGATCATATTTTCTTGATCTATATATTTCTTTGCAGTGTAGAAATTCACCGAGAGTAGCATGCATTTGTTGACTATTTAAAGTAAATATGCAGGGTATCACCAAAAGATTATTTTTACTTTCTCATAAGCAAAAAATATTTTGGGGAGGGTTGTTTGGTATTCGTGAATGGTATGAGTGATCAACTCAATTTTCACTTTATAACAAAGCATATGGGTGGATTTAGTTTGATTGACTATCGAGAGGGAATATTGGGCTGAGTAGGAGATTGCGAGGACACTATGAGAATCCATTTTATTATTGCCTGGTTTGTGGTCACTGGTCAGTGATGACTATTCCAGGTCAACAAATAAGTCATCAGGGATTGACCATATATACTGTCGGTAGGTAATAACTGTACCAGATGATAGTCCAATTTGAGAGGACGAAGTCATCACTGACCACCCGTATATATGGCCGGTGAGTGATGACATTTCATCATTGTCGGCCATATCACTGACCAGCCTTCTACTCTGGCCCATCTATGTTGTATCATTCAGCACTGACTCGCTCTCAATTTTTCCCTGTCGGTGCGATTTTCAACAAAAGGCAGTGCTCGAGCGAGCAGCCAACCGACGCAACGGAAAGTCACATGAAAATCAGTTCAGGATTTTCGAGGACAGCCATGCGAGCGAGCAGCCAACCGACGCACTAGCTGCACATCCTTTTCGAGGACAGGATATTCCGCTGGGTCTTCAAGTTTATTTTTGGAACACAGTATAGACACAAATGTTTATATATACACGCACATACACTCACCTCTTTAACCACATGCATATAGACCCTATGCCTATAAGCACCTCTCAGAGACTGTGCTGGATTTTGGCTGCCACTATGATTGGAACATTGCAGTTTTTTCTGGACGTTGCAGTAATCATAAAAGCAGTGTTATTGGTGCATTGGACGAAAGTGGGCACCATGTCAATTTCAGTCTCCGTCATGCTATACAGGCTTGAATTTTTTCTTTATGATAAGCCAGATAATTGCACAAACTTCCCACATACACAGAGGATACACAAAAGCAAGCGAAGGACAGAAAATATAATATTCTGATCCCTATACCACGGACACTCGTCAAGTTTTCATCATTATTGCTTATCCCGTGCTCTAAATGAACATTTTTTGAAATGATAATATGCAAGTACAGCCATGGCTATGCACTAGTAGCTAGAATCTGCAAAACAGTAGAGCTATACCGAAGGAAACAAGCAAATCTTCTTCATTCGGTAATACACAAAAGCAAATAAACAGGATAAATATATTTCTAGTTTTCTGTTTTGTGAAACATAAAACGCAAGAAGATGCAACTAGAAACACAATTGTTTTTGTCGTTTTGTTTTCTCTAAAGTCTGGGAGCAAGAGAAGCATAAAAACCCTGTAAAAAGCAATTGAAAAGCACGAAGAACCAAAAAGAGCAGCAACAATGACATAGAATTTTTGTTGTTGTTTTGTAATTCATATGAAGCAAAAAGAAGGAAGGCAAAAAAGTAATGAAATATTCGTGTGATTTTCTTAAACTATAAGAGCAGCAAACAAACCAAAGAAATGAGTAACAAGAAAATACTTTCGCACTCTTACCTTACTGAAGACTTTTCTTGGAGATTTCTCAAACTTGACCTTTTTTTTTTGAAAAGGGGAAAGACCCCGACCTCTGCATCATCATGATGCACACATCTGTTCTCAAACTTGATCTTCAGGATGAAAACTTACGATCTCAGATCTCGCATTCGGTGGTTTGTTCCGGCTACAATTTTGATTGCTCATCATTCTCTTCCTTGAGCATTGCTGTTGGACAACCTTTCTTATAGTTCTTATGTTGTCAAGAGATGAAAAGAGAAGAAAAGAAAAGAAGAAAAGATAGACGAAAAATAAAAGAAATGAATACAAATGCAAAAAAGGAAAACAATTGCCAAGTGTTTCTTCAAAACACTCGCCAAAGTCCGTTCTCTACCGAGTGTAATACTAGGCAAAACATTGAAATGTCGATTTTGAATTTCTTTCCAAATGATTTCCCTAGCGCACTCGGCCATGGGCTTGTTTTTCGGGTGCAAAGTAAAATACACTTGCCAAACTATTGGACAGTCGGCAAACAAGACGATTCCGGTAGTCGCCAACGTCCTTCATGTCCTCGTTTGGCAACGTCGTGGCTCTTCTCTGGGCAGGTCATGGTTCGCCGCCGCGGGGAGCACCACGCCCTCCCCATCTCCGACTTGGGATAAGCGTGCTTGATGGAAATTCACTGACCTGTCTTATTTAGGGTACGCAGAGTTATGCTTATCCGATGATCACGCACGGTCATGTTGCTGTAGCATGTGAATTTCCCCATGATGGACTGAAAATAAAAATTGCCATGTTTTTATTTGAACCATGTGCTCTACAATGCATACGATTTATTCTGATAAGAGTTATCACACAAGATTTGGTTCGAACTTTGTGCATGCTTAGTTTTCTTATAATCATGGGCGATGATCGAACATGTTTCACTTTTAGTTGAACTCTAGAGTGTGCGACAAGGAAGGCTTAATAACAGGAATCTACTTTAGTGATTTTTGTAAAAGCTACTTCGACGAAGTTTTCACTTTTGGGTCGTAGTGAGCAAATAACATTCTATGCAAAAAGAAGAGATGGTCCAAACGGAGTGGAGCCTATATATATCGCAGAAACCAGCTTGCCTGCAGTGCCTCACCCGTCAACAAACCAGCGTTGTCTGACAGAACCAGTACGTTCATACTACCATCGCCGGCCATGGCCTCCTCCTGGTCGCTGCCGCTGCTTCTCGTCCTCCTGCTGGCCTCGTCGTGGTCGGCCGTCGCACGCGGACGGCCCGGCGACAACGTTTGGGAGCACACAGTCGTGTACATGCACGAGAGGCTGACGGGCCCGAACGCCACGCGGCTTATTACGGTGCAGTCCCCGCTCGGCGGCGACAACTTTGGGCAGTTCGGCGTGGTAGACAACGAGCTGCGAGACGGCCCGGACCCTCTCCGCTCGTCGCTCTGCGGCCGGTTCCAAGCCCTGTTTGCGCTGGCGGGTCTGGTGAGCCCACCGGGCATGCAGTCGGCCGTCAACTTCTTGTTCACGGCGGGGAGGTTCCGCGGGAGCACGGTGTCTGTGCTGGGCCCGATTCTGGACTTCGAGAGCACCTGCGAGCGCAGCATCGTGGGCGGCACCGGCGTGTTTCGGATGGCGCGCGGGTACAGCTTCATGAGGCTTGTGCCTGAGATGAGCGTACCCGATAAGTACAGTGTTTACAGGCTCGACCTCTTCATTCAAGTCAGTTCGGACCGTCTGCCACTGCTGCCGCCGGTTGATTCCGTTGGCGCTTACGACATTTAAATCTGAAATACTAAGGTTGTGCGAGCTGCTCGGTTTAAATTTAGCTTATTATCTGTAGCGCCAGAAACGTGCTGTAGTTCACGTTGCGGCCCAAGTTAATATGTATGCGATCGGAGTAAAATCAACACGATCTGCCCACACCAGGTGCATGGGGTTCGTGGCCAAGTTTCTTTAAGGAATAAAAACGGAATTCTATCTATTTAAAAATTTAATCCTCACTATTTTTATTATCTTAGCATGTGGCTGTACTTGCATATTATCATTTCAAAAAATGTTCATTTAGAGCACGGGATAAGCAATAATGATGAAAACTTGACGAGTGTCCGTGGTATAGGGATCAGAATATTATCTTTTCTGTCCTTCGCTTGCTTTTGTGTATCCTCTGTGTATGTGGGAAGTTTGTGCAATTATCTGGCTTATCATAAAGAAAAAAAATTCAAGCCTGTATAGCATGAGGGAGACTGAAACTGACATGGTGCCCACTTTCGTCCAATGCATCAATAACATTGCTGTTATGATTACTGCAACGTCCAGAAAAAAACTGTAATGTTCCAATCATAGTCGCAGCCAAAATCCGGCACGGTCTCTGAGAGGTGCTTATAGGGAAAGGGTCTCTGCTCGGTTTAAATTCATCTTATTTTCTGTAGCGCCAGAAGCATGCTGTAGTTCACGTTGCGGCCCAAGTTAATATGTATGCGATCGGAGTAAAATCAACACGATCCGCCTACATCTGGTGCATGGGGATCGTGGCCAAGTTTGTTCCTGGAATAAAAATGGAATCTTATCTATTTAAAAATTTAATCCTCGTTATTTTTATTATCTTAACATGTGCATATGCATGCTATCTCATTAACGGCCCACCATAAAATGCATGCAAAACTTTTATTATTATTAGTTGTTTCACACTTTTTTATTTATTTCATTACAAAAAAGTTTCATATCGCCACATATGCCACCTCATCAACGGCCCACAGAACATATGCACGGGAAAGGAATGCCATTATATTATGCTACTTATATTCAATAAATATTGTTTTACTATTTCAAATATTCATGTTTCATATAACAAAATCTCATTGAAATATATTGCAATGATTCCTACAGCAACACACATGGTATCATCTAGTAAATTGAACGATGCTAAAATAAGTGACATAACTCTTATGTACATTATTATTGTGAGATGCTCGGACATCTTGCTACCGAGAAACAATCTCATCCTGGAGAATTAGCAGGCTACAGGCAGTCTAGTATTCATAGGGCTAGACCTACTGTCCAGGTACATGTGAACATGGCTAGAATCAATATAAATTATTAGTCATGCTAAACTGTAAGGTCATCACCAACGCAGTCCATCAAACCGGACACCCCAAACATCCACGAAGATGTCCGAACGTACCGCGGGCAGCATATAACGGGCAGCCATCCACCTATTTGAACCAAATGCCCATCCCTTTAAAAAAGATGTAAAACAAATGGCCCCCATGCAGCCTCAGTTTGAATTATCGATCGGTAGCAATTCAAACACACAGTTAAATCCTGATAAAAGTACCGAATCTTTAATAAGTTTTCCAAATCCATCGATCCCAAATTCAACCAACCTCCTCTGCCTTCATTTAATGCTTTCTCTCCTCAAGCTTGAACTTGTTCATCGACACATGTTGTTCACCAGATGAGCTTCCTCTTGTGCCTCATCCAACAATGTGTCAAAGTGAAGGGCTTCCCCTCTATCCTTTGAGACATCACGGCAAGTGATGTGATTATCAAATCGCAACAATGAGTGGATGAAAGGAGCATTTACCGACACACAGAGCAACAAGAAGCAAAATTACAATCTCCACGATTTATGTGCCCGTTGGCCAGATTCTTTCCTCTTGTCCAATCAAAATGCAATACCTCTTAATGGTGTACCACCGATGCAGTAGCGACTTCGCATTGCGATCATGGATTGCTTCCAAATTGTAGGCATCATAGTGCTTGTGCTCATGAAACCAATAATTCATATCTTGCCCTTTTTCTTAATGCCAACAAATCCCACACTTTTGGCCAAGTAGGCATCACACAACAATGCATCCAACCTCACCAAGCCCCCCCCCCCCCCCCCCCCCCCCCCCCCTTTGTGCTTGCTTCATGTTAAATAATGAGAAGGTCAAAAATATTCTTAATAGAATTTGGCTAAACACTTGCCGGGTGTAGTGTGTACCATGGACAATGTTGGGAGGGGCAGAAGATAACTGGGCTGCGGATGGATCTGGGGTGGAACGGCAGTGAAATACAAGGGACATGGGTGAAGGAGCAGTGGTTTGGCAAGAAGTGATTCTCACCATTGGTGCATGTATTCAGATCCAACACTTGGTATTTGGGATCTTGGAGACGCATTGGCCGTGGTGATTGCGGATGCTCCAATGTCGTGCAATCATATTTGCTAGTTCGTTACTAAATTGTCTATTATAAAAAAAGGTGTCACGTAAATATTCATCATATTTCAATGACCGGAAATACTCCGCATTTGTGCATGGGAAATCTTGCATTCTCTTCACTTTGACATCATCTAATTTGTAACGACATCACAAGCTCTTCCCTTTCCTCTGAAAAAAAAAATAAGTTAAGAGGTTTATGATATTTGGACTCCGTACTCCAACACCAAATGTTCAACGGCTTATGAAAGGAAAAATATGCATTGTAGTGGCTAACGTCACGGAACCCGTCATCGGTAACTTGGCAAACTGAAACACTAAAAATCACCAAGATGCTGACAAAGATGATACACCCCACATAGTGGTCAGGCAACCACCCCACAGGAAAAATAGTTGTCAGGGCACCAAAAATCAAGAGACCTTTTACGGTGCATCAGGTAAATATCGACCATGCATTTTTGCTGATCTAAAGGTTAATATTAATTTATACTGCTCGACTAGATGGGCAGTATTCCTTGCAAAAAGGGCAAAATCGGATAAATTTAATTTCATCGAGATGAGAATCTAGCGCGAAGATGGACAGAATTGCTGCCTTTGAGCCGTACGTGATGAGCAGATTCGAGAAAAGGCTCGTCGCGAGCTGAGGAACAGAGCTGCTGGCCGGCAAGAGTGTAGCCGATCGAAAAGACAAAGCAGCCCCCGATGCTCGTCTGGCTCCCGCGCTGGCCGCCATGCCCCAGGCCGCCGCAACAAAAACGCCGACGAGGCTAAGCCTCCCCAAATCTGAGAGCTCCAGTACACGGATCACCTACCGACCCAACTCCTGCTACTTGCCTGCTGCGATGAAGAGAAATGCAGCGGGCGGGCGGTGAGAGGCATGGGCGCCGCTACGTCTACAGCTGTATTGGGGGCGAGTGACTAGCGACAGCGAGGGCACAGGATTGGGAAGCAACTGATCAGCGTGATGATGTGGTGAGCGAGAGATGAACGAGATTCGTCCCGTGCGCGGTGAGCCGGTGACTGCGGGGAGGAAGACGCACATTGAAAGAGAATCAACTTAATAAGAATTGGACTAAAGTGCCCTTTCCATCAACCGTTGGATCTGATTAATACTACCAACCACAAGCAGTAGTATGAGGTACCCTAAAATTTCCCAAAATGAATAATTTCAAAAAGGATGCAAAACTATGTGGAAACAAAAGCTACAACATGTGTTTTGCTCATGGTGTTCATCAAGCCTCCAGGACAAAGACTTAAAAAAATTCCATATATGCATTGTTGTTGTTGGATCTACAGCACACATCATCTCATTATAAACTCACAAAAGTTATTAAAGGTTTCTTGATGGTTCAACGAGCCACCGGTTGTCCACAAGTATCAAAGCATCCATCGCTGCCACAGCTTAAAGTTGTAGATTGCTTGGCCAACTCAATCGAGTTTAATTTCCTGACTACTACTATTAAAGGTCGATCGATTTAGTTTCTAACCAACGAACAAGACGCAACAAGGTAGATGGGTACCGCGAATAAGATATACATCAAAATCTCTTTCCAAACATGATTACCTTTGCTCACAGATATTCTCTGCATCATCATCGAACAAGAGACAACACTTAGTTCAGTAAAACGTCCAAAAAGAAAGAAGAAAACAAGAACCTCGGCGAACGACAATACAAAGCTTTGATGCCTGTCCAATTTACGTACGCTACAGGAAGCTACGCTAGGCCTAGTGCTGCCACCTCTCCGAAAGCTTGTCCCATTTGCTTATCCTTGTCATCTTCTGTCTTGTAGTCACCAAAATATCATAACATTATTTCATTGCAAGGAATATTTGTAAAAATTATAATGACAGAAAAAATGATGAATACACGCTTACCTCGCAAGAGTACCATGCAATAAATCATGTCAAATTTATTAATTTGTTTTAATTTAGATTAACATATACTAATAAATACATACGTCAATAAGCCAGCTATGATATGTATTATATGTGACTGGACTAAATTGGGTATGTGTGTAATAATTCAAGGAAAATAAGATTGCCATTATGACGTAGGTGTAGGTTAAAAAAAATGTGTCAATGCTTATACCCAGTTAGTAGTGAGGAAATTGTATGAAAAAATATTAACGAAATACAGATACAACGAAGGCGAGAAGGCTCCTTTGCAGCCTCACGTTGGAACGTGATCTGGTGGCACTCATTGGACGTGCAAGCTCACAAATGACTCTACTGCGGGAAGCATACCCTATGACATGCACATTTTCCACTTTACTGGAGAGCAATGCATTCTTCGCTGGTAACTCGCCGGTGTTACATGGTAACTGAGTGTAGCAGAATGATCCCTGCTAGCATCCCTAGAGCACAAAACAGGGATGCTAGGCTGCACTAGCTAGCCCATTGCATGCATATGCTACATGGATGGATAGGGGACGGAAGATGGAAACATTAGTTCTATGCCATGAAAATAAATACTATGTCTGAACTAAATTCATGACACATATTTTGGAACGGAGGAGCACGTGACATGCCTCATTACTGTTTACAAGGATACCGGTAGTAGCGAACTGATTGTAGCCCAGATGCTTAGGTTCCTCAAAGATGAACCAACCCACTAGGGGTATAATTCCTAGACTTTGCAACGGTGCTCGCATTTTCCTAGATTTGTGTCTGATTTTTCAGTGATGTTTGTCAGTTTATGATGTCTCTGTCGACTACAAGACATCTATAGAGACTTCGTCAATCTCAAGATGTTGTGGCTGCCTACTATCTCAGAGGTGCTCATAGGGGTAGTTGTCTGCGCGCGAGTTAATAGGGGCGAGTGTATGTGCATGTGTGTGAGCATCTCTGGCTGTACTATGTTAAAAAAAACTAGGCAGTTGACATGAATTAATAAAATATCCATCACTTTTCACAACTTAAAGGTGTAGAGGCCTGGCCAAGTCCACAGAGTAAAATTTACTTGATTTTAGTTTTGAAGGACGTCAGTCGCTGAAAATATTGAATTTGGGCTAGTTGATTCGGTGTAGAAAGAAGAAGCAACCTCGAAGCACCGAAACCCCCGGTGGCAGATTCTAACTTGTCTATCTTAGGGCACAGGGAGGTGCAGACAAGGAGGCTGTTGTGAGAGCGCCGCCGGGAGTGTGCGGCGGAATCTGGCGGTTGGGCCAGCGGTATGTGGGGCAGTTTCGTGAATGAACAGGAGGGTTCGACGTTGAAGAAGCTCTGGCCATTCATCTTGCATCCGACAACTCATATCAAATTGACTAACCCAAAAGCCACTGCCACTTGGTTTGGTTTCTAACATAAGATGATGATGCAGTGAGGTAGATGGGTACCAGCGAACTAGATTTACGTCAAAATTCTTTTCAAATGGCAAAAGTTCGTCTTTTCAAAAAGAAAATGTGACTTGTGACAACCACGTTTTGATGCCTGAATAAAGACGTGATTAGCTTTGCTCACAGCTCTTTTATTCTCCATCATCATCACAACAGAGACAGCACTTAGTTCGGTACCAGTGTCCATGTCATGCAACCGTACCAGTGTCCAACTCATGCAAGAGTGTGCAACTCATGTACCAGTGCCCAACAGACGCAACAGTGTTTGTACCAGTGTACAGCTCACGTCGCTACAGAAGGAAGTCATGCAAACATTAGCACACTTCAATCACATCTGCCACCGCTTCGAAAGCTAGAAACAATCATAACATTATTTCATTGTAAAGAATGTTCTTTTTAGGACATCCAGTTATTAAAAAAACATTATAACATTCCTTGTAAGAAATATTTGTCAAAACATAGAACAATTTTTTTTGACGATTTTGGCACACAAAGTACATAATAATAAAGCATGTAAAATTTAAAAAGCTGTTCCAATTTAGAGGAATATATACTCATAAATACATACATCTAGAAGGCAGAGTGTCATGCATATATGTAAGTAAAATAAAATGGGTATTTGTGGAATAATCTCGACGAAAGATTGCAATGATGACGCCGGTGTAGGACCAAAGAAGTACATGGAGTCAATGTTGTGGCAGATCCCCTCATGATAAAAATGCTGTAGCAGATCGCCAAGACCGCATTGATATATAGGGGTACAGGCTCAACAAAAGGCAACGCAAAGTCACATGAAAATCAATTCATAGCAGTAGCTGCCCATCCTTTCGAGTTGGTTAGGACGATCCTCCATCATTGCATATTGCACTCCTACTCCAGGAACAGGTGGCAAAACAGGATGTTAATTCGCACTATTTCTGGTAGCAAAACCATCCTGATCAGTACTGTGGTACTAATAGGACAACAGTGTCGTTTACTGCTCCCAGAAAGTTACTTCCCTTCGCTGTCCAAGTTTCTTCTTTCTACGGGAAAGGAAAGAGATAGCTCCCATGTTCTAGGATTCGCAGAAATTCGTCAAACCATAACGGCTTGCTTGTGCCCTTGCGCTTAAACACCAACAATGCACCCTGGAAACGCCACATGTCCCTTGTTCGCCAAAATTCTGTCACTGCAGAAAAGCCAATAAAATTTTAAAGAATTACAACTTCTAATCTGTAGACCAATATTTGATGAATTTTTTTTCATATTTTCTATATGAATTCTTCTAGCCAGAGAAATAATTAATTTCTTTCTCAAATTGAATTCAAACCTAAATTTGGCTGTAGCATGAAATCTAGAACATCTTTCGAGATGACTTTTTTTGCGTAGTGAGCAGCTTGAAGCACCCTTTCACGTAACAGCAAGGTTTCAGAGTTTTATCAAGTGAAATGAATTTGAATTTAATATTATTTATACCTACTTTATTCTTAACTTCAATTCAATAGCAAATTTCTGACTGATTCTTTTTGTATATTGAATCTAAGGTGAAACTCAAAAGAAAGAGCAATTTCAAACCAAGTTTCCAGGTCTTCAATCCCTTTTCAAAGTTTATTATTTAACTGGAGCCTATTTGGCCATAATTCCAAAACCAAGTATTTTTTTTGATTTAAAACTTGATCTTAAGAACCTAAATAACTTGAAGAACTATCCCTGGAGGGTAATATGTTTTTAGTATGTTCTTTTGGACTTTATTCTTTTGTCTATTTTGATAATTTTATTGCACTCTTTTGGCCCTCGTTGCTTATTTGCCTTTATTTTCTCGTCATATTGTCAAAATTGTCCGAAGTACGAAACAAATTAGTTTCAGGAGTTAGAGTGCCACAACAACAAACAAGGCAAGCTGCATGTATTGATCATATTGGCTATGTAGTGTAGAAGTTCACTAAGAGTAGTATGCATGTTTGTTGACTATTTAAACAAAATATGTACTCCCTCCATCCCGTGAAAAGTGTACATATATAAATTTTAGGAGAAATTATGGAGTGAAGTAAAAATGCATTGGAAAGGTGCAAGCCACCATCTCTCTCCTCTTTAATTACCCAACCCTCAATTAGCTAAGTGCATGTAGAAACTAAGGAGACCATGCGTAGAATGTTATTAATCTTGATTACCGTGTGATGACAGAGAATCATTTTTTCTACTTAATAATGCATTGAGAAGATAGATGAGCACTCTTTTGTGGTCAAATTGTAAAGCTAAACATTCAGTCTCATCGGACGGATGGAGTAGGGTATTCCAGAAGGCTCATTTTAGTTTTTTGGTCTGCTAAAAAGATTTTGGGGAGGGTTGTTTGATATTCGTGAATGGTATGAGAGATCAACTTAATTTCTACTTAATAATGAATCATCTGAGTGGATTTTGTTTGGTTAGCTGTCAAGCGGGCATCCTGGGCTACTAGGGGATTGCCAGGACACTACAAGAACCCATTTTACTACCCACCCCTTGTTAAAGACCGGTTCATAGCCACCGGTCAATGATGATCAACCAAAAAGTCATCACCGACATGCCATAGAAATGATCGGTCAGTAATAACTACCCCACACAGTCGTTTACATGGACGAGAGGCAGACGGGCCCGGACGCCACATAGTTGGTTACGGTGCAGTCCCCATTGTTGGATCTGGTGAGCTAACCGGGCATGCAGACGGCCATCAACTTCTTGCTCACGCTGGGCCCAAAGTTCCATGTGGGACTTCAAGACTTCGGAAGCAAGAGTGCAACATTGTGGGCGGCACCATTGTGTTTCGGATGGCGCGCGGATACAACATCATGAGGCTTGTACAGAAGATGAGCATACTTGATAAGTACAGTGTTTACAGCTCAACCTCTTCGTTCAAGTTTGCCCGTCCGGTCTGCCACTGCTGCCGCCGTTTGATTCCGTTGGCGGTTAAGACATTTAAATCTGGAATACGAAGGTCCCCGTTGCTACCCAAGTCAATATGTATCGTGTCATCGTGAAGTAAAATAGGTATGATCCGCCCCACACTTGTGCATGTCGATTGTGGCGAGTTTGTTAATGGAATAAAAATGGAATCCTATCTATTAAAAAATTAATCCTCACTACTTTTACTAGTTGTTGATTGTTCACTACTTTGCCTCTGGACGGACCGGCACTTTTAATTCTTACTACATTCAATTTTGTGTACCATACGAAATGCCTGTCAATAGTAAGATCAGTTCTTGAATTGTTATTCAACATGTCATGCATTGTTTTTATTGGTTAGACATAGGGCCAAACTAAGTTATAACCCTTGAACCAATGTCTCGTCATGACTTTTGAATGATCTAATTTTCACAATGATATTATACAATGGTTCTCGTGTCACTGCTAGAGATCTCGGGATTTGTAGGCATTGTAAAAATATGAACGTGGAACTTTGTTAAGGTTGCACTTGTGGACAATATGTACAATTGCAAAACACTGTAGAACGCACGTGATATTACTATGTACAGATGGAGCAAAGTTATTGGTTGGTCCAAAATCGGAAATCTGAAACATCAGAGCCTAACGAATATAAGTAATACGTACATGCAATACTCAGTTACAATCTATAAGTTTTGCAAATAGAATATAGTGTAGTACATAGACAGTTCGGACCCACCTGCTACATCTTCGCACGCGGAAGTGCCTCCTTATTATGAACAAAAAAGAATGATTTCACCCCCGATAGCTGGGACCCACCAGTTATTTCTTCGCACGCAAAGAAGTGCCTCCTTATCCTCCTTGACAGCTGGGACCCACCGGGCCGAAGCATAGTAGTGTTGTCTGTCTGGCCACGAACATGTATGTACATACTGGTCGATCGGTATCTCTGCAAGGATAAACCGTGGCCGAGTAAGTAGTGACACGTGTCGTAGTAGAGCCACTGACGTAGTAGTTAATGCAGTCCCGTCTAAATCAACTATACGTACGTACAACCGCAGGGCAAAAAATACAGCCACGTACGTACACACGGGCGGGGACCCGAACGCGTACTCGTGTATACGTACAGCCAGGGCTCGTGTACATAAAGAGGCAACGGATGACAGCAACGGCGCCCTGTTCATTGGCAGCCAACCAGCTGGGTCGGAACAGAGGAAATGGTGTTGTGTTCATCGAGAGGCAACTGACTGGGTCGAAATGTGTACTATTCAACGGAGCCTACCGGCTTGGACAGAACAGCCGAAACGGGGTCTGACATACGACGGAACGAAGGAAACGACCTTCTGTTCGACCGCGTACAGTCGAAACAGAATCCTGTTCATGGGGAGGGGTGTGGCGTACTGCAAAACGGAAGAAACGGACTTATGTTCGAGCGCCTATGCTCGAAAAGGTGTCATGTTGATCGGGAAGGGTCTGGCGTATCGCAAAATGAAGGAAACGGACTTCTGTATGAGCGCCTACGGTCAAAACGAGGTCCTGTTCATCGGGAGGGGTGTGGCATACCGGAAAACGGGATTCCATGGGCTACTCTACTGCCTCGCTCCAGCCTCCACGGGCTACTGTTCATCCACCGTCGACTTCCTTCAGCCTCCACCTGCTTCTGTTCATCGACCACGACTTCCTCCAGCTTTCACCAGGTACTGTTCATCCACCGGCTACTATTCATCCAGCCTCCATCGGCTACTATTCATCCAGCCTCCACGGGGTCCTATTCATCCACCCCCAACCGGCTAGGGTGTGGCGGCCTCCTCGGGGTCTATTCATCCAACGGCAACCACGGGGTCCTGCTGATCCAACACCCACTGAGATCTGTTCATCCACAGCCAACCAACCGGCTAGGTCGACTCACCACGTCTCGACTCATTCTACGTACCACGCGCGGCAACAATGGGCATTGTTCATCGAGAGGCAACCCAACACACCGTTTGGCTACGTCTCGCACGGGGGCTCGATGGGCTTCAGTGAGCAGCGAGAAGGATCAATCGATAGGTTACAGTTAGAAGCGAAGGAATCGCTCGGGTTCAGTTAGCAGCGAAGGGACCGATCACTTGGCTTCGGTACGTAGTGGGATCGATCGCTCGTCTTCAGTATGTAGCTAGTGCAATCGCTCAAATGCCTTGTTTGGGTTTAGTTAGCAAGCTCCTCTCACGCACAAGCGTACGAGAGAAATGCGTAAACCACACTGCATCGCTCGGCCACGACCACCCACCGTAATGGGGAGCAACTGGAAATTTTGTTTGCCCTCACTTGTACCAGGATTTTTTACGTCATGGATGGCCCAAAGAATGTCATGCAGGTGCGTCTTCGACCAGCCCAAGACGAAAAGCCCGTTCTTTGTCATGATTTTTTGTCATAGAAGTAGGAGCCCACCACATCAATGATGATACATGTTGTTGTCACAATTATCATCATAGAAGTGTCATAAGCATGACTTTTTTTCATTCGGGACATAATGTCACGGATGTGTCTTTTTTGTTGTTGTGTAGGGTGTTCTTGTTACTTGAACAAGCAACCCTCTTATGATTACCACCCTCAGTAGCATCCGCAACTATGAAAGAAAAATTGAGATAAATCTAAACATAGCATGAAACATATGGATCCAAATCAGCCCCTTACAGAATAACACATAAACTAGGGTTTAACCTTCTGTCACTCTTGCAGCCCATCACCTACTTATTACTCCCCAATGCATCCCCTTAGGCCTAAGTATGGTGAAGTGTCATGTAGTCGACGTTGACATACCACCCCTAAAGGAAGAACAACATACATATTATGATAATAGCGAATGAATACCAACTTCACATGATTACTTATAACAACACTTCTCCTATGTCCTCAAGAAATAAAGTAACTACTCACAAATCATATTCATGTTCAAGATCAGAGATGTATTGAATATGCTTGAGGATTTGAAAATACAATGTTCCACCAAATAAACCAACTAGCATTAACTACACGATGTAATCAACACTATTAGCAACCCACATGTATTAATATGGGGTTTTGGGACAAGGATTGAATACAAGAGATGAACTAGGGCTTGAGAGCAGACGGTGCTGGTCAAGATGTTGATGAAGATTGGTCCTCCCATGATGAGAGGATTTTTGGTGATGTCGATGGCTTTGAATTCCCCCCCCCTAGAGGGAACTATCCCAGGTGGAATCGCTCAGCCGGAGAGCAAAAGTGCTCCTGCCCAGGTTCCACCTCGATACAGCGGTGCTTTGTCCCAAAAGTATTCTCCTGATCTTTTTCTAGTGCAAATAGCATCTGACAGGACAAGATGGGCCCCATAGGTCTCTTTATGGAGCCACGAGCTCACCAGGTGTGCCCTAGGGGGAGCGCCCCTTGAGCTCGTGACTCACTATAGGCCCCCTTCTAGTATTTCTTCCGTCAATATTTTTATATATTCCAAAATAATTCACCATACATTTTCAGGTCATTAGGAGTTGTGGAGAATATCTATCTCCGATGTAGCTTTTTCAGGTCCAGAATTCCAGCTACCGGCAATCTCCCTCTTCATGTGAAAGTTCCAAATAAGAGAGAAAATGCATTAGAATAGCATCATAAAGTGAAATAATTACCCAGAACATAATAAATGACAGTAGAAAAACATGATGGAAAATTGACATATCAAGTAGGGTTCTAAATTCACTCACCACTTGTGCTGCGTGCCGCCAGAACGAAGAGGGGAGCGGGGAGGGTTCAGTCGGGCAAGAGGGCATCTTTCGCTCGATGCAATACCAAATTAAGTGGGACTCACCTGCACTAACATAAGCTCATTCCGTTGATGGCTGTTTTATCACCCGGTCGGGCCTTGGTTATTTCTACCATAAAATGTCGCATGAGATCTTTTTTATCAACTGCGTCACTCTCCTTCTATTACACGTTAAAAAACGTGGCGCATGAGGTAAGTTGCTCCAGCTGTCAGGATATCACGCGGTCCCACTAGTAAGGAGGTAAAGGTCAAAGGCTTTGATTGGACGGAAGTGCTTCGTTTGGGCTTTTATGAGTAGGTGGTCGAGGGGAGGGGAAAAGTGAGAAAAGTTACTTGGCTTGCGCAAAACTGTGTGTTGGTGTCAAAACCGGCAGATCTCGGATAGGGGGTCCCGAACTGTGCGTCCAAGGATCAAAGGTAACAGGGGACAGGGACACGGTGTTTACCCAGGTTCGGGCCCTATTGATGGAGGTAGTACCCTACGTCCTCCTTGATTGACTTCAATGAGTATAGGGGTTACAAGAGTTGATCTACCACGAGATCGTAATGGCTAAACCCTAGATGTCTAGCCTGTATGATTATGATTGACTTTATGGACTAAACCCCCCTGTTTATATAGACACCGGAGGGGCCTAGGGCTGTACAAAGTCGGTTTATAGAGAAAAGAATCTTCATATCCGAATGCCAGGCATGCCATCCACGCAAAGGAGAGTCCCATCCAGACACGGGGGAAAGCCTTCTATCTTGTATCTTCACAGCCCATTAGTCCAGCCCATGTTACATAGCCCAGATGCCCGAGGACCCCCTAATCCAGGACTCCCTCAGTAGCCCCTAAACCAGGCTTCAATGACGATGTATATGGCGCGCAGATTGTCTTCGGCATTTCAAGGCAGGTTCCTCCTCCGAATACTCCAAAGTAGTTGATCAACAAGAACTATGTCCGGATCTGTTTTAGCAGTCACAATATCGCAACCACAAGGGCATAATACATAAACACGATATGTCTTCAGTGACAGTTTTTGCTGGCGAGACATTATGTCTAGCCTCTTTATTATTTTGAACCGCTTTTCAATTTCCTGTTTCGCGTTTCGAGACGCAGCCTCCGGTGACACGTCTTGTCAAAATAGAGATTGCGTCCTCTTATCGCGGGATCTTCATCAAAACAGGTTTGGGTAATCCAACCGTGCCGTCCGCACGACCCCTTGGGCATAGGTGAGTTTTAAGGCTCGCGGGGGGACGCTCTATATTCACTGCCTTTATAAGGAGATAAGAATCCACCTTTTCACCCCACGCCTCATTCCTCAGCCCATCTGCCCTCAAGCTTCAGAGCCCAAGCTTCGACCCCTTCCGTCCCCAGAAAAAAATTCAAGCCATGTCCAGATCTGGAGCGCGGGGCAAGTGGATGGCCTCCTCCATTACGGAGGAGGACATCAAGGGACTCCGGGAAGCGGGGTACTTGGCCAAGGAAATCACCCACCGGCTTCCGGCCAAGAAGCAGACCATCCCTACTCCGGAGCCTCATGAGAGGGTAGTATTTATCCCTCATTTCCTCCATGGATTAGGGTTTCCCCTCCATCCTTTCGTCTGTGGCTTTATGTTTTACTACAGGCTAGATTTCCATGACCATTCCTTCCTCAACATTTCGGCGTTCATCATTGTATGTGAGGCATTCCTCCGCATCCCTCCCCACTTTGGCCTATGGCTCAAGGTCTTCAATGTGAATCCAAAAGTGGTGGACGGTCAACACGCGGAGTGTGGCGGCGCCATGGTGAGCAAGCTTCCCAATGTCACTTGGCCGAAAGGCACCTTCGTGGAGACCGTGAAGAGGTGGCAGCAGGGGTGGTTCTACGTCATGGAACTCCGTGACTCCACCTGGGGCGCTCCTCCTGAGTTCAAGTCCGGGCCTCCACTGCGGCTGACATCCTGGCTCAACAAGGGCCTGGAATGGGCGTCATCCGACGAGGTGAAGATGCTACAGAAGTGCATCAAGAGTATGGTAGACAAGAATACCAGTCTGGCCAGCGTAATCCAGGTAATGCTCTTTCGCCGGATTCTCCCCTATCAAGACCGGACTCAGCACATGTGGTAGTTCGACCTGGCCGGTTCCCGGACCCTGTGGGGATTCTTCGGCACAGAGCACGAAGACATGTGGAAGCTGCTGTTCAAGACCAAAAAGACGTGGCCAGAAACGATCGAGGATCTCGGCCTCGACTTTACTCACGCATCATCTCCCGTAAGTTTTTATGATAACTTTATTATTTGCAAATCCAAGGGGCTTGCTAAGCTTTCCATTCTTCCCATAGGGCTGGACAAAGAAGGCAGAGCGGATTCACTGTCCGGCTCCACTACCCGAAGACCCAGCCATCCCTCTATTAACGAGGATGCTGGTTCCGGCGTGATACGTCTCCGTCGTATCTATAATTTTTGATTGTTTCATGCCAATATTATACAACTTTCATATACTTTTGGCAACTTTTTATACTATTTTGGGACTAACATATTGATCCAGTGCCCACTGCCAGTTCCTGTTTGTTGCATGTTTTTTGTTTCGCAGAAAACCCATATCAAACGGAGTCCAAACGGAATAAAAACTTACGGAGATTTTTTTTGGAATATATGTGATTTTTTGGAAGAAGAATCAACGTGAGATGATGCCCGAAGGGGTCATGAGGCAGGGGGGCGCGCCCCGGGGGTGGGCACGCCCCTGACCCTCGTGGCCACCCCGTAAGGCGGTTGGTGCCCTTCTTTCGCTACAAGAAAGCAAATATCCGGATACAAATCGTGTTAAAATTTCTGCCCAATCGGCGTTACAGATCTCCAGGAATATAAGAAACGGTGAAAGGCCAGGATCTGGAACGCAGAAATAGAGAGACACAGAGAGACATATCCAATCCCGGAGGGGATATTGCCCCTCCGCCGCCATGGAGGCCATGGACCAGAGGGGAAACCCTTCTCCCATCTAGGGAGAAGGTCAAGGAAGAAGAAGAAGAAGAAGAAGGGGGGCTCTCTCCCCCTCTCTCCCGGTGGCGCCGGAACGCCATCGGGGCCATCATTGTGTGACGGCGATCTACACCAACACCTCCTCATCTTCACAAACATCTTCATCACCTTTCCCCATCTATCTACAGCGGTACACTCTCCCGCAACCCATTGTACCCTCTACTTGAACATGGTGCTTTATGCTTCATATTATTATCCAATGATGTGTTGCCATCCTATGATGTCTGAGTAGATTTTCGTTGTCCTATCAGTAATTGGTGAATTGCTATGATTGGTTTAATTTGCTTGTGGTTATGTTATTGTCCTTTGGTGCCCATCATATGAGCGTGCATGTGGATCACACCATAGGGTTAGTTGTATGTTGATAGGACTACGTATTGGAGGGCAAGAGTGACAGAAGTTTCAACCTAGCATACAAATTGATGCATATGGGATTGAAGGGGGACCAATATATCTTAATGCTATGGTTGGGTTTTACCTTAATGAATGTTAGTAGTTGCGGATGCTTTCTAATAGTTCCAATCATAAGTGCATAGAATTCCAAGTCAGGGATGACATGCTAGCAGTGGCCTCTCCCACATAAAGCTTGCTATCGGTCTAGTAAAGTAGTCAATTTCTTAGGGACAATTTCGCAACTCCTACCACCACTTTTCCACACTCTCTATACTAACTTTATTACTTCTTTACCTAAAACAGCCCCTAATTTTTATTTACGTGCTCTTTATATTCTTGCAAACCTATCTCGTTACACCTACAAAGTACTTCTAGTTTCATACTTGTTCTAGGTAAAGCGAACGTTAAGCATGCGTAGAGTTGTATCTGTGGTCAATAGAACTTGAGGGAATATTTTTTCTACCTTTAGCTCCTTGTTGGGTTCGACACTCTTACTTATCGAAAGAGGCTACAATTGATCCCCTATACTTGTGGGTTATCACGGTGCCATATCAGGTGCCGAAAAAGCGGGCCAAGAAGAAGGGCAAGGAGGCCAAAAGTGGCATCCGCCGTAAAGGTGGTTCAGACATAGTGTCCGAAGACACCGAGACCCACTCCTCCCCTGACGAAGATGAAGGGGAGGAGGAAGAGAGTAAATCTCCCCTTAAGGGGGAAAGAAGAAAAGGGGGGCTTCCATGGATCTGGAGGCGGAGGCGTCCAAGAAAGGGAGAATCTCCCTCATGGATGACTCCGAATCGGACACTGATGAATGGTGCCCTAGGCCGAAGCCCCTGGCCGGATCGTAAGTACCCCCAAAGGCACTTGTACTTATATATCTATCCAGCCTTCCGCTTTGTGATCTTAATATACTGCATTATGTGCTGCGGTCCGGCTCACGGCCTCCCCCAACAATCCTCATCTTCGGGGAATTCGCTGGCTCCGAACATGATGGACGGCGGGTCGCCTCCACCGGCCTCCTCCCCCAAAGCTACGGATAATGCCGAAGTGTTGTCCCGAAGGCCCCTTCCGGGTCAGGGGAAGGTGCAGGGAGCTGCCACTATGGCGCCAGAGGGCGATATCCCTGCTACCGAAAACATGGGGGAATCGACCCCCATGGAGACTGACGGCGGGGGCCATGCCCAATTCGGCCCCCAATTGAATATTATTCTGGAGACCCATACGGCTCCGGAATCAGGTAGGCAACCTCCTTCAAAAGAAGGGGGGTGCACAAATCGCACCGACGACCTCTATCAATCCGGAGGCGCCGAATACTCTGGTGGAGGAACTACAGAGTGCCATCATTGTAGAAGAACATCGTACCATTATGGGTACGGTGGTTGAAAGGGTTTGGTCCGCCAAAAGTGGATTGAATGAGGCCTATACTAGCCTTCTGAGAGGCTTTGAGGCACGTATTATAATACCTTTTGGTTATATGAGAAAAAGTGTTAGTGTATAGATAGTAGCCCCTGAGACTCTGTTCGGTATTCCAAAAGAAAAGCCGAACAGAGGATCGAATGACTCAATTAGGAGATTAACACACATATCTATTTGAACCAAACAGGCTACGACGCAGCCGTCAGCTACCCATGTCACCGAAGCGTCTGAGCTGAGGCGGAAGTTAGAAGGAAATCAAGGTATGTGATACCAAAAATGCTTTTGAAATAATATCAACAATAATTTTCCATTTGAATGAGCCTTATAACTTTGCTCATAGCTGACGCATCTGAGGTCGATACCCTCAAGAGCGCGCTGGCCGAGGCCAAGAAAGAGGTGGAGGAGGAACGAGCCGCCCGCCTAAGACATGAGTCAAGGGTGGAGGAAGTCCAGCAAGAGCTCAAGGATGCTATAAGAAAATGTGAGTCCTTAGAGCATACAATTTGGGATCAAAAATATGAACTGGCAAAGGCCCTCCAAAGTGCTCAGGAGGCCTAGATTGAAGCCAAAAACGCCTGCCGGGAGATCTAGGAGGCGAAGCAAATTGCGGCTAGTAAGGCCTTTAAAATGCAAAGCAAATTTGTCAGGAAAAAATACATCTTACTGACCCGGATTTGTAGTTCTCCAGGAGCGTTTGTGGACCTGCCCTGGAGTGTTACCGAGCTGTGGAGTTCTTCCGAGCTAAAGAGGGGAGCTCGATGGAAAAGCTATTCTAGTCGCAGTACTTTGCGCCTGAGCATCCCGTGCCCCTCAGCGATTAGCTGAAGCAGTTGGCCGAACTGCATAGGGTGGCCGGATCGGCCATGAGGGATTTTATAATCCGCTTGTGGCCTGCCGAACCCATACCCAGCAGCTACTTCGGGCTCGTGAAGCGGCTGGTCAGTGCCTGCCCTGGCTTGATGCCGTGAAGAGGTCAGTCTGGATCGAAGGTGCGCGGATGGCCTTCGCCCGTGTCAAAGTGCAGTGGGCGAAGATGGACGTCGTCAAGCTCGCAACCGAGGGACTGCCCGCAGGGAAAGAGCATCGCACGCCGGAGTGGTATTTCGATGATGTCCTGGAAGGATCTTGCATTGTAGAGGGCTAGTGTTCGATGGACATCATTTTTGAATAAATGTATCCTATGTTGTCCAATCTTGTATTATGAAACAAGGCTTATGTATGATATATTGCTTGCTTTATTTTAGAATATTTTCCTCCTGTGTGGCTGTTTACGACATCTGAGAGTTGGCCAGTCGTCGGCTTCAGCCCCCACGTAGGTAGTAAGGGGGTGTTCGTGATAGCACCTAAACACACTTGATCCAGTGACTTGGTCCGTGAAGGAGGTGTAGTGCAGCGAACTAGGCAATCGGACTATATGGCTTTATCGCTCTCACTTAGCCATAGAAGTTTTATAATGGGAGTATAGGCACAGCCCTAGTATTGTTCGGTTATCCGAACATGGGTACTATGGATGCCCGACTGGGTGAAGGTCGGCTTGTCGCGTAATGCGGAAAAAATCGCAGGAGATTTATACTTAGTCACCGAATAGCTGACCAACTCTCACCGCATCATGACAGTCAGTTTTGGGCTTTCTCTACTGAGGTGTTTGTCCGGATAAACCGGAAACACAATCTCAGTAGTTCTCTCTTTACTACCCTACCTAAACAAGCGGAACCTAAGGTAGTAACCACAGGAGCCGGGCAACCCAATTATTGACCAAAGACATGATTCGGAGCCGATGCATATAATGCTATATTCGGGATGCCGAATTGCACTGTGAAAGTCTTCGTACTTTCTTTAGTTTTTTTAAAAAATGTACGTGTCTCAATAGAGCCCCTGGTGACTTAAGTCGTACCGAGGTGTACATGACAATCAGACAAAAACAGGGAGACACAGATTAAGAGATAGGCCAATACCACATAGGTTGGGCTAAAAACTGTTTCCATTATAGTCTGATTGATATGTCAAAACGTATTGGTACAAATAGTGTAGTAAGCAACAAGGCTATGTTACATGCCGAGCACAATGGAAAGCTATGTATGTGTCCTGAAAATGGACGAGGTGATCTTTAAAGACCCTGTAGGTACTCTACCACGCGTCTATGCTGCTTTTCCCCCTTGGTGTATTGTCCTTCGTGATAGGCCTCAAAAAGAGGCCTTGGTACCGTCGAAAAGGTGACATGGGTTGTAAGGAACCTAAAAAAGGGAATATGAGTGTCCAGGGTCTAGCCGTATTATGGACTTTATCTTTATTATGCCTCCATCCTTTCCCATGGTATCTTTAGTGCATAATTATGCACGCGTGGTACATGTGCCACAATTTGGTAGGGGCTGAGATGGAGGCCGAATTGCTAACCGAGCTCCTGACGAGCTGGACTGTCGCACTATGGGGTAGTCCGGACTCGTTTGACAGTGTCCGGGGACTTGGCCGCCGATGTAATAGTCGATTTGATAAGGCTGCCCTGTACTTCTGCTGCTAGGGCCGCGGTGTGCTCCTCAATACGGAGGGAGTGTTCCATGTTTCCATTGACCGTTATAACGCCGCATGGTCTGGGCATCTTGAGTTTGAGATAGACATGGTGTGGGACCGCATTGTAGCGAGCGAACATGGTTTGTCCGAGCAGTGCATGGTAGCCACTCCGGAAGCGGACGATGTCGAAGATCAAGTCTTCGCTTCGGAAGTTGTCCGGCGAACCGAAGACAACTTCCAATGTGATTGAGCTCGTGCAACGGGCCTCTACACCAGGTATTACTCCTTTAAAGCTAGTTTTGGTAGGCTTGATTCTTGACGGATCAATACCCATCTTGCGGACTATGTCCTGATAAAGCAGGTTAAGGCTGTTGCCGCCGTCCATGAGGACTCGCGTAAGGTGGAATCCGTCAATGATTGGGTCGAGGACCAGTGCGGCCGAACCTCCGTGACGGATACTCGTCGGATGGTCCCTGCGATCGAAGGTGATCGGACAGGCCGACCATGGGTTAAATTTTGGGGCGACTGGCTCTATCGCATAGACATCCCTTAGCGCGCGCTTGCGCTCCCTCTTGGGGATATGAGTGACGTATATCATATTTACCGTTTTGACTTCGGGGGGGAGGGGGGGGGGGGGGGTATTTCTTTTGTCCCCCTATGTTCGATGGACGAGGCTCCTCGTCGTCGTCCTCGCTGGGCGAACCTTTCTCCTTGTGTTCAGCGTTTAACTTGCTGGCCTGTTTGAAGACCCAACAACTTCGGTTGGTATGATTAGCAGGCTTGTTGGGGGTGCCGTGAATCTGGCAGGGTCGATCGAGTATTCGGTCCAAGATGGATGAGCCCTCTCTGTTTCATTTGAATGGCTTCTTCTCCTGACCGAACTTGGAGCCGCTAAAGCCGACGTTGACCGTCGTGTCTTCGGTATTGTCATTATTGTTGCGGCGCTTGTGTTTGTTGCGTCGGGGCCTACCGTTGTTATTCTTACCTTTGGAAGTGCCAAGTTCGCTTGTACTATTACTGCTACGGGCTAGCCAGCTGTCTTCGCCCGCACAAAAGCGGGTCATGAGTGCCGTGAGGGCTGCCATGGACTTCAGCTTCTCTTTGCCGAGGTGTCGGGCGAGCCATTCTTCGCGAATGCTATGTTTAAAGGCCGCTAGGGCTTCAACGTCTGGACAATCAACAATCTGGTTCTTTTTAATGAGGAACCTAGTCCAGAATTTTCGGGTGGACTCTCCGGGCTGCTGGACAATATGACTGAGGTCATCAGCATCTGGAGGCCGGATCTAGGTGCCTTGGAAGTTGTCTCTAAAGGCATCCTCCAGGTCTTCCCAGCTTCCGATAGAGTTTCCTGGGAGGCTGTTTAACCAGTGTCGGGCTGGCCCCTTAAGTTTTAGGGGGAGGTATTTAATGGCGTGTAGATCGTCACCACGAGCCATGTGAATGTGGAGAGGAAAATCTTCAATCCATACCGCGGGATCTGTTGTGCCATCATATAATTCAATGTTCACGGGTTTAAAACCTTCTGGGAACTGGTGCTCCATTACCTCATCGGTGAAGCATAGGGGGTGTGCGGCGCCTCTATATCGGGCCATGTCATGACATAGTTTGGATGAAGTCCGTATGCACTTTTTGGCCTGGGCGTGGTTGTGCTTGTCGCACCAGGATTGATAAGCGTCCTCTCGCGCCGGGGCACGCCAACGCGATCCATAGATTGACCTGGTATCGCCGGCTCTATTGTCTAGGTCCTGACGTAGGTCATAAGTGTATCCCCGAGCTGTTGTTTCTCTGCTTTTATGGCGAGGTGGTGCAGGCTGGTGTTCGGCTTGAGTTGACATTCTGTCCCGGCTACGTGGTGGTCGGTCGGGTCCGTCAGCCGTGTTACGCGTGGGTGGTATGGGCTCCAGCGCCTCATCGTCGAATTGGGGTAGCAGCTTACGCTTCAGGTAACTCTTTGTTGGGCACTCGAGGCCATATTCTTCGGCTGCCAGGACATTAGTCCATCTGTCGTTGAGCAGATCTTGGTCAGCTTGGAGCTTCTACTGCTTCTTTTTTAGGCTTCTTGTCATGGCTATTAGCGGAGGTTAAAGCCCTCTTGTTCAAGGGGCTCTTCTGGCGTGATAAAATCTTCATTGCTGAGGCTCACGACGCCCTTGGAGAGTGGTAGATAGTTGTTATCCTCCAAGTCTTCGTTCCCTGCTTGATCATCAGGGTCGACTTGCCCGTCCTCCCGATCATCCTGTTCGGATGTTGGTTCGATGGGGTCTTCTTGGTCTTCGGCGTTCTATGGAGTGTCATCATCTCCGGTGCCGGTATTGTGTCTTTTCCGCGACGCGATTTAGAGTGGCGTCGCTGACGTCGGTGCTTCGGTGGTATCTCAGGAGGTTCGTCCTCGACTGGATCCTTCTCATCATCGACGTCGCCTTTTTTAGGTGTGTCGACGATGTACACGTCGTATGAGGAAGTGGCCGTCCAGCATCCGGTTAACGGCGGGTTTTGGGCCTGCTCCTCTCCGGCATCATCGTCCATACCGTCGATGTCTTCGGAGACGTAGTCGAGCATGTCATTTAGATCCTCGACAGTGGCTATAAAGTGGGTGGTGCGTGGGAAGTAAAATTCCCTATTTTCAGCCCCAAGTCCTGGCTAGGCGCAATTCTGAAGCGGTTCCTCTATGCTGGCGAGGGATCACATTAAGTCCAGATCCTCATTTAAGATTGAGGTTTGGACGGGGACCGGAGTTCCTTGGCCGAGCTTGCATGATGCGGACTTCGAGGGTTTGGAGCTAGTGTCCGGGGAAGAGCCCGGCTTTGTGATGATTGCCGGTGGCGCTATCCTCTCCGGTTCTCCGGTGTTGAGCTCTATAGCCGCAGAGAGTCTGGGGGGTTCTAGACTCCCGTCTTTGGATCTGGTGACGCACTCCGGATCTAAGGATGGAGCGGTGGTTGGAACCGCGAACCCTTGGAAGATAAAGTCTCCTCGGATATCAGCGACATAGTTCAGATTTCCAAAACTGATCTGGTGACCAGGGGCGTAGCTGTCGATCTGCTCCAGGTGGCCAACTGAGTTGGCGCGCAGTGTGAAGCCGCCGAATACGAAGATCTGGCCGGGGAGAAAAATCTCCTTCCCGGCAGCATTGTTCTATATGATCGATGGAGCTATCGATCCTTTCGACGACGACATAGTGGAACTCTCAATGAAAGCACCAATGTTGGTGTCAAAACCGGAAGATCTCGGGTAGAGGGTCCCGAACTGTGCGTCTAAGGATCGAAGGTAACAGGAGACAGGGACACGGTGTTTACCCAGGTTCGGGCCCTCTTGATGGAGGTAATACCCTACGTCCTGCTTGATTGACTAATGAGTATAGGGGTTAGAAGAGTTGATCTACCACGAGATTGTAATGGCTAAACCCTAGATGTCTAGCCTGTATGATTATGATTGCCTCTATGGACTAAACCCTCCGGTTTATATAGACACCGGAGGGGCCAAGGGTTGTAGAAAGTCGGTTTGCAGAGAAAGGAATCTTCATATCCGAATGCCAAGCTTGCCATCCAAGCAAAGGAGAGTCCCATCCGAACATGGGGGAAAGCCTTCTATCTTGTATCTTCACAGCCCATTAATCCGGCCCATGTTACATAGCCTGGACGCCCGAGGACCCCCTAATCTAGGACTTCCTCACTGTGCAGAACCAAGGAACCAGGGGTGTGAAAATATAAATCCCTACAATTTGTTATCGCGCATGTCATGTCATAGCCTAGTATTTTGCTCTATTAATCCTAGCCATGAATTCGAGATCTGATAAATTAATTAATTCTAATAATGTGGAGTAACATGGTGGGGCACACCCCCTGACCTTGTGGGCCCCTCGGTCACCCCCTTGACATGAAACCAACGCCAAAAATTCCTGTAAATACAGAAACCCCAGAAAGAACCCTAGATGAGAAGTTCCGCCACCTCAAGCCTCTATAGCCATGAAATACCAATCGGGAGCCCGTTTTGGCACCCTGTCGAAGGGGGAAATCATCACCGAAGGCCATCTTCGTCATCCCGGCGGCCACCATGATGAGGAGGGAGTAGTTCACCCTCGTGGCTGAGGGTATGTACTTGTAGTATGTGTTTGATCTCTCTCTCTCACTTTCGGGTTCTTGATTTGGCACAATCTTGATGTACCGCGAGCTTTGTTAATATATTTGGATCTAATGGTGTTCTTCCCTCTCTTCCTTCTTGTGATGAATTGAGTCTTGCTCTTTGAGGTTTCGTTATGTTGGATTGAATACTGGATTTGAGAATACTTAATGTATGTCTTGCATATGGATACCCGTGGTGACAATGGGGTATCATATCGGTTCATTTGATGTATGTTTTGGCACTCAACTCGCGGATTCCTGAGGTGACATAGGGATAATCTATGCATAGGGGTTGATGCATGTTTTCGTCCTTGTTTCTCCGGTATAAATCTTGGGGCACTCTTTGGACTGATTCTTTGTTGCATGTTGATGGAGTGTTATATGATCCAATTATGTTTTCATTGTTGAGACACTTTGCACTAGTGAAAGTATGAACCCTAGGCCTTCTTTCAAGTATTGCAATATCGTTTTTGCTTACTTTTACTACTTGCTACCTTGCTATTTTTATATTTCCAGATTACAAAAACCTATATCTACTATCCATATTACACTTGTATCACCATCTCTTAGCCAAACTAGTGCACCTATACAATTTACCATTGCATTGGTTGTGTTGGGAACACAAGAGACTCTTTGTTATTTGGTTTCTGGGTTGTTTGAGAGAGACCATCTTCATCCTATGCCTCCCACGGATTGATAAACCTTAGGTCATCCACTTGAGGGAAAATTGCTACTATCCTACAAAACACTGCGCTTGGAGGCCGAACACGGGTCTAGAAGAATAAGTTGGGTAGTAGACACCAGTGCCACTCCCAGGCATACGGAGGACACCATGCTGGAGACAGAACCGCACATAAGGTACTATAGTCTTGTTTTTATTGCCCTACTCTTTTCAAGGATGCACATAAGTTTGTCCTTTCTTGTGATGAATGTCAAAGAATTGGTAATATTGGTAGACGTCAGGAAATACCTATAAAATATTCACATGTTATTGAACCATTTGATGTTTGGGGATTTGCATATATGGGACCTTCTCCTTCCTCTAATGGGTATACACATATTCTAGTTGATGTTGATTATGTTACTAAGTGGGTAGAAGTTATTCCAACTAGTAGACCAAATCATAACACTTCTATTAAAATTCTCATAGAAGTTATTTTCCTGAGGTTTGGAGTCCCTAGATAATTAATGACTGGTGGCGGTTCACATTTTATTCATGGTGCTTGCCGTAAACCCCTTGCTAAATATGATGTTAAACATAGAATTGCATATCCTTATCATACTCAGTCTAGTGGTCAAGTTGAATTGAGAAATAGAGAAATCAAATTAATTTTTCAAAAAGACCGTTAATAGAACTAGAAATAATTGGTCTAAGAAACTTGATGATGGATTATGGCCTTATAGAACTGCTTATAAGAATCCTATTGGTATGTCTCCATATAAAATGGTTTGTGGAAAAGCATGTCATTTACCTCTTGAGTTAGAACATAAAGCATATTAGGCAATTAAAGAATCTAACTATGATTTCAAACTTGCCGGTGAAAAGAGGTTATTTGATATTAGCTCATTAGATGAGTGGAGAACCTAAGCTTATGAGAATGCCATGTTGTTGAAAGCAAAAATTAAAGGATGGCATGATAAAAGAAATCAAAAACAGGAATTCAAAGTAGGTGAGCATGTCCTATTATACAACTCTAGTTTCAGATTCTTGGCGGGAAAACTTCTCTCCAAATGGGAAGGACCGTATATCATCGAAGAAGTTTATCGGTTCGGTGCTATCAAGATCAATAATGTAGATGGCACCGGAGGAACACATAAGAGATTTAAAACTAACATTGTTCAAACTAATGTTGAAACTAAAATTGTTCAAACTATGACACCGGAGGGTGGCCAATGGACAATGGACAAAGAATTAAACACTATATCTCACGTACACCTATTAATGTTGAAACTAACATTGTTCAAACGATGACACCGGAGGAACACATAAGAGAGACCTTCCAGAACACTCCAGAACCCTGAAAAAGAGTAGTTATGTGATGCGTTAAGTAAACCGACTCCAAAAATTCCATAACATAATTTGTGTCTATTTTGGAATATTTGAACAAATACCAAAATAAGAAGTAGCTGAGGGAACCCACGAGGAGGTCACAAGGCAGTAGGATGCGCCCACCCCTGTGGGGCGCGCCATAGTGCCATGTGGGCCCCTCGTGTGCCTTGCTAGCTCCGTTTTCTCCTGGAATATTTTTTTGCAAGATAAAATTTTTATTTTACTCCCTGATGTTTTGACCACCATATCGCAAGATTCTCCTATGTTCTTATTTTGTTGTTTTCTGTCAGAATTTCAAGTCTAGGCATCATGTCTTCCTCCTCTTCCAACAACGTGGGAGACAATGCTTGGCTGCTACAGCTGGAATTAAAGAGAGTGGGAATCGAGGAGGTTACCATGGAGGAAGATGAAGGAGACTCACTTGAGGTCCACCCTCCGACCTCGAAGAGAGGCACTCTAGCCGGCATCTCCACTACTTCAAATCCCCATCAAGCCATGAGGTAGATGTAAAACCACGAGAACCAGGAGGTACAAGAAGGGCTTTCCCCTAGGAGTCCCTTACACAGGTTACATCAGAATAATTTTGATAACTTGGTTCACAATCATGGCATTGAAAATAGCCCCCGTGTGCACATACCTTCCAATTGGGACATATCTCATCCATGAGAAAGTGATGCAGAAACAAACTCTTGGGTGCTGGAGAATAAGCATATTATGGGTGAGGTGAAAAAGAATACCGATATGATCTGTCACGTGCTTTGGGAGATTCAGAGCATGACGGAGATCCTCATGAACATCAAGACGGAGGACAAGCCCGCTACCTCATCATCTCCATCATCACCGAAGAAAGACACTTGAGTAAATGGGTATGGGAACCACCCTAGGATTGCGCCAACCTTGGGGGAGGTTCCCCGGTATCGTATCACCATCACTTTTATTATCTTTACCTATCTTAGTTTGATCCTTAGTTATTTCATGATTAAGAAGAATAAATGTTTAGTATGATCTTTTTCCGAGTGTTAGTTTCGTGATCTACCTATCTATGTAATCGAGTTGAAAGTTATATAATAAAGAGTAGTTTGAGTTTTGCTTCTTCACTTTTATGTTTCAATCTTAATAATAAAAAGATCTTATGCTAATCCCATGGAAAGTAATGACTTTACATAAAGAAAAGTATGAGTGGTAAATTTGTTTTGTTGGAAGCTGACAAACATAGTATTGGTCAATGATGCAATTCATCAAAGATTAATAAGGGAAGAGAAGATTCACATATAAATACACTATCTTGTACATATTTTATCATTGCGAGCCCCCATTAAGTATTCTATGTCAATTTGTTAATGTTGTATAAGTAAGAAAACATAATGGGTATGTTTGCTTATATTCACATAGAAGTTATATTGTCATGCATCCTCCAACATGTGGTGCTTGCTCAATATCTTTGCTAGCTAAAAATTCGCACCAAGTAGAGATACTACTTATGCATCCAAAATCCTTAAACACAGTTTCATGCCATGAGAGTCCACTATATCTACCTACGGATTGAATAAGATCATTCAACTAAGTTGTCATCAGTGCATAAAGCAATAAAAATTGCTACTAAATATGCATGATCTTTTATTGTAAGGGAAAATAAGCTTTGTACAATCTTGTGATGGTAAAGAAATAAAAGTGACGTATTGCATAATAAAAGTTGCTATCATGTGGGGCAATATAAAGTGATGTTCCTTTACATTAAGAGCTTGCACACCCAAAAATAAAAAGTGCATGACAACCTCTTCTTCCCTCTGCGAATGGCCTATCTTTTACTTTTCTGTACTTACTTTTTATGCAAGAGTCAATAGTGTTCTTCTCTATTCCTTTTTCATTTTTCACTTTGAAAGCATCATGTGGTCGAGATCTAGGAATATATATCCCATTGGATATGAGTGATCATGAGTTATTATTGTTGACGTTACCCTTGAGGTAAATGAGTTGGGAGGCGAGACTATAAGCCTCTATATTTCTATGTGTCTGACTGAAGCTCTCCATATAAGTCTCATATATTTCCTGAGTGTCAGCAATCATATGAGACTAAATGATAGTTGAGTATGTGGACTTGCTAAACAAGAACCTCTTACATGAGAGCCTTCCTGAGAATATGATGAATTATAATTGCTTTGTTAACTAAGAACATAGTTTGGTAGTTTTCAAGAAAGTTTATGCTTTATACTTCGTTGTTGTGATGAATTGTTACTTGATCATCAGAAGTTTTTTTGATAATATATTGTTGCTATGATAATGATCACGATGCTACTATGTCTATATTTGATTTTGTCAACACCTCTCTCTTAACATGTGGTCGTGATTATCGATATCGGCTTTCGCTCGAGGCGAGGTCTAAGCTTGGGGGAGTTGATACGTCCATTTTGCATCATATTTTTCTATTGTGATTTATAATGGCTTTGAACAATATAACATTCTGTGGTGCAATTCTAATGCCTTTTCTCTCTTAATTTGCAAGATTTACTTGAAGAGGGAGATTGCCCGCAGTTGTTCTCAAACTTGATCTTCAGGGTGAAAACCTACGATCTAAGATCTCGCATTCGGTGGTTTGTTCCGGCTACAATTGTGATTGCTCGTGGTTATCTTCCTTGAGCATTGCTGTTGGACAAACTTTCTTAAAGTTCTTATGTTGTCAAGAGATGAAAAGAGAAGAAAAGAAAAGAAGAAAAGATAGAAGAAAATAAAAGAAATGAATAAAAATGCAAAAAAGGAAAACAATTGCCAAGTGTTTCTTAAAAACACTCGTCAAAGTCCGTTCTCTACCGAGTGTAGTACTAGGCAAAACATTGAAATGTCGATTGTGAATTTCTTTCCATATGATTTCCCTAGCGCACTCGGCTATGGGTTTGTTTTCCGGGTGCAAAGTAAAATACACTTGCCAAACTATTGGACAGTCGGCAAACAAGACGATTCCGGTTGTCGCCAACGTCCTTCATGTCCTCGTTTGGCAACGTCGTGGCTCTTCTCTGGGCAGGTCATGGTTCGCCGCCGCGGGGAGCACCACGGCCTCCCCATCTCCGACTTCGGATAAGCGTGCTTGAAGGAAATTGACTGACCTGTCTTATTTAGGGTACGCAGAGTTATGCTTATCCGATGATCACACACGGTCCATGTTGCTGTAGCATGTGCACTTCCCCACGATGGACTGCCATGTTTTTATTTGAACCATGAGGTCTACAATGCATACGATTTAGTCTGATAAGAGTTATCACACAAGATTTGGTTCGAACTCTGTGCATGCTTAGTTTTCTTATAATCATGGGCGATGATCGAACACGTTTCCCTTTTAGTTGAATTCTAGAGTGTGCGACAAGGAAGGCTTAATAACAGGAATCTACTTTAGTCATATTTGTAAAAGCCACTTCCACGAAGTTTTCACTTTTGGGTCGTAGTGAGCAAATAACATTCTATGCAAAAAGAAGAGATGGTCCAAACGGAGTGGAGCCTATATATATCGCAGAAACCAGCTTGCCTGCAGTGCCTCACCCGTAAACAAACCAGCGTTGTCTCACAGAACCTGTACGTTCATACTACCGTCGCCGGCCATGGCTTCCTCCTCGTCGCTGCCGCTGCTTCTCGGCCTCGTACTGGCCTCGTCGTGGTCGGCCGTCGCACGCGCATGGCCCGATGACAACGTTTGGGAGCACACAGTCGTGTACATGCACGAGAGGCTGACGGGCCCAAACGCCACGCGGCTTATTACAGTGCAGTTCCCGCTCGGCGGCGACAACTTTGGGCAGTTCGGCGTGGTAGACAACGAGCTGCGAGACGGCTCGGACCCTCTCCGCTCGTCGCTCTACGGCCGGTTCCAAGCCCTGTTTGCGCTGGCGGGTCTGGTGAGCCCACCGAGCATGCAGTCGGCCGCCAACTTCTTGTGCACGGCGGGGAGGTTCTGCCGGAGCAGAAACAAAGATAGTATATTTATATGTGAATTTTTAGTTCTCTTATTAATCTTTCATGAATTTCATCATTGACCAATATTATGTTTGTCAACTTCCAACAAAATAAATTTACCACTCATACTTTTCTTTATGTAAAGTCATTACTTTCCATGGGATTAGCATATGATCTTTTCTATCATTTTCATTGCTAAGATTGAAAAATAAAAGTGAAGAAGCAAAATTCAAACTACTCTTTATTATATAACTCTCAACTCGATTACATAGATAGGTAGATCATGAAACTAAAACTCGAAAATAGATCATACTAACCTTTTATTCTTCTTAATCATGAAATAACTAAGGATCAAACCAAGATAGGTAAAGATAATAAAAGTGATGGTGATACAATACCGGGGAACCTCCCCCAAGCTTGGCACAAGCCTAGGGTGGTGCCCATACCCGTTTACTCAAGTGTCTTTCTTCGATGATGATGGAGATGATGAGGTAATGGGCTTGTCCTCTGTCTTGATGTTCATGAGGATCTCCGTCATGCTCTGAATCTCCCAGAGCACTTGACAGATCATCTCAGTATTCTTTTGCACCTCGCCCATAATATGTTTATTCTCCGCCCCCAATAGTTTGTTTCTGCATGACTTTCTCTTGGACGAGATATGTCCCAATTGGAAGGTATGTGCACATGGGGGGTATTTTCAATGCCATCATTGTGAACCAAGTTATCAAAATTATTCTGATGTAACCTGTGTAAGGGCCTCTTAGGGGGAAGCCGTTCTTGTACCTCGTGGTTGTCGTGGTTGTACATCTACCTCATGGTTTGATGGGGATTTGAAGTAGTGGACATAATAGCTAGAGTGCCTCTCTTCGAGGTTGGCGGGTGGACCTCAAGCGAGTCTCCTTCATCTTCCTCCATGGTAACCTTCTCGGTTCCCTCTCTCTTTAATTCCATCTGTAGCGGCCAAGTATTGTGTCCCACGTTGTTGGAAGAGTAGGAAGACATGATGCCTAGACTTGAAATTCTGACAGAAAACAACGAAATAAGAGCAGAGGAGAATCTTGCGATACGATGGTCAAAACATCAGGGAGTAAAATAATTTTTTTATCTTGCAAACCAACTATTCCAGGAGAAAATGGAACCGGGAAGGCACACGAGGGACCACAAGGCACTAGGGCGCGCCCCACAGGGGTGGGCGCATCCTACTGCCTTGTGACCTACTCGTGGGTTCCCTCGGCTGCTTCTTACTTTGGTATTTTTCTAATATTCCAAAACGGACAGAAATTATTTTTATGGAATTTTTGGAGTCGGTTTATTTAACGTATCACATACCTACTCTTTTTCAGGGTTCTGGATTGTTCTGGAAGGTCTCTCTTATGCATTCCTCCAGTGTCATTGTTTGAACAATGTTAGTTTCAACATTAATAGGTGTACATGAGATATATTGTTTAATTCTTTGTCCATTGGCCACCCTCGGATTAGTGTCATCTGCATTCACTAGTTCAACGAGCTGCGAAACAAACGGGTTTTAACCCCTTTTCACGACGGCATTTGGAACCGTCGCCAAGTGAGTGTAGGTGATAGCGTGGTTCTTTCCACACGACCCAGAAACTGTCGGGGATATGCCCTCCTGGCACACACGCTCGGCAAAATGAGGTCGTGGGTGACCGGTGAGCGATCAAATACGGAAATACGTACATTAGAGCTAAAAAATACAATTATACGGCGAAATTGTTTCCGGTCGCAAGTACATCCTACACAGTCAGTCCCCGCTAAACGTTTCCGTTCGTATGTATATTCCACACAGTCGCTCCAAGGAAAATGTTTCCGTTCACAGTTTCATCACACACAATTTTTCCCGTTAAAACATTTGCGTTATTGAATGTATCACACACGGTCCGTAGAAGACACTGTGTAGCAAAGGTTGTCCATCACACACAGTTTTTATGTGGTAAACGTTTGCGCAATGTGGCCTAACGCAAACCGTTTTCAATAGAAAGTCCTGTGTGATTGTTCATTGATCCAACACGTTTATTCCTAGAAACTGTGTGCCTTGCCTGAAGTCACCGCCCACGGTATTTTTTCAACAACCATTTGCAATAGCAAAACCCAATTAGCAGGCTAATTCGCCATTAGCAGGCTAATTATCCAATTATTCATAATCCATTTATTAATCTGATTGATATTTCATATTAAGCACACAATATATTTCATTTTCATAATTAAAATACATCATAGTACAACATCATATAGCTTCAGCACTCAGCTACCCCTTTACACAACTACACCAGGATCAAGTTTCACATGCAACATCTATAACTTTTCGAAATTAGCATCATAGACGGTACATAGACAGATGTATCTCATCTAGAAACCTCCTAAAGCAGAAGGCGAATATTGAGCCTTCAGTGATGTTGAAGGTCTTTGTAACTTTAGGCCAGTGCCTATGGATGATTGACCGTTCATCCTTCCTCTTCTTCAGGAACACTTCAATATTGAACCAAGGGTGTTGTATGAATACCTTCCTCGCCTCCTGACCATACAGGTGGTTTGAGAGGTAATCATCAGTGAACTTCTTTGTGAAGGCCTGAAAACAAGGATGTGCATAAATATCTTCTCTATATTGGAAATGGGGCAAAGGGATGAAAAGGGCAAGGTATAATAGTTAGTACCATCCTGTAGTGAACTGATGTATTCTTCATTGTGCAGACAAAGATCTTGTTGTTTTTTGTCGCTAATTTCTTTATCCTAACAATCTTTCTGAGTTTCTTGACTTGATTGATATTCATGGACAACTCATTTTCCCACATGCAAAAAGGGTCGAACAGTGGGTCAAAACCTCTCATAGTAGGACCTACATGTGCAAGATCAAATTGTTAAAAACCAAAATATTAGAATGGTTCATGCAATTGCACAATAATGTGCTATTAGACAACGGATCATACACATGCTAACCTCGATTGTAAACCTCAGTGCTTCCCATTATTTCCCTGCAACACATATAAGGTAGTTAGTCATCAGGTTAAGTATTTACTACAGCCAAATTCAATTTATTCCTTACATGGTATACAATAACAGAATGCACCCACAACTATTGAACATCGCATTGCAGAATTGAACCAAACAGTTAACTAAACACCACAACACAAACGAACCAAACGTTAACTGAGAACCACATTGCACAATGTATAACCAAACCAAGCATGCTTGACAACTTGGAAATATAGCAATTGTATTCGCTTCTCATGTATTTTGTAAAGATAAATTCGATTTATTTCTCACATAGAAGACAATACAAAATTGCAGCCTGAAGAATTGAACATCACATTTGCAGAATTGAACCAAACAGTTAACTGAAGATGATAACTAATTAACAAAACAGTTAATAAGTGTGCACCACACTGCACGACATATAGAACATATACACTAGAGCAATAGATTGCATGGTAAAATTAGATAGCACAATTCACTAGAATTTGTGAAGGAAAGGCACGAGCAGCACATGCAACGGGTAAACCGAACATGCTTAACCGGCGTAGCTAGCAAATGGCAAGGTGCTCCTTCAAGATCTGGGGGTAGGCACGAATGGCAGCCATCGCGACCTCATTCGCACGTGCGGCCGCGATTTGCTTCTCCGCTGCCAAATGCTTCTTGAGATCCTGGCTATACTGCGTGCACCATGGCTTAGGGCGGTGCTTATTTCATGGAGGGGTCGGTGATTTGGGTGGAAGGTGTCGCGCCCGCGCCGATGGTCGGGGCATGTGGGAAGTGGAAGGAGGGGGGATGGGGGTCGGGTGTGGATTACCTTCCTTGATAGGCAAGACCGAGCAGCGTAAAGGAGGGTCACCGGCGAGGAGGCGGCGCTGCAAGCAATGAGTGAAGATTTCAACTTGGAAAGGAAGGTGGAAATAGGGGAAATGTGACTTTTGGTAAGTGGGAGGGGGCGGGGAGGTAGATATTTCCGTGGAAGCCGAAAATTTTGAATTGCTTCAGCGAAAAAACGGGGGCGCAAAGTGGCATCAAACATGACCCCTTATTCATAATTGTGTATGATATGTGAAGGAGGGTCACCGGAGAGGAGGCTGTGGACTGTAGCCGACACACCTTCTCTCATAAGCCATAGGCGTACTATACACCGACGGTGCTCCTAGATATTTTGTGTTGCATCTCACACGGTTGGTGATAACAAATGGTGTGTGATCTACTTGATTTATCGTCTTGATTTGAATTACGTAATGGGGTCACAGCTACAAAGGATGGTGTTTGAATTGTTAGAACTTTTATTTGCAAAGAACATACAACTGTAGGTGAGTCGTCCAAAAAATTTGAATTATTCAGGATTCGTTTGGACGTTTTTATATATTAACTTGGTTTTGTAGGCATTTCAGGTGCATAATTCTAATTTCAACTACATGCTTAGGTCACTCGGCCGCACCCTGCTACCGTCACTCAGCCGCAAAGATTGAGATACCTGGTTTTTAAATTCTAGTAAATCCAAAACTTGTTTGAAATTCATGAAACTTGGCTTGCTATCATGGTGCGGCGTCAACATGCCATGGTAAAAAATTTATCCCATTTGGGGCAGGTTTGGGTATAAGCTTCTCACAAACCAGAGCTTCTCACAACAAGCGTGATGGTTTCGGTAGGGAACGTGCCACCTTTGGGGATGAAACGATATCCGTTGCCTCTTATTGCTTTCAGTTTTTTTCGAGTGTCAACATAGAACAACAAGAGTGTTGTGTTCAATTTTGGAATTTTTTGGGGTTCGTTTGGACATTTTTATGCAGTAACTGGGTTTTCCAGGGATTTTATGCGCATAATTCAAATTTGAATTACATGCACATGCTCTAGTGCATATAAACTGGTTGAAAAATCAAATATGTGTCCTTGGTTGCATGCTTAGGTCCCATGCAAGAAATGACAATGAATGTCACACACCCTGCCACTATCACTCGGCCGCAAACATTGAGATACCTGGTTTTTAAATTCTAGTAAACCCAAAACTCGTCTAAAATTCATGAACCTTGGCATGCTATCATGGAGCGGCACCAACAGGCCGTGGTAAAAATTTTGTCCCATTTGGGGCAAGCTTGGGTATAAGCTTCTCACAAACCAGAGCTGCTCACAACAAGCATGATGGTTTTGGTAGGGAACGTGCCGCCTTTGGGGACGAGACGATATCCGTTCCCTCTTATTGCTTTCAAAATTTATAGAATGTCAACATAGAACAACATGAGTGTTGTGTTCAATTTTCGAATTTTTCAGGGTTTTTTTTGACATTTTTATATATTAATTGGGTTTTCTAGGCATTTTATGCGCATAATTCAAATTTGAACTACATGCACATTCTCCAGTGCATATAAACTAGTTGAAAAATCAGATATGTGTCCTTGGTTGCATGCTTAGGTCCCATGCAAGAAATGGGAATGAATTTCAAATACCCTGCCATCGTCACTCGACCGCAAACATTGAGATACCTGGTTTTAAATTCTAGTAAATCCAAAACTCGTCTGAAATTCATGAAACTTGGCATGCTATCATGGAGCGGCATCAACATGCCATGGTAAATTTTTTGTCTCATTTGGGGCAGGTTTGGTTATAAGTTTCTCACAAACCAGAGCTTCTCACAACAAGCGTGATGGTTTCGGTAGCGAACGTGCCACCTTTGTGGACGAAACGATATCAGTTGCCTCTTATTGCTTTCAGAAATTTTCGAGTGTCAACATAGAACAACAAGAGTGTTGTGTTCAATTTTGGAATTTTTCGAGCTCCATTTGAACATTTTTATACATTATCTGGGTTTTCCAGGCATTTTATGTGCATAATTCAAATTTGTACTACATGCACATTCTGTAGTGCATATAAACTGGTTGAAAAAACAAATATGTGTCCTTGGGTGCATGCTTAGGTCCCATGCAAGAAATGGGAATGAATTTTAAACACCCTGCCACCGTCACTCGGCCGCAAACATTGAGATACCTGATTTTTTTAAATTCTAGTAAATCCAAAACTCGTCTGAAATTCATGAAACTTGGCATGCTATCATGGAGCGGGATCAACACGTCGTGGTAAAAAAAATTATCAGCTTCCCCAGGTTTAATTCGGTTTCCCCAGTTTAATTCGGTTTTTAAATATAAAACACTCATCACAAACGTTTTAGTTAGAACACCCGTATGCAAACCGACAACTTCCCCAGGAAGCCAAGGGAAAATGTGTCGAGCAGAATTTGTGCAGCTCTTGATCGCAAATGTTTTAGATAGAACACCCGTATGCAAAGTGGGAGCAGTGTAGCATTTGTGCATCCCTTCAACGCAAAAGGTTGTTTTGGATGACCCGTGTGCAACAATGTACAGACAATTATTGGGTATGTTGTTATTTGTCAAACTGGAAAAATTTACATTTGTTGATCTAGTAACGTGGCCATTTGTCAATCCTTGTAACACTGCGATTTGTCAAAATATGCAACTATAAATCATTAGCACTATCTAATTTTTGCAACAAAAATTCAGTAATTAAGCATAGATTTTATTCATAGATTAAGCAGTCATTCTTAATTTATACAAATAGTTCAACTCGACAGCTGAACCGACCAAACTTCTCCCCAATTGTTGCCAACCACGTACTGAAATAGCTAGTTCAACTATATATACTAGCTAATTTTAAGTATGTTGTACAGTTCGACCACACATCTATAGTCAGGTGAACTGAACAAAATAGCCCCTAAGTACTACTACTACCACGGATGGGCTTTGTGCTACTTCTGGCAGCCTCTCCTCTGCCGAGCGCGCTCACTGGCTCAGTAAGAGGCAGAGGAGGAGGAGGAGCATACCGACGAGCTGGACAAATGCAATACGGTCCCTGCCGCTGCTGCACGTTCAGCGACGCTCGCCTGCTCGAACGCCGACTGCCGCTTCAGACGATCCCTCTCGAAGCGGCCGGACTGCTCGTAGATCTCCTGATTCCTCGCCTCTGCGTCGACGTGTGCTGCGGCCATGGCTGCGGTAAAGCTCTTTGCGTGCTCGACGAGGCACTCCTCCTCCTTCCCCAGGAACTCGATGTAGCGTGCATGGTAGCTGACGCACGTGCGGGCCTCCACCACCGCCTCCCGCCTTCGGGCCGCAGCGGCAGAGCGGGTGATAATCCCGGCGGTCAACGATGGGCTGGCGGCCACGACGGCCGATGATGGAGTGCCGACCACCACCACCATCTCCCCCCTTCGTGCCGCGGTGGCGGAGCGTGTGATGGCCACGGTGGCCGGCAGTGGTGTGGCGGCGACGACGGCCACCTCCCTCCTTCGGGCCGTGGCGGCGGAGTGGGAGATGACCCTGGCTTTGGACGGTGGTGTGGTGGCAACTGCGGCCGGCAACAGCTGCCGACGAGCAGCGGCGGCAGAGCATGTGGTGGGTGTTCCACGCGCGCACACCCAACAGGGACGCCACACACACTACACTACGCCGGGGACTGCGCCGCCGCCCCGGTGTAGCCTCCCAGCTAGAGCTGTCCTCTAATGACGGCGGTGTGGCTCAGCGACGATGGCGGACCGGTGCCATTAGCGATTGTGGGAGAAGCAGAAGAGATAAGCTACAAGGAGGGAGGGGAAAATGCGTCGCAGGACTCGCTGGCCGTGAGGGTTTTTATAGCAGGCCGGTAAGCATTGGGATTTTGGGGGATTTCACCGAGTCGGGCACGAAGCTTGCGCGGGAACCTGCGAGGTTGCGCGGGAACGGTCTCACTGACGATTCATTGGCGCAACCGTTTGGTCAAAAAAACGCCCCCGCGCGCTTGCGTTGTAAGCCGTCTGCGGCAGTAGGGTGACAAGACATGCGAGACGAGGACGAGAGGACACATACACATACAGTTAATAAAAAAACGTTTGTGATTTAATTAGCTATTATACCCCCGTCCTGGTTTATAAGTAGGATTTAACTAATAAAATAGGAATGCATGTCGCCAAAGATTATATCGTTGGAGTTGTATTTGAACATAGTTTCCATCTATACAATTTTTGTAACATGCATTAACACTTTTTTGGTTAAATTTGAGGTTATATACCAGCAAGCGTTTGCCCGCAACACACACGGATTATTCCATCACAAACAGCTCGGATGGATCAACTGTATGCCACGTATCACACACACAACTCTAATCTGATTCGTGCTTGATGTCTCCGACATCGCTCGCACAATTTGTCTTATTTTCCACGTATCACTGTGCCGTCCTCTGCTCGCGTCCCTCGGCAAGCTCTGCTCGCCGTTAGGCGCACTCTGCTCTGGTCCGTCGGTGCGCTCGGTTTGTGTACAGATTTTGCTTTCGCTCCGTTAGGGTGGGTCTAACACCGCTTAAGAGTCTTATTCTAATAACACTAGGTTATTCTGATAACACCTAACCACATGAACCGGATCGCGACACCCGGCGTAAAGAAAAAAGGCAGCCCAGCCCCATGTGAGAAAACCCAACCCCTACTCCTCCCTTGAGCCCAACCACCCTTCTTCCCCACCGCACCATCTCCCTTGCTCCCCCACCACTTCCATCGCGCCACCAACCGCCGGCCAGCGCCCCCACCTCCCCGCCCCGCCCCCACAACTGACCAGAGGCTTCTTCGCTACCTCCCTCCGTCACCGTCCAGCGCGACGCCACCTACCTGTGCCATCCCGCCCAACACCAACTGGCCTCGTCCACCTCCGCATCGAATGGCGCCCCTACCACCTTCCTCGGCGCCCGGAGCCCACCAGCCGCCGTCCATCGCGCCCCAGCCCGCCTCGTGCCATCCCCGTCCCTCCCGCGACGCCCCACCCTCACCTACGCCGGATCTGAACCGGCGAGCGCGGCTGTCGAATCCCCGAGCCACCTTCTCCACCCCGGCGTGAATCCACGTCGTCCCCACTCGACCCAGCCGTCGGATCCAGGGCCATCGCGACGGCACAGTGCCGAATCCAGGATGCGCCACCACCAGCGCTCATCAAACCATGAGCTCCACGACGCGCCACCGCCCGGCCTTCTCCATGGCGCGGGATTCCACCTCGTGCAGTTCGGCCGCCAGACTTGGAAGTGCGTCAGGTTGCGCGATGCGGTGCGGCGGCGCATGGCTGTGCAGTTCGCGGCCACCACGGGCCCCCTCACCTCTACCTCCATGGCCGCATCCTCAACTAGCGGCTCCCTCCCCTCGTCGTCGGCCACGGCGCCGCAGCCTGGGATCATGGCAGTGTAGCTTAGCGACCATGGCAGTGCAGCTCGGAGGCACTCGTGATGTGGTTCAGTGCTCATGGGCTTGCAAAATTGGGCGTTTTTTATGTGCGGATGGAAATTCATCATCACAGAGTGTAGCTGCAGTTTGGGCGATTCGTGCATGTGATCATGGTGTGTAGAGGCGCGACAAGTACTACGCTGGGAGCGACGGCGCTATTCACTAATTCCTGGACGTTTTCAAGTAATTGCGAAAATGACAAGATCATTCGTTCTGCCTTTATTGCGAAACTGATTCTTCGAAAATGCATCGTGTGAAGAACCTGAACTTCTCGGCATGTGTACTTGGACTTCACTCTGTTTTTTCACGTGTCTTTCTTGCTCGTAGCTCTTCATCCACTGCTCGTAGCTGTTGACACCTGATATTGGCAAGATACAGATTGCAATGAAGATGGTCTCGAGTGGACGGGTTTTCAGCATGAAAAGATTCACGTCGCCGAGTGGAACCACTTTGATGTTTCGGTTATATTCATTCGACTTTATCTTACGGACCGAAACTATACTCCGAGTGGCATAATTCAATGTTCCGAGTGGTTTTTGGCCAATCACGTCGTCAAGATGACCTCAGATGAAGGAGCACTCCCAAGGAATTGTCTTCATCTCATCGAGGCAATCAATTTTGATATATAAATCATCTCAATCCGAGTTCATATGAAAAAGTTAGAGGCAATACACTACAGACCGAACCTCGACGGAAATATGGCGCGAGGTGCTAGACATTTGTGTGATAGGTTGCGTGAGTAATTCGGCCATCAAGACGGCCTTGAATCAAAAAACCTTCAACACGAAAAAGTTTTGTATCGTCGAGCCGATCGTTTTTCATATACAATTTGTCTCAATCCGAGGTCTTATGCAACCTGCAGAGGCAAATCAAGATCAGGTTGTGTTTTCAGTCGGGAAATCCGAGTGAAAAGTTTACCATCCGAGTGAAAACCTACAGATCGAGTAAAAGGTCGAGTGAAAAACTTATTGATCGAGTAAAAGCTTGGCTTCTGAGTGAAAATATAGTAATCCGAGTGAAATTATCATCCGAGTGAAGTTATTCCGAGTGAAAAGATTTCCATCGGAATGAAAACTTGACATTCAAGTAAGATATTGCCTTCCGAGCGAAATATAGTCATCCGAGTGAAAGATTGTCTTCTGAGTGAAATTATAGTCATCCGAGTGAAAGATTGTCTTCCGAGTGAAAGACTCTAACATTCGAGCGAAAAGGTCCAGTCGGACGAAAAACTCTAATATCCGAGTGGATGAGTTCGGATACGAGTGAAACTGAAGATGTGCCAGAAAGGTAATCCAGATGACCTCGGATGGAAAAGTGATCAACACAGAAGTTGTGCGCATCGTCGAAACGGTGAACTTTGGTTTTGGAGCCATTATCATATGAGATAGTATACGGCCTGTAAGTTCACTACGAGACTCGTACAATCCAGTCCGTTACATGACCGAGTCCGACTGGATATTAAATAGGGCTTCGTAGAATATTCAAGATGGTCTTATTTGGAAAACTGTTCAACATAAGGATTGTTCGTCTCGTCGAGGCGCACAAGTTTCATATTTGGGCCGTCTTGATCGGAGGTCATATGCAAGCTCGGCGGCCCGCGCAAGGAGGAAGACAGAAGTTGGGCCAGATTCAGACTGAATCCGAGTTGGAATAGAACTAGGACTCTAGGACGTGAATTGATGTAATTTTTTGTAAGGAAAGCCTAGATGACTCCTTTGCTTGTACGGGAAGTCCAGCCGCCTCTTATATATGTTGGGGGTGATGGCCGATTGAACAACACACAATCGAACAAATCAATATACTACTTTTTCAGCTACGTTTTATCTCTCCACCGTTTTTCTCTCTCGTTCTTTGCTTTTCTTCGTGTTTAAGAGCTGCGAATCCCGAGGCTCTAGGGGTGAGCGAATCGACCTAGGGCAGCCCATAGCCGCCGCACTCCCTGACGGGGTCCCTCCCGGGGGTGTGGGCTTTTCGGGTCTGCAAAAGCGCCCATCGACCGTCTTGCGTATCACGCTGTCGGTCGGGTCTCCTTCGACGTGAGCTGCGGTGCATCACCCCTGGCGTCGGGGGTACACATGACGTGTTCGTGTGTCAACAATAGCTCTCCATCCACTCACTGGAATTGAGCAAGTGATATACCGATGGAGAGCTATTGTAAACACACAACTTTCCCGTGTTGATCATTTTTTCATACTCGCGACGATTTTAAAAGTTTTACATCTCAAATTCATTCGCTATAGTAGTCGAACTTCCTGCTGTTTTCACGTTGAACTTCTATGACGTATTTTCTTTTGTAATTTTCTCATCCATTTCATTAGTGTTACACAATTGATACTCTTTTTGTACAAACCTCTCTCCGATCGAGGACCTGAACTTACACAGATGATATTCTTGTCGTTTTGAAGTAAATTAGAGAAATGACGAGATCATGATTTCTCCCTTCATTGGTAATGGAAACGCACTGCATGAAGTAGTTGAACTTCTTGGGTATACCTGTTTGAACATCACTTTGTTTTTGACGTGCTGTTTTTTGCACTGCGTGAAGTAGTTGAACTTCTGGGGCATGTCTGTTTGAATTTCAATCTGTTTCACTTTATTGTTTTTTCTTGTATGAAATACACACCATGTAGTACGTGAACTTATGGTTATTATCACTTTGATATTCTCTCTAATTTGAGAGAATTATTTTAAAACCCAAAAAACAACATATTTTTCTTTACGTATTTTGGACATCTAAATACACGGTGAACCTCTGTCACAAGAATTTTTTGAACTTTTCCTCACCGAGCCCTTGAACTTCTAGCAACCATTTTTTTCGTTTATGAGTTGTTTTTAAAAGTGCAAAAATGGCGTTGTGTTTTTATTTTTTGAACAGGTAAATCCTAGGTTTTAATAAACTCCGAATTTCTCTATTATTTCAATATGAACTTCACCTTTTTAAAGTTTTGAGTAAAGAATTGTATTCTATTTTTATACAGAAAAAATTGAATATGAAAATACATGGTGAACCTCTCTAGCAAGAATTTTTCAACTTCTCCGGACAGAGCACTTGAACTTCTTTGAACAAACCTTTTAAGCTTTTATTTTTCTATACTTTTATTTCTCACCTGAAATACATTCCTTGTAGTACTTGAACTTCTCGTTGTGTTCACTATGAACTTCTGGCATATTTTTTGTATATTTCAAATTACATGTAATTGAAGGTTGGACGTCATGTTTTGCCATTTTAAAACATGTAATTGGAGGTGAGACATCCCACAATATAAATTTGAACTTCTCCATTTTTTTGTAAAATGTAGAAACACCATTCTTTTTATAAAATTTTCAAACTGCTCCATTTTTTATTTTTGAACTTCTTGGTTTATTCCAAAATAACGGGGAAAATCACAGGTTTGCAATAAACATTGAACCACCCTATTATTTAAATTTGAACTTCAACGTATTTTATAGAAATGGTTAAACTTACAAAGCAAAATTATAGTTTTTCCACTTTCTACGATTTGTTTTTTTGTCTCGTGACATTTTTAGGCATTTTTTGCTATCGGTGAAATGGCCTAGGTGTTCCTTTTTTAAAATTGATGATTTTTTTAGTATGTGGGTACACCTGAACTTCGGAATTTTTGAAACGTGAACTTCGCATGCTATTGAAATTCAAGAAAATTACACACAACAATACACATACACTTTGTGTGCTATGTGCACAACCAATACATCATGAAGTGTAGCACACCAGTACATCATCAAGCTGGGTACCAACATAGAAAAATAGCGTCACAGGAAAAATCCTTGCGAAATTTTTTTGTATAATCAATTTTTTTTTCAAATTCACCTTCATTTTTAAGCCCTTTTTATAAAATGCCAAAACGACGTAAAATCAAAAAAATTTATAGACATCAAACTGCTCTACTTTTAAAATTTGAAATTGTGTGTGTATTTTTTCATATAAAGGGAATAAATGAGTTTTCATGCATAAACGCGGAGTTTTTTTAGTAAATGTTGAACTTCTTTGTTATTTTTAAATAAACTTCTTGGTTTATTCGTTAGTAATGGAAAAAATTCAAGTTTTTGTAATAAATATCGAACTGCCTCATTTTTTGAAATTGAACTTCTTGGTTTATTATTTAGTAACGGGGAAAATCTAGGTTTTTCATATACATTGAACTATTCAATTTTTTAAAATTAAGCTTCTTGGTTTTTTCAATTTGGACTCCTTGGTGTTATTCATTTGTAACGGAAGAAATACTAATTTTGTAAAAAACATCGTAAAAGTTCTTGGTTATTTTGAACTTAATTTCTTGGTTTATTCATTAGTAACGGGAAAAATTAGAGTTTTTGTAATAAATATTAAACTACTCCCTTTTTGAATTGAGCTTCTTGGTTTATTATTTAGTAACGAGGAAAATCTAGGTTTTGAACTTATGTTTTTTTGTATGTGTGAACTTCTGATTTACTAAAAAAATAAAGGAAAAGCATACACATAGGACGAGCACACCGAACGCACCAGACACACACACACACACAAACCACACGAACGCACACACGACCATCTTATATAAAGAATTGGTTGGTGACACAATGTCGGCTTTCCTAGTTTGCTAAGTTGGTACCATTTATCTCAAAATGGTGTTCAGTGGTGATTTTCCTTCTCTGTTGGTAGTAGCAGGACTTCACAAATTCACCAAACATGTTAGTTACTAGAGAGGGGAAAAAATCGCGCGTGCGCAGGGAGCTGGTGTGAGGCGCATACACAACTCGTACATTTTCGCTCGCTTTTACATCTTGCATGCATTCGAGAACAAAATTGTATTGCAAACATATGTCATTTCTTTGCCCAAATTTTCTATGTGCTTGTCCAACCGTGATGAAACCCAAATCAGGATAAAGAGCCCTTGCTCAACTCTCACGCTCGACGACAAGGGCAAGCAAGGGGAGCTGTCGCGCGAAGGTTCAGGGCCTGTCGCTAGCACGTGAGACCCGGCCATAGCTCGGGTTTTACACGATAGCTCGTCGGTAGATGGCCCATATTAGCGACGCACAATGATGAAAGACACCGCTGGCACCCCTTGAAGGTCAGGTAGGCATCTCTGGAAGGTCGGGTATTGGGATGGTGCGGATCCGCGTCGGCGGCGCACGGTTCGTTAGATTCGTGGAGGAGCAAGAGGCTCCTGCCGATGTAGCTGACGACAACTGCACCACCAATATTTTTCTTCTGCAAACTTCCAGTCTTCTCATATTACTTGAACCTCTAAAATTATACTTATTGAACTTCATGTGGTTTTCTGATGAACTGGCCATCATTTTGTTTGTTGAATTTCGTTTTGGTTTCCAAGGCTTTTTAAAGGTATGAAATTTACTGTGTTTCCAATGGATTTCGGATTACAACAAGCACCTGTGGAGCATCCGCACTTTGCACAACTAATTTTGACTGTATGTGCTATTTTTGTGCACTTTAAAATACATATAACAAGGTGCCAGACTACAGAAAAGACCAAATCCAAAATGCTCCCGTATACTGTACAAAACTAAAAGTCAAGTACGGCCAAACATCAAGACCAAAATTGAGGAACCTACAACACTATACCACTACTGAATCTATACAGCCAACTAGTATTAGTATATGCAAACTGCCCGTGATGGAGCACCTGACCGTTAGGAGCATTACGGGCTGCGCGTACCGCAGCACGGCTTGGTACTGCTCCATACAGCTTGGCACTGCCCATGATGGAGCACCTGGCCGTCAGGAGCATTACGGGCTGCGCGTACCGTGCAGAAAACAAGAGAGAAGGAGACGGGATGCTGGTGGCCTGTGGGTCGTGCCACCAGCGGTGGTGGGTGGCGCACCGACCAGATCAGGTTGGACCTACGCGCAGCTCCACTCTTCCGCCTCCACCCAGACGCGCGTGCGGCTCCACTCTGCCGTCAAGCCAGCAGATCGGGCGGGAGCTCCTCTGCTCAGTTGAGGTTGTTCGGAGGTGGGGACAACAACACCGCCCGCCTGGAACAACGACGGCGACACAGCTACTCGAGGCGATGGCCGGATATTCTTTCCATGGATGGACATGGCGACGACATCCTGGGAACCTCGGCAGCGGTGGGAAACAGGGAGCACGGGCCGATGGACCTTGACGGCGGCGCCTGGTCGAGGTTCGCACAGGGGTAATAGGGAGGGTATTCATGAGGAGGTGCGGGGAAGCAGGTGCGACACGCTGGGAAGGCAGACGGCGGCGCGCCAAGCAGCGGTGTGGATGGCGGGTGGCAGCGGGCTGAGTGGTTGCGGGGAGGGGGGCGATAGGGTAGGGGAGATCTGAGGATAGGGTGGGCCAGGCTCTTTCTTTTTTTCCCACACACTGGTTCGGGAGCATCCGCCTCGCGCGTATATATAGGGTGCTCCGTGATCCAAATAGTTATTTTAATACCATGATCATAATAGTGTTGTCATATATACATAAACACTATTCTGATCACAACCTGACCTGCCCCGCTAGTAGTACGTTGAACTTCCCTGTGAACTAGGTTGAACTTCCGCCAACATTGCCCAAATGGGGCTTGCAATATACCGTTGGAAATCTATGGACACCAATATCATGACCCAACTTAAATTTTTGGCAAAATATAAGCGGTTTTAAGAGCAGTTTTGAAAACCATTTTTTCTTCGCACAAAAAACATGAATCGTATTTTTGATCGCATTTCTAAACCGTTTATCGGAATGAGGCATATAATATGGCATTGGAAAGCTGCTGCAAAACCGCTCCTTCCACATGTTGAAAGTTTTCTCTAATTCCGTATGGTTAAAGAGTAATTTGAAAAAACGTAAAATTTCGTAAACCGAACAGCTGAGTTCGTTTTTTCGATGTCATTTATAAACGGCTAATCCAATGGAGGCATATGATATGGCGTTGGAAAGCTTATGAAAATGCGCTACGTTTTCGTCTTGAAAGATTTTTTTTCTAATTTTGAATGGTTTAAGAGTAATTTAGAAAATGGTCCAAGTCCTACCGAGTTCGTATTTTCGAGCTAATTTTTTAACCATGCGTCCGAATGCAGCAAATGATATGGCGTTGGAAAGCTTGAACAAATGCGAAACTTTTTGGTATGTGTTGTTTCTCCCAATTCTTTACAGTTTTAAGTCAGTTTCGAAAATGGCGAAAAACGTATTTTCGCCGTAATTTCTACAAACTTTATCAGAATTGGGCAAATAATATACCGTTGAAAAGCTACGGAAAATGCGAAACTCTTTAATGTTGATGGTTTTCTCTGATTCTTAGCCGTTTTCAAGTAATTTCGAAAATAGAGGGATCATTCGTTCTGCCTCTATCGCGAAACAGATTCTTCGAAAATGCGCCGCGTGAAGAACCTGAACTTCTCAGCATTTCTACCTGAACTTCATTCTGTTTTCGACGTGCTTTTTTTGCTCGCAGATCTCCATCCACTACTAATAGTTCTCCATCCACTCCCCGGAATTCAATGAGTGATATACCGATGGAAAGCTGCTGTAACACGCAACTTTCCCGTGTTGATTATTTTCTCATACTCGCGATGGTTTTAAAAGTTTTTCATCTGAAATTTATTCAGTGTAGTAGTTGAACTTCCTGTTGTTTTCACATTGATCTTTCGTGACGTATTTTCCTTTGTAATTTCCTCATACATTCGTCAATGTCACACAAATGATATTCCTTTTGCACAAACCTCTCTCACAATGATTTTTTTAACTTTCTCCGACCGAGGACTTGAACTTACACAAATGATATTTCTACCATTTTGAAGTAAATTAGAAAATGGCGAGATCATGATTTTTGCCTTCATCGCGAATGGAAATGCACTGCGTGAAGTAGTTGAACTTCTCGGGCATGTCTGTTTGAACTTCACACTATTTTTGACGTGTTGTTTTTTGACGTGCTCTTTTTTGCACTGCGTGAAGTAGTTGAACTTCTAGGACATGCATGTTTCAACTTCCCTCTATTTTTAGCGTGCTGTTTTTTCATGTGCTGTTTCTTGCACTGTGTGAAGTAGTTGAACTTCTAGGACATGTATGTTTGAGCTTCACTCTGTTTCACTTTATTGTATTTTTCTTATATGAAATACACACCACGTAGTACGTGAACTTCTGGTTGTTATCACTTTGAACTTCTCTCTAGTTTTAGAGAATTATTTTAAAACACCAAAACAACATATTTTGTATGTGTTTTTGGACATCTAAATACACGGTGAATCTCTTTCAGAAGAATTTTTGAGCTTTCTCGGGCCGAGCAGTTGAACTTCTAGGAACAAAACTTTTAGCCTTTACTTTTTCATTCTTTTTTTAATACAAAATGCACACCGTGTAGTATGTGAACTTTTGGCATTTATCAATCTGGACTTCTCTCGGTTATGTGAAAATATCTGAGTTTTTTATAGACATTGAGTCACTCTACCTTTTTTTATTTTGAACTTCATTGTGTATTTTTAGAAATGTGAAAATTGGAGGTTTTTTAGAAACATCAAACTTCTTTGTTATTTGAAATTGAACTTATTGGTTTATTATGTAGAAACACTGAAATATTCACTTCAAAGCGCCATGTTATCTTTTGAACTTCCGTGTTATTTTTGTTTGAACTTCTTATGATCTTCCCATTAGCAGATTTAGATTTTCCAATGTTAGACATCGAAATACGATTGGTATCTTAATAAATATTGTACTTCTCTATTATTTAAATTTGAACCTCTAGGTTTTTTTGTAGAAACGGGGAAGATCCATTTTTCTATAACTTTTATACCATTTTAATTTGGACTCTGAACTCCTCTCTTTTTAAATTTTTTACTTATTTATTCTTTTTAGAACGGGGAAAGATGATTTTTAACTAATCAAAATGATATGTTTTTAATGTGAACTTCTTGGTTTTATTATTGGAAATGGAAAAATGTTTTTTATTAATGTTGAGCTACTCCGTTTTTTAATTTGAACTTCTTTTATTTCTACAAACAGAAAAAATAATTTTTTTATTTAAGATCTACTACTCTTTTAGTTTAATTCGATTGTCTTGGTTTCTTTATTAGAAAATGGTGTGAGATGCGTAAACCTCACTCCCCCTTTTATTAATTTTTGTTTTGCGCTCGAGAACAAAGGGAACACCCTTTTCTTGTTTATGTTTGAATTGAATTTTCTAAAGTTAAATTTATTTGAGAAATAAACACAAATACATTTAACGTATTACTTTTATTCTTTTTTTGGATAAGCAAAACAAAAACTGAATTGTACATTGAGAAGTTCATTTTTTTGTAGTGTGAAAAGTTGCATTTTTCAGAGTAAACTTTCTGTTGTTTTTATTTTCTATCTTTTTCTACAAAATGAAATGTGCACATTTCGTAGGGTGAACTTCTGTCTTTTTTATAAAAACACAAACGGATTGCTAGAAAGTACAACCAACTCTTGCTCAAAGTCAGTTTTTTTTGGCTCAGGCATCAACTTCATGCATGGCACACCCACACTGCATAAACTGCTCCAACGCGTGATTCTGTCAGTGTCATCATCGCCGGTGTTCTCAATTTAGCAGGACGGAGGACATTGATAGGCCAAGGAAGGCCGCACGGGGGCCTCTGCCGATTGAGGGGTGAGTATATACGAAGAAAATAGAATGTTCCTAGACCCTTTTTTCTACCACACACACACACACACACACACACACACCTTTGTTGTCATTCATCTCCCAATGAAAATCAGAGCCACCACCACTGAGCTAGTCACGCTATAGGAAAAAGATTAGCACTTTTTGCAAAAGCAAATTACGAAGAGTTGGTCAACAACTAGAAGTTGAAGGAACTAGTCAAATGAAGCGCTTTGTAGTATTAACCTGTAGCAACTTCGTGTTGACCGATTCCACCATGTATTCATATGAACTCCACAAACAACTATACTTATCCTTCCTCGTGTTGGATATGAACTCAAACATGCTGGCCGATGCAGCAAAGCACCGCCGGATCCATGCACGCGGGGCTTTCTGAACTAACAACACACAGAGACCTGAACTTCTGTTTGTGGGAAAATTGTTTTTTTGAACTTTTTAGTAATCAGTAGAACAAGTCCATGATATTTTTGATGAAACAACACATGAGTTCAGTCAGTTTTTCTGAAATTTTGTGAAGACAACGAACCAAGATCAGGCCAGGGGACGAACGACCGCTCGCTGCTGTCACAACGGGAAGGGAAGTAGCCACACTGCCACCAGTTGTAGCCGACATCACACAAGATAAGCTTGGCGCTGGAAGGGCAATCAGAGGTAGTGTGCTGGAAGCACTATACGATGGCAGCACACTTGTGACGGAGGGTGGAGGCGTGCAGCGAGCCAGGCATAACGCGGCGGTGGAGTGGCAGGAGTGTCCGCTCCGTGGATGAACCTTCCTTGGGAAGGTCGAGGTGGCCCTTGCGAGAAGGTCGAGGTGTCCCTCGTGAGAAGGTCGATGTGGCCGCAGACGTAGGGGCGGCGGTGCTTTGTGTGGTGGCCGGGGATAGCGGCGGGTGGGGCGACGGCCACTGCCGGCGTGTGGGGATGGAATGTCATGGTTGAGGCCATCAGCCATGGCCAGATACGTGCGCGTAGGTTCCATGGTGACACCACTAGCTACGACCGGAGCGACCAGTAGAGGAAGGGAAAAATCGACAATGACATGCTGGCGCATGAGGCATCGAACTGCTTGCGCAAGATGTATTCCCTGTTTCTCTTCCACAGTGATCAAACGCTCGTGCATGATGGCCTCGACCACGTCATCAGACGAAGAAGAGTGAAAAATCAGAAGAGAGCAGCCGCGAGATGGAGGGGCGCGCGTCGTCAGAGCGGGTGGAGCCAGGAGTGGGCAAGGTGGCATGCGTCGCCGGAGCAGTGCGCGGGGGCGCTCCTCGATGGGGCAGCTGGATCCCGGAGCGGGATCAGCGACGCAGATTGTGGGCAGTGTGGGGGCGGCGACGCAGGTTAGGGGTGGGTGGCTGGGTCACGGTGGCGCGGTGGGTTGCTGGGTCATGGCGGCCGGCGGGGTTGGTGCCTGGATCCGCGCGGCGGTGGGATCTCACACGGAGCTGGATCTACGCGGCGGCGACGGGATCTCACGACGGAGGTCTGGGAAGGCAGGGAGGAGGGGGGCGGGGTGGGATCGATGCGTGGGGAGGCGGGTGGGCCGGCGGGGAGTTGGGGTAGCAGATGGGTCAGTTCGCAGAGTTCGGGAACACGTCGGTCGGCTTATATACAGGCACTCCGTGATCCAAATAACTATTCTAATGCTGGGATTAGAATAGTGCTACTCTACATATAGACACTCCATGATCCAAATAACTATATGGTTGATCGTCGTTGAGGCGACCACGGAGCGCTCTGCTCGCGTCTCTCCGTGCGCGCTCTGCCAGCGGTTGGGTGTGCGCACGATCACGTCGGGGGCCCCATAAGCATGCGGTTCCGCCGCGCACATTGCCACGTGATGCAGTTATTGCGGCACGATGAAGTTACGCGCTGCAAACTAGAACTGCTATCACGGCCTGCCGATATTCCTAGCCGTCCAGCTTCCCCTTTAATTTCCGCGGCCATTATAACCTTAGTCTCTTCAACCTTTTGATCGCGCCCCACAACACAACAAGCACACCCATGATGACACATAGAGAGGGGATGTCCATCGGCGCTCCCATGGAGTTCGGCGAGCATAGAGTGAAGACCCACGCGAGGGAGATGCATCTCTCGGTGGTGTACACCATCGACCCGGTCGTGGTGGATGAATACATCAACAGCGTTGAGTAGTTGCTTGCGAGAGACAAGTACAGGGTGGTCGGCATCGACCTCCAATACATCGTCGGTCGTCCCGGCATAGATCAGAAGGTTACCATCTTCCAGTTGTGCGTACGCCAACATGTCCTCATCTACCACTACTGCATGGCCACAGAGCCTTGCGACCATTTCAACAGGTTTGTCAACAGCACCGACTACAAGTTCGCCACGGTGGAAACCAAAGACGATGTAAATGCGCTCAGTGTTACGAGTTTGGCCTGCAAGAACCTTGTCAAAATTCATGACCACTACAGGGTCTGGGGCAGCACGAAGAAGTACTCCCTGGCCGAACTCGCCTCGGCCATCATCGACCCCTACTACGAAAAGATGAAGCAGGATGCCCAAAGAACAAGCCCCCTATTCTGGCACAGGGCCTGGATGTGGCAAGTGGATGAACCTCACCTCAGGTTCGTGGCCAAGAGTGTGTACACATGCTACGAGATGCATAGGAGGATCGTTGACATAAGGAAGTGCCTCGTTACCCAAATCGACGAGCCCGGATCGAGCCACAAGCAAAGAAAGCGTCACAAGAAGTATATGATGATTAGATGATCGTTTATGCTAGTTAATCATGCATGTAATATATAGTGTACTTTACTGGTGTGTGGAAATGCCATGTGTGTAGTAGCCACCTATATAATTATGCATGTAATTGTTTATTTTGGTGTGTGCAAATGGCATGGTTGTAGTAGCCACCTATGTAAGTGGATGTTTAATTTGGTTATGCAAGCATGTCCGTATAAGCGTGTGTGTGTGTGTGTGTGTGTGTGTGTGTTTAATTTGTTGTTGTTCTGCTTGTGGCTCGATCCGGGCTAAAATCTGAACCGTGTTTGATGGCTCCACCATCGCAAACGTTTTGCACCTTTTTGACGGTTTTTACACCACCGTTTGCGATTATGGCATCGTACACAGTTTCGTCGAAGGGTCTCTGATCGTAGCGTCGCGTTAGCAGCATCCCGCAGTAGTGATTATTGATCTTGATAGCACCAGACCGATAACAGTATCCCCAAGCTTAATTCCTGCTCGTCCTCGAGTAGGTAAATGATAAAAACAAATTTTTTGATGTGAAATGCTACCTAACATATTTATCCATGTAATTTTCTTTATTGTGGCAAGAATATTCAGATCCATAAGATTCAATACAAAAGTTTAATATTGACATGAAAACAATAATACTTCAAGGATACTAACAAAGCAATCATGTCTTCTCAAAATAACATGGCCAAAGAAAGTTATCCCTACAAAATCATATAGTCTGGCTATGCTCTATCTTCATCACACAAAATATTTAAATCATGCACAACCCTGATGACAAGCCAAGCAATTGTTTCATACTTTTGATGTTCTCAAACTTTTTCAATCTTCACGCAATATATGAGCGTGAGTCATGGATATAGCACTATAGGTGGAATAGAATGATGGTTGTGGAGAAGACAAAAAGGAGAAGATAGTCTCACATCAACTAGGCGTATCAACGAGATATGGAGATGCCCATCAATAGATATCAATGTGAGTGAGTAGGGATTGCCATGCAACGGATGCACTAGAGCTTATAAGTGTATGAAAGCTCAACAAAAGAAACTAGTGGGTGTGCATCCAACTCGCTTGCTCATGAAGACCTAGGGCATTTTGAGGAAGCCCATCATTGGAATATACAAGCCAAGTTCTATAATGAAAGATTCCCACTAATATATGAAAGTGACAACATAGCAGACTCTCTATCATAAAGATCATGGTGCTACTTTGAAGCAAAAGTGTGGTAAAAGGATAGTAACATTGTCCCTTCTCCCTTTTTATCTCATTTTTTTATTTTCTTATTTGGGCCTTTCTCTCTTTTTTTATGGCCTCTTTTTTCTTTTTTTGGGATTCTTTGGACTCTTTTATTTATTTATTTTCGTCCGGAGTCTCATCCCGACTTGTGGGTGAATCATAGTCTCCATCATCCTTTCCTCACTGGGACAATGCTCTAGTAATGATGATCATCACACTTTTATTTACTTACAACTCAAGAATTACAACTCGATACTTAGAACAAGATATGACTCTATATGAATGCCTCTGGCGGTGTACCAAGATGTGCAATGACTCATGAGTGACATGTATGAAAGAATTATGAATGGTGGCTTTGCCACAAATACGATGTCAACTACATGATCATGCAAAGCAATATGACAATGATGGAGCGTGTCATAATAAACGGAACGGTGGAAAGTTGCATGGCAATATATCTCGGAATGGCTATGGAAATGCCATAATAGGTAGGTATGGTGGCTGTTTTGAGGAAGATATATGGTGGGTTTATGGTACCGGCAAAAGTTGCGCGGTACTAGAGAGGCTAGAAATGGTGGAAGGGTGAGAGTGCATATAATCCATGGACTCAACATTAGTCATAAAGAACTCACATACTTGTTGCAAAAATCTATTAGTTATCGAAACAAAGTACTACGCGCATGCTCCTAGGGGGATAGATTGGTAGGAAAAGACCATCACTCGTCCCCGACCGCCACTCATAAGGAAGACAATCAATAAATAAATCATGCTCCGAGTTCATCACATAACGGTTCACCATATGTGCATGCTACGGGAATCACAAACTTCAACACAAGTATTTCTGAAATTCACAACTACTCAACTAGCATGACTCTAATATCACCATCTCCATATCTCAAAATAATTATCAAGTATCAAACTTCTCTTGGTATTCAATGCACTCTATATGAAAGTTTTTATTATATCCCTATTGGATGCCCACCATATTAGGACTAGTTTCATAACCAAAGAAAACTACCATGCTGTTAAAAAGACTCTCAAAATAATATATGTGAAGCACGAGAGTTCATCTATTTCTATAAATAAAACCACCACCGTGCTCTAACAAGATATAAGTGAAGCACTAGAGCAAAGGACAAACTACTCCAAAAGATATAAGTGAAGATCAATGAGTAGTTGAATAATTATGAAACTATGTGAAGACTCTCCCATTTAATAATTTCAGATCTTGATACTTTATTCAAACATCAAGCAAAAAAAAATGACGCTCCAAGCAAAACACATATCATGTGGTAAATAAAAATATAGCTCCAAGTAAAATTACCGATGAACGAAGACGAAAGAGGGGATGCCTTCCGGGGAATCCCCAAGCTTAGGCTTTTGGTTGTCCTTGAACTTTACCTTGGGTTGCCTTGGGCATCCCCAATATTAGGCTCTTGCCACTCCTTATTCCAAAGTCCATCGAATCTTTACCCAAAACTTGAAAACTTCACAACACAAAACTTAACAGAAAACTAGTAAGCTCTGTTAGTATAAGAAAATAAATAATCACTTAGGTGCTGTTTTGAACTCATTCTAAATTCATATTGGTGTAATATCTACTGTATTCCAACTTATCTATGGTTCATACCCTCCGATACTACTCACAGATTCATCAAAATAAGCAAACAACACATCAAAAACATAATCTGTCAAAAACAGAACAGTCTGTAGTAATCTGGATCAAACGTATACTTATGAAACTCATAAAATTCTCAAATAAATTTCTGGACCTGCGGAATTTATCTATTCATAATCTTCAAAAAGAATTAACTAAATATCACTCTCCAAATAAAAATGGCAGCAATTCTCGTGAGCACTAAAGTTTCTGTTTTTTACAGCAAGATCAACAAGACTTTCCCCAAGTCTTCCCAACGGTTCTACTTGGCACAAAAACTAATTAAAACTTAAAAAACTCAATCATAACAGAGGATAGATAAATTATTTATTGCTAAACAGGAGCAAAAAGTAAAGAACAAAAATAAAGTTGGGTTACCTCCCAACAAGCGCTATCATTTAACGCCCCTAGCTAGGCATGATGATTTCAATGATGCTCACATAAAGGATAAGAATTGAAACACAAAGAGAGCATCATGAACAATATGACTAACATATTTAAGTCTAACCCACTTCCTATGCATAGGGATTTTGTGAGCAAACAACTTATGGGAACAATAATCAACTAACATAGGAAGGCAAAACAAGCATAACTTCAAAACTTTAAGCACATAGAGAGGAAACTTGATATTATTGCATTTCGTACAAGCATATGTTCCTCCCTCATAATAATTTTCAGTAGCATCATGAATGAATTCAACAACATAACTATCACATAAAGCATTCTTTTCATGATCTACAAGCATAGGATTTTTATTACTCTCCACATAAGCAAAATTCTTCTCATTCGGAATAGTAGGAGTATCATAAGAGACTTGAATACTATAAATTGTTTCCACATTAAAAGAGTAATGTTCAGAAAAAGGGCAATCACAATCATGACAAGTTTTATAAATATAATCATCACTACTTTTTATAGCATAAGTTTTATCACAATAATCATCATAAGTAGCAACTTTGTTCTCATCATAATCGATTGAAACCTCTTCCAAGATAGTGGAATCATCACTTCCTAAAGTTGACACTCTTCCAAACCCACTTTCATCAATATAATCATCATAAGTAGGAGGCATGCTATCATCATAATAAATTTGCATATCAAAACTTGGGAGACTATAAATATCATCTTCATTACACATAGCTTCCCCAAGCTTGGGACTAACATTAATTGCAGCAAATATATTCTCAAAAACATCATCTTCATCAAACATAGCATCCCCAAGCTTGGGCCTTTTCATATCATAAGCATAATCACTCTCATCATTAATAGTATGGATAGCACCAATAGTATAGAAATTATCATATTCTTCCAAGCAAGTGCCAAAAAGATTTTCAAGATCATAAGAAGTATCATTATCTTCCACAATTATATTTTTATGAGGCACAATAGTAATAGGAGTAGCATTATTTGGGAGAGATATCTTTTTACCTCTCTTCCTTTTTCTTTTCTTCTTCTTCACCACATCATGTGTGGGTTCAATCCTTTTTTTGGAGCTCCTTATTAATGAGATTGATTGAATAGAAGGCTCCTCCTCGTTACCTGATTCATCATAAGAAATAATAGGAGGATATTGGGGAGTTTCTTCCCTTTCATTAGTATTCTCTTCATCCTCTATTTGTTTTCTTGATGTCTACTACACAACCTTCTTCTTGTAGACGTTATTGGGCCTCCAAGTGCAGAGGTTTGTAGGACAGTATCAAATTTCCCTCAAGTGGATGACCTAAGGTTTATCAATCCGTAGGAGGCATAGGATGAAGATGGTCTCTCTCAAACAACCCTACAACCAAATAACAAAGAGTCTCTTGTGTCCCCAACACACCCAATACAATGGTAAATTGTATAGGTGCACTAGTTCGGCGAAGAGATAGTGATACAAGTGCAATACGGATGGTAGATAATAGTTTTTGTAATCTGAAAATATAAAAACAGCATGGTAACTAATGATAAAAGTGAGCACAAACGGTATTGCAATGCGTTGAAACAATGCCTAGGGTCCATACTTTCACTAGTGCAAGTTCTCTCAACAATAATAACATAATTGGATCACATAACTATCCCTCAATATGCAACAAAGAGTCACTCCAAAGTCACTAATAGCGGAGAACAAACGAAGAGATTATGGTAGGGTACAAAACCACCTCAAAGTTATTCTTTCCAATCAATCCGTTGGGATATTCCTATAGGTGTCACAAACAGCCCTAGATTTCGTACTAGAATAACACCTTATGACACAAATCAACCAAAACCCTAATGTCACCTAGATACTCCAATGTCACCTCAAGATCCGTGGGTATGATTATACGATATGCATCACACAATCTCAGATTCATCTATTCAACCAACACATAGAACCTCAAAAAGTGCCCCAAAGTTCCTACCGGAGAATCACGACGAAAACGTGTGCCAACCCCTATTCATAGGTTCATGGGCGGAACCCGCAAGTTGATCACCAAAACATACATCAAGTGAATCACGTGATATCCCATTGTCACCACAGATACGCACGGCAAGACATACATCAAGTGTTCTCAAATCTTTAAAGACTCAATCTGCTAAGATAACTTCAAAGGGGAAACTCAATCCATTACAAGAGAGTAGAGGGGGAGGAGAAACATAAGATCCAACTATAATAGCAAAGCTTGCGATACATCAAGATCGTACCAAATCAAGAGCACGAGAGAGAGAGAGAGAGAGAGAGATCAAACACATAGCTACTGGTACATACCCTCAGCCCCGAGGGAGAACTATTCCCTCCTCATCATGGAGAGCGCCAGGATAATGAAGATGGCCATCGGAGAGGGATTCCCCCCTCCGGCAGGGTGCCGGAGCGGGTCTAGATTGGTTTTCGGTGGCTACGGAGGCTTCTGGCGGCGGAACTCCCGATCTATTGTGCTCACGGATGTTTTTAGGGTACATGGAGATATATAGGCGGAAGAAGTACGTCAGGGGGCCACGAGGGGCCCACGAGGGTGGAGGGCGCGCCCAGGGGGTGGGCGCACCCCCCTGCCTCGTTCCTTCCTCGTTGCTTCCCTTACGTACACTCCAAGTCTTCTGGGTTGCTTCCGTTCCAAGAATAAGTTCTGTGAAGTTTCAGGTCAATTGGACTCCGTTTGATTTTCCTTTTCTGCGATACTCTAAAACAAGGAAAAAACAGAAACTAGCACTGGGCTCTGGGTTAAAAGGTTAGTCCCAGAAATAATATAAAAGTGTATAATAAATCCCATAAACATCCAAAACACGTAATATAGTAGCATGGAACAATCAAAAATTATAGATACGTTGGAGACGTATCACGAGCTAATATCAAATAATATCTTTTCACCGGCAAGTTTGAAATCATAGTTAAATTCTTTAATTGCCCAATATGCTTTATGTTCTAACTCAAGAGGTAAATGACATGCTTTTCCTTAAGGGATTTTTACATCTGGGCCCCTGGTTCCTTAGCCATACTCATTCATCCCCATGCTCTTAAATTTTGCTCACTTTTCCCCACTCCCTTGCCCGAAACCCTCAGAACTGGTCACAAACGGTGGATGCCGTCGGGGCAGTGCTTTGACCGTTAACTCTGACGAGTGGGGCCGCGCTGACTTTGTCGCCCATTGGACCTGATGAGTGGGGTTGCGGCGGACGGTGCCGTGGTTAGCTAGTTGGGTCATGCTTATCCTTGGGCCGTGCGTTCGCCGCAACGACAGAAGCCTGTTATGCATGCACGACATGTCCAGCCAGCCTGCATGCATGCACGTGCCTAGCTAGCCTACCTGCATGCGCCGCCGCCCGCCGCCACGATGCGCTGACCGACCTCTTTTTTACGCGAGCCGCCACGGACGCCGACCGGCCTCATTTTCACGCGAGACGCCACGGATGCAGGGGCGGTTGCTTCCGCTGGTCCGTATCATCTCCCATGTGTGTCTCCTCGATGTAGAACATTGTTTCACACTTTTATATCCACTCACATCTATTCAACGTTGCAATTAAAGTGGCATATCGATCGACGCAGCTCGTTTGAATGTAGCAAATCCAAAGCGCGGCCGGTCCCACTCTCCCTCCCTTCCCCTTTCCCTATTTAAACCACCACCCCTACACCTATTTTACACACGTCCATTTGCGCTGCCCCCTTCTCTTCTTCAGCCAAACCCAGAGCACTCTCAAAGTGAGGCGAGGATGAAGTACAACGGCCCCACCTTCGAGCTCCCACCGACTGTGCCGGAGAGACGGTATCCGGCCGGCGTCGTCGTGGAGAGGACGCTTCGCGTGTGGAAGTTCTCACGCTAGAGCGGTTCAAGGGGGTTTGCCGAGTGATTCCTCCATGTGGACTTCGCCCACCTCCCGAAGGGCTCGCCGGTGATGTTCCGACTGGAGGAAGTGCATCCAAACTCCAGGACTCCCCCGATAGGGCTCACCGTCACCTTCACCAACAGATTTGATGCATACTACCTCCTCGGCAAGGTGTTTTGGTGTGGATGCGAATTCATCGCATTCACAACCCACAACATCTTCACAAACTTTTACTGCATCTTCCCAACCCGCGATGGTATACACAACCTCCCCTACTACATCGGCCAGGACGGCATGGAGAGGAGGAGCAGTGAAGACAAGGCACAGTGAAGATGGTGGTGAAATCCCAGTCTCGATCGTGAGCTTGTCTAGCCCTAGGGTGTTAGGGCTTTTTATCTTTTATATATTTATATCTTAATTATGTCATTGGTTGTACCATGAACTTTTAATCTGTATCGTGTTATCCCCTAAGAACTTTGTTATGCTACCCTTATTTGATATGTGATACGTCTCCAACGTATCTATAATTTTTGATTGCTCCATGCTATATTATCTACTGTATTGAATGTTTATGGGCTTTATTATACACTTTTATATCATTTTTTGGGACTAACCTATTAACCCAGGGCCCAGTGCCAGTTTCTGTTTTTACCCTGTTTTAGGGTTTCGAAGAAAAGGAAAATCAAACGGAGTCCAATTGACTTGAAACTTCACGGAACTCATTTTTGGAAGGCAAGAGGCCAGAAGACTTGGAGTGCACGTCGGGGGATCTGCGAGGACGCCACGAGGCAGGTGGGCGCGCCCACCACCCTCGTGGGCCCCTCGTGCCCCCCTGGTGTACTTCTTCCGCCTATATATCTCCATGTACCCTAAAAACATCCGTGAGCACAATAGATCGGGAGTTCCACCGCCAAAAGCCTCCGTAGCCACGAAAAGCCAATCTAGACCCGTTCCGGCGCCCTGCCGGAGGGGGAATCCTTCTCCGGTGGCCATCTTCATCATCCCGGTGCTCTCCATGACGATGAGGGAGTAGTTCTCCCTCGGGGCTGAGGGTATGTACCAGTAGCTATGTGTTTGATCTCTCTCTCGTGTTCTTGAGGTGATACGATCTTGATGTATCGTGAGCTTTGCTATTATATTTGGATCCTATGATGTTTCTTCCCCCCTCTACTCTCTTTTAATGAACAAAGTTTCCCCTTTGAAGTAATCTTATCGGATTGAGTCTTTAAAGATTTGAGAACACTTGATGTATGTCTTGCCGTGCGTATCTGTGGTGACAATGGGATGCCACGTGATTCACTTGATGTATGTTTTGGTGATCAACTTGCGGGTTCTGCCCATGAACCTATGCATAGGGGTTGGCACACATTTTCGTCGTGATTCTCCGGTAGAAACTTTGGGGCACTCTTTGAGGTCCTATGTGTTGGTTGCATAGATGAATCTGAGATTGTGTGATGCATATCGTATAATCATACCCACGGATACTTGAGGTGACATTGGAGTATCTAGGTGACATTAGGGTTTTGGTTGATTTGTGTCTTAAGGTGTTATTCTAGTACGAACTCTAGGGCTGTTTGTGACACTTATAGGAATAGCCCAACGGATTGATTGGAAAGAATAACTTTGAGGTGGTTTCGTACCCTACCATAATCTCTTCGTTCGTTCTCCGCTATTAGTGACTTTGGAGTGACTCTTTGTTGAATGTTTTGAGAGAGCCATACATGATTTGGAATTTGATAGAATACTCTATGTGCTTCACTTATATCTTTTGAGCTTTATAGTTTTGCTCTAGTGCTTCACGTATATCTTTTAGAGAATGGTGGTGGATTTGTTTTATAGAAACTAATGAACTCTCATGCTTCACTTAGATTATTTTGGGAGTCTTAAATATCATGGTAATTTGCTTAAAATCCTAATATGCTAGGTATACAAGATTAATAATAAAAATTTCTTATGAGGTTGTTGAATACTAAGAAAAGTTTGATGCTTGATGATTGTTTTGAGACATGGAGGTAATAATATCAAAGTCATGCTAGTTGAGTAGTTGTGAAATTGAGAAATACTTGTGTTGAAGTTTGCAAGTCCCGTAGCATGCACGTATGGTAAACGTTATGCAACAAATTTGAAACATAAGGTGTTATTTGATTGTCTTCTTTATGACTGGCGGTCGGGGACGAGCGATGGTCTTTTCCTACCAATCTATCCCCCTAGGAGCATGCGCGTAGTGCCGAGGTTTTTCATGACTTGTAGATTTTTGCAATAAGTATGTGAGTTCTTTATGACTAATGTTGAGCCCATGGATTATACGCACTCTCACCCTTCCATCCTTGCTAGCCTCTTCGGTACTGTGGATTGCCCTTTCTCACATTGAGAGTTGGTGCAAACTTCGCCGGTGCATCCAAACCCCGTGATATGATACGCTCTTTCACACATAAACCTCCTTATATCTTCCTCAAAACAGCCACCATACCTACCTATTATGGCATTTCCATAGCCATTCCGAGATATATTGCCATGCAACTTTCCACCATTCCGTTTATCATGACACATGCATCATTGTCATATTGATTTGCATGATCATGTAGTTGACATCGTATTCGTGGCAAAGCCACAGTTCATAATTCTTTCATACATGTCACTCTTGGTTCATTGCATATCCCGGTACACAGCCGGAGGCATTCATATAGAGTCATCCTTGTTCTAGTATCGAGTTGTAATCATTGAGTTGTAAATAAATAGAAGTGTGATGATCACCATTATTAGAGCATTGTCCCGAGTGAGGAATAAAAAAAATAGAAAGGCCATAAAAAAAGAGAAGACCCAAAAAAAGAGAAAGGCCATAAAAAAGAGAAGGCCCAAAAAAATGAAAATGAGAGAAAAAGTGAGAAGGGACAATGTTACTATCCTTTTACCACACTTGTGCTTCAAAGTAGCACCGTGATGTTCATAGTAGAGAGTCTCTCATGTATCACTTTCATATACTAGTGGGAATTTTTCATTATAGAACTTGGCTTGTATATTCCAACAATGGGCCTCCTCAAGTGCCCTAGGTCTTCTTGAGCAAGCAAGTTGGATGCACACCCACTAGTTTCTTTTGTTGAGCTTTCATACATTTATAGCTCTAGTGCATCCGTTGCATGGCAATCCCTACTCCTTGCATTAACATCAATCGGTGAGCATCTCCATAGCCCATTGATTAGCCTCGTTGATGTGAGACTTTCTCCTTTTTGTCTTCTCCACATAACCCCCCTCATTATATTCTATTCCACCCATAGTGCTATATCCATGGCTCGCGCTCATGTATTGCGTGAAAGTTTATGAGTTTGAGATTACTAAAGTATGAAACAATTGCTTGGCTTGTCATCAGGGTTGTGCATGATGAGAGCATTCTTGTGTGACGAAAATGAAACATGACTAAACTATATGATTTTGTAGGGATGAACTTTCTTTGGCCATGTTATTTTGAGAAGACATAATTGCTTAGTTAGTATGCTTGAAGTATTATCATTTTTATGTCAATATGAACTTTTGTCTTGAATCTTTCGGATCTGAATATTCATACCACAATTAAGAAGAATTACATTGAAATTATGCCAAGTACCACTCCGCATCAAAAAATCTGTTTATATCATTTACCTACTCGAGGACGAGCAGGAATTAACCTTGGGGATGCTGATACGTCTCCAACGTATCTATAATTTTTCATTGCTCCATGCTATATTATCTACTGTTTTGAATGTTTATAGGCTTTATTATACACTTTATATCATTTTTTGGGACTAACCTATTAACCTAGGGCCCAGTGCCAGTTTCTGTTTTTACCCTGTTTTAGGGTTTCGAAGAAAAGGAAAATCAAACAGAGTCCAATTGACCAGAAACTTCACAGAACTCATTTTTGGAAGGAAAGAAGCCCAGAAGACTTGGAGTGCACGTCGGGGGATCCGCCAGGAGGCGACGAGGCAGGGGGGCGCGCCCACCCCCCTAGGCGCGCCCTCGACCCTCGTGGGCCCCTCGTGGCCCCCTGACGTACTTCTTCCGCCTATATATCTCCATATACCCTAAAAGCATCCGTGAGCACAATAGATTGGGAGTTCCGCCGCCAGAAGCCTCCGGAGCCACCGAAAGCCAATCTAGACCCGTTCCGGCGCCCTGCCAGAGGGGGGATCCTTCTCCGGTGGCCATCTTCATCATCCCGGTGCTCTCCATGACGAGGAGGGAGTAGTTCTCCCTTGGGGCTGAGGGTATGTACCAGTAGCTATGTGTTTGATCTCTCTCTCTCTCTCGTGTTCTTGAGGTGATACGATCTTGATGTATCGCGAGCTTTGCTATTATATTTGGATCCTATGATGTTTCTTCGCCCCTCTACTCTCTTGTAATGAATTGAGTTTCCCCTTTGAAGTAATCTTATCGGATGAGTCTTTAAAGATTTGAGAACACCTGATGTATGTCTTGCCGTGCGTATCTGTGGTGACAATGGGATGCCACGTGATTCACTTTATGTATGTTTTGGTGATCAACTTGCGGGTTCCGCCCATGAACCTATGCATAGGGGTTGGCACACGTTTTCGTCGTGATTCTCTGGTAGAAACTTTGGGGCACTCTTTGAGGTCCTATGTGTTGGTTGAATAGATGAATCTGAGATTGTGTGATGCATATCGTACAATCATACCCACGGATACTTGAGGTGACATTGGAGTATCTAGGTGACATTAGGGTTTTGATTGATTTGTGTCTTAAGGTGTTATTCTAGTACGAACTCTAGGGCTGTTTGTGAAACTTATAGGAATAGCCCAACGGATTGATTGGAAACAATAACTTTGAGGTGGTTTTGTACCCTACCATAATCTCTTCGTTCGTTCTCCGCTATTAGTGACTTTGGAGTGACTCTTTGTTGCATGTTGAGGGATAGTTATGTGATCCAATTATGTTATTATTGTTGAGGGAACTTGCACTAGCGAAAGTATGAACCCTAGGCCTTGTTTCAACGCATTGCAATACCGTTTACGCTCACTTTTATCATTAGTTACCTTGCTGTTTTTATATTTTCAGATTACAATAACTATTATCTACTATCCATATACCACTTGTATCACCATCTCTTCGCCGAACTAGTGCACCTATACAATTTACCATTGTATTGGGTGTGTTGGGGACACAAGAGACTCTTTGTTATTTGGTTGCAGGGTTGCTTGAGAGAGACTATCTTCATCCTATGCCTCCTACGGATTGATAAACCTTAGGTCATCCACTTGAGGGACATTTGCTACTATCCTACAAACCTCTGCACTTGGAGGCCCAACAACGTCTACAAGAAGAAGGTTGTGTAGTAGACATCAATATGTCGTTGGTTATCAGTGTTTTGCTTGCTATTTCTATCTTATTTGACGTGAGAGAAATCGCTAGATGGATATGCTGCCATAGACGAGCCCTTCTGCTAAATTAATCAATGAAAGGGTATTCCTCAATGAAAACCAGCAAGTTTTCTCCCATTTAGAGTAGGGTAAAGTTTTCGCACGCGCGGATAATGGAGTAGTTGAACACGAGCCCTTCTGCTAAATCAATCAATGAAAGGGTATTCCTTAATGAAAACCAACTAGTTTTCGCCCATTTAGAGTAGGGTCAAGTTTTCGGACGCGCGGATAATGGAGTAGTTGAAATGTCAAAAAGGAAACTAAAGCTAGAAAAATGACCCATGTTGATGTTGAAAAGAAGAAGAAAAGCTAATTTTTTTGAGTTGTTGGTGGCCCTATTCCGTATATTGTATGAACAAAAACAAGCTAATTTTTGAATAGTTTGGGGACTATGCTATGGTTTAGGGCACCCTATGTTTTATGTAAGAAGTATGCTATGGTTGCTACTTTTTATGTTATGGATGTATGCTTGCTACGTGAGATATCGGTCGGTGGATATGGTGCTGTAGTCGAGCCCTAGACATGCTCTCTAGATGGATATGCTGGCTAATGGTGCCACCGGACTTTATTTTAGACGTGGTTTCAAATGGAAATCATGATCTACATAACTAAGTCTGACATGTTCTTAATAAAAAAAAACAAAAAATCGTGTATACAATATTTTTCTTGCAACAAAAACTTGTTTACAATAGCCGCATGTCAAAAAATGAAAGTAGTGTGCTGTAGGCTATATACAGAAGGAAATTGCCATGATGTGTACAAATAAATTTGACATGTGCAAGTCCAACAATAAATCGATTTACCATCATGCACTATTTTTGTTCGGCATGGCAATAAATGGATTTACCATGGTATTATCAAGGAAAAAACAGAGCCAGTGCGTGGGCCTTCGACACTTAACGCAATGAGACGGCCCAACCAGAGCTTAGTTTCAATTTGGGCCCTAGAACTACGTTTTTTTATTCTACGGTCGGTGTTGTCTGACGAAAATGAAGAAACTGAAAGTGTACAAAACTGACGAAATTGACATGATCCACAACTTAAGCAACACAGAGCATAGAGCACATGATCCACAAATTAAGAAAGACAGAGCATAGAGCACATGATCCACAAATTTAAGCAAATCGTAGATCACATGATCCACACATTTAACCAAATCCTAGAGCACATGACACCACACTAATAACATCTCTAACGAGTGATGACCAGCAAGTAAGCAAATCCTAGAGCAATTACACAAAAAATAAAAGGGATAAAATCCTAAAGCTATCAGATTCGCCTGCTTGTTCAATTGAATCATCTGCTTGAAGTTCTTGTTCATCTTCTTTATTTCCCCCTTCAAATATACATCCCTAACTGTGAGAGCAGCACTTTCAGAGACCAAATTCGTTGTTGCTGACGGCAGATTGAGCTCCCAGGTTAGGGCCCCATTGAATTGAATCTGCTTAACATACTCATCCAGCCATTCAAGATGTGTGCATTTCTTCACGATCTGAATCGAAAACATGAAACCTAAATTCCAGATTGAAAAAGAATTAAAAGAAAATAGAAAAAGAAATCAGAGAAAAATCATGAGATCTAACCTGCCCCTCTGGCTTGCTTTCGCATTTCATGATATAGCGCCCATAGTTGCCAGGCTTTACCTCCTTCGAAGTCAACCATATCAGTGGCACGCTGCGTGAGCAGTCGGGACATTCCTCCATGGGATGTGGGCCATACTAGGTCCACGAGGGGCGGGAGGCTGAAGTGGAGCTCGACATGACGCCCAAAGTCGCTAGAGAAAAAGAAGAAGAGGATTGGCTCCTCTCGTCACCGGACAAGAAGAAGTAGAGGAGGAGTGGTTCCTCTCGTCGCCGCAGAATAAACACCAGAATAAAGGGGGTACCTGAAGGAAGGGGTGGCACAACCAACAAGTCTCGCGGATCACCTCTCGCGGATTGCCCCACGATCCAACGATGCGGACCCGTCCATGTGATCCAACGGCGCGAAGCCTGCACGCAGCTTGCCCTCGGAATTACTTCTAGAAGACCACTGTCGGTGTCAAAACCGGCGGATCTCGGGTAGGGGGTCCCGAACTGTGCATCTAAGGCGGATGGTAACAGGAGGCAGGGGACACGATGTTTTACCCAGGTTCGGGCCCTGTTGATGGAGGTAAAACCCTACGTCTTGCTTGATTATACTTGATAACATGGGTATTACAAGAGTTGATCTACCACGAGATCGGAGAGGCTAAACCCTAGAAGCTAGCCTATGGTATGATTGTATGTTGTCCTACGGACTAAAACCCTCCGGTTTATATAGACACCGGAGAGGGCTAGGGTTACACAAGGTCGGTTACAAAGGAGGAGATATACATATCTGTATTGCCTAGCTTGCCTTCCACGCCAAGTAGAGTCCCATCCGGACAGGGGACGAAGTTTTCAATCTTGTATCTTCATAGTCCAACAATCTAGCCAAAGGATATAGTCCGGCTGTCCGGAGACCCCCTAATCCAGGACTCCCTCAGTAGCCCATGAACCAGGCTTTAATGACGATGAGTCCGGCATGCAGTGTTGTCTTTGGCATTGCAAGGCGGGTTCCTCCTCCGAATACACCACGGAAGAGTTTGAATACAAGGATAGTATCCGACCCTGCAAAATAAGTTTCACATACCACCGTAGAGAGAATAACATTTCCACAAATCTAATCTGCTGACACGTTTTGGCAGCATGACATCATGTCATGACCCGGTAATTATTCGAACCGTTTTTTCTTTAACCAGCCCCGCACATAACGCGAGGAGGTTTCTTGACACGTCTTGTCAAAGTAGAGAGCGTGTTCCCCTTATTACGAGATTCTCATCAATACGGACGTGGTAACCCAACCGTTCCTAGGACTCCTAGATTTTAGGCAAGTCCCAAACGACCACGAGGAGGACGCTTGATATTCACCCTCTTTATAAAGGGACAAGGTTGTTACTTTTTTTCCCCCCCGTGCTCAATCGAATCCCTCCCCCGCCTCGAGTTCTAACACCCAAGGCCAAGGTCAGGTGCTTCGGACCTTCAATCATGTCCAGATACAGCCTTCAAGGCCGGTGGATGTCTTCCTCCATCACGGAGGAGGACATCAAGAAGTTGAGGGAGGCCAGATATCTGACCGCCAATATTTCGCATAGGCTGCCCGCCCGAGGGAAGGTCGTTCCTACTCCCGAACCCAATGAGAGCATTGTGTTCGTCTCCCACTTCCTCCGAGGGCTAGGCCTCGCTCTGGATCCCTTTGTCAGGGGTCTTATGTTCTATTATGGGCTGGATTTTCACGATCTAGCCCGGACTCCCTTCTTCACATCTCGCCATTTATTGTCATCTGTGAGGCCTTCCTTTGCATTACCCCTCACTCCGGCTTGTGGCTCAAGACCTTCGATGTGAAGCCGAAGATGGTCGAGGGACAGTACACAGCGTGCGGAGGTGCTTTAATAAGCACAATTGTTGATGCTCCATGGCCAAAGGGTTCCTTTCCAGAGGTGTCCGGATTGTGGCAACGGGAGTGGTTTTACGTCACAGCTCCCTGAAGTGCCAAGTGGGTAGCTGCCCCCACCTTTCGCTCGGGCCCTCCACCACAACTGATGTCATGGATCAGCAGGGGACTGAGCTGGGGTCCAGCCAAGGATGTGCTAATACTGCAGAGCCGTATCCGAGATCTCTTCGAGGGAGATTTCAGTCTGGTTATGGTGATGCAAGTCATGCTGGTTCGTCGAGTCCAGCCTTGCAAACGCCGGCCCCTCCGCATGTGGGAGTTCGACCCAAAAGGACCGCGCACTATTCAAAATTTCCTTGGCATGACGCACGAGGAGATGTACAAATCGTTCTTCGGACCCCAAATAGAGTGTCCGGACACTACCAAGGACGTGGGCCTGAGCAGCAACCGCACCGCCGCCCAAGTAAGTAATCCCATGGCCGAACACATCGTCCTTTTATTTATCATGACATCATTCTGAAGAATCGCTCTTTGACCAGGACTGGACAACAAAGGAGAAGATGATCCGGTGTTTGGCCCCCCTTCCTGAAGGCTTGGACAATCCGGTGCTGGAAAAGATGCTCGAGCCAGCACCTTGTCCGGTGCCCTCAAAGGAAGATGAAGGGGGGAATAAAGAGGGCGAAAGCGGGCCTCCATCGCTACCTATTCCAACCGAGGGAATGAGCGCCTCCGCGAGGGACGATAACCGAGGGGAAGAATCTGACATTCTCTCTCCCAGGGGAAGGAAGAGGATTACCTCCGAAGATCTGGAAATCAAGGTTTCCAAACGGGAGAAGAAATCTCTGCCAGAGGGTCCTACCTCGGAGGGTGTTCTTGCCGCATAATGTCCGCATAGGGATCAGCCCTCTAACGAGCTGTAAGTAATCAAAAGGTATTTAATGGTGAAGATATCCTACCTTACTTCTGAGGAAAATAACCGAATTATTTATCTTGCAGTTCGGATCTTAGCCCTTCTCAGCTGAGCTCGTCTTCGGGGGATCTTCTTCCGAAGATGATGGAGATCGAAACGCCTCCCCCTGCCACGCCACCTTACGAAGCGGGCGACCCTGAGGTGTCATCGCGGAGGGCTTCTCCTGATCCGGCAAGGCCAGAAGGTAATCCTATGGCCACCCGAAGTCCTCAGTATCCGGCTCTCGAAGAGAGCAAAAAGAGTCTGGCATCATCTAGTGCGCGGTCGGATGTACGGAGGGATCTGCTAGAGAAGGCAGCTATCTCAGAAGAGCATCGCACATTGATGGGTACGGGGATTGAAAGGATTTCGTCCGCCAAAAGCGGGCTGCATGAAGCCTTTATTAGTCTACTGATGGGTTTTGAGGTATGTGAAATGATGTATATTTTTGAAAGTACCGCACATTTTTAGATGTGCCCTGTGTAGATAGTAGCCCCTGAGACTCTAGTTGTCGTCGAAAACAGCGGCAAACAGAGGATCATAGTCCCAGGTAATAACCAGACTGCCTTTATGTGCAGGTGATGGAGGCTCCGGTGGCTAGCCGGACTGATGGGTATGCCGAACTAAAGCGGCAGCTGGATGCGGCAGATGCTGACATTGTGCTTGTCAACGAGCGGCTTGACGAGGCACAGGGTGAGTGGCCCTTCAGGTAATCGTCACATAATAAGAGCAGCATGATGCCAGTATCTTTAATATGTTGTGACTGCAGATGGAGCGGCCACCGTGGAGACCCTTCGGGCGGAGCTTGCCCGAGCCAAGGAGCAAGCAAGGAGTAGCAATGCGGCTGCTTTGCAAGCGGCCGAAGAGTTAAGGGCCGAACAGGCCGCACATTATGAGAGCAAAGAGAAAATGGCCAAGATGGCTGTAAAGTTAAAAGATACTGCCGACCGTTGCCAACTTCTTGAAGAAGAAAACTGGGCGAAGGCGACGGACCTGGAAAAGGCCACGATGGCGACCAAAGATACCCGCTCTGCGATGAGAGCGAAAAAGGAGGAGCTGCGTCAAGCCAGAGATATCGCGGCTGGGAAACCCTTTATGTTGCGGAGAAAGTTTGGAGATCCTCAGTATGCCCCTCTGGACCGGCTGTGGAGTTCGGCGGACGCATATCTGGACTTGGCGGCGAGTGCTGTCGATGCTGCCGAATACTTCCGAGATCAAACATATCGTGAAGTGGACAAGCTATTCTGGTCACAATTTAATGTTCCGGAGCGTCCGCTTCCATTGACTGATCGGCTTGCCGAATGGGCCGAGCTGAATAGATTGTCCGGACTCGCCATGAGGTCTTTTGTGGATCATCTATGGCCGGAAAGGCCAAAGCCGAACAGCTATTTTAGTTTGGTGCAGCAGTTCCTTGGTGCGATGCCGCGCATTAATGCGATAAAGAGGTCAGCGTGCATCGAAGGCTCGCGGATGGCCCTTGCCCGTGTTAAAACATACTGGGCCGAGATGGATGCCACCACTGTTGTGGCGCAGGGTTCGGCCATAGGCCGAGTGGCTGCCGAGCACTATTTTGAAGAAGTTCTTGAAGTCGCTCGTTCGATAGAGGCCCAGTGCTCGAAGAATATTATGTTTGAGTGACATGTATTCCCATTGTAAAAAAAATGTATATATGTATATAACCTGAAAGTATTATACTTTTGCCTGAATGGATTATACTTTTGCCCATTGTAAAAAAATATTATGTTTGAGTTTATCAAGGCTGTATTTATACTTTTGCCCGAAAGTATTATGATGCCTCCTGTGCGGCCGTTTATGTATATATGTATATAACCTGAAAGATTGTAGTCGTTGGCTTCAGCCCCCACGCATATAATGCGGGGGTGTTCGCAAAAGACGCATGTTCACACTTGACCCAACGTCTTGGTCCATTTAGGAGGTGATAGCGCAACGAACTAGGCAACCGGACTATAATGCTTTAACACTTTCACTTAGCCAGAGGAGTTTGACAGTGGGGCTACTATATAGCCCCTGGTCGCTCCGCACTTATCCGAATTCGGGGTGCGTACATGCCTGGCCGGGAAATGGCCCGTCATTAAGGCGGAGGAATCCCGAAGATTCCGATAGGTCATCCAGTGGTTGACCAGTCTCACGCTATATCATGACAGTCAGTTTTCGGCTTTCTCTACTGAGGTGCTCGGCCGAATGAGCCAGGGCACAATCGCATTAGTTCTCCTGGTGCCGCCTAAGCCGATAGAGCGGAACGTAAGGCAGCAAAACACAGGAGCCGGGCAAACCCAACATTTTACCGAAGACATGATTCGGAGCTGAAGCATATAAGGCCAAACTTGCGACACCGAACACTCCCTAAGTTATTCGGTCTTTATGGTGTAAACCGGGCCTAAACAGTGCCCTTTGTAATAAGCCCCTGGTGTCCAGGTACGTGCAATATTCTGTCATGGCCACATGCCAATAAGTTAGCATCCTTCTCAATTGTACTGAGAATCGGAGGGATGTGTATCAACAAGAGACAGTAAAAAAGGTTTACGCAGGGTCTTAATCTAAAAAGAATCCTTGGAACGGGTCCCTGCTGCATGTCTGCGCCTGTGTCTCCGTTGTGCTGTATTCTAGACGGGTGTAGCACGATAGTCATGTGAAAAAGCGAGGAACTTAATTGAAAAGTTGCCGTGCAAAAGGTAAGTTATACTAAATAAACAATATGAGTAAAGTTGAGCCTGATTCTCACTTGTGCGCGCGCGTTGAGCCCCTTGTATTGTAATAGGGGTATAGCCATCAAACCTGTATCAATTACATATAGCAGTACCAGACTCGTCCAACCATGTACGTGGTCTTAACGACCTGTCTGATGCTTTAGTTGGTGAGGCCGTTTAGTGTGCGGCTGCCAAGGCAGCCGCACGGTCTTCCGCGCGCAAGGAGCGCTCAATATTTCCATTTACTGTAATGATGCCACGTGGATCGGGCATCTTAAGCACGAGGGAAGCGTAATGCGGCGTTGCGTTAAAGTGAGTGAAAGCTTCGCGTCCGAGTAGTGCTTGATAGCCACTTTGGAACGGAGTGATGTGGAACATTAAATGTTTGCTACGAAAGTTATAGGGAAAGCCGAATATAACATCTAGTAGCAGGGAGCCCGTGCAATGGGCCTCTGGGCCTGGCATTACTCCTTTAAAGGTAGTATTGCTGCGGCTAATTTTTGTTGGGTCTATCCCCATTTTGCGGACTGTATCCTGATATATCAGGTTTAGACTGCTGCCACCGTCCATCGGGACTTGTGTGAAGTGGTATCCATCAATTATTGGGTCTAATACCAAGGCAGCCCATCCTGCATGCCGGATACTTGCTGAGTAATCCCGATGGTCTAAGGTGATCGGTTGGGACGACCAGTGGCAGAACTCCGATGTGGTAGGCCCTGGGGCATGTGTCTCTAGGAGTGCCGCTTTGTTTCTCCCTTTTTTCACGTGTAATATGTTTACTTTTTTGACTTTTGGTGGGAATTTCTTCTGTTCCCCACTACTTTGCTTGCGAGGCTCGTCCTCGTCTTTGCTTGGTGTATCCTGCCCCTTGTGTTCGGCATTGAGCTTGCCGGACTGCTTGAAGACCCAACATTCTCTATGGGTATGATTTGCAGGTTTATCGGGGGTGCTATGGATCTGACATATTTGGTCTAGAATCTTGTTTAGGCTGGACAGTTCGTCTCTGTTGCCCTTGGGGGCAGCTTTTGCTGACCTGGCCGAGAGCTTTTGAGTCTGGCGTTTACCGTTGTGCTCTTCGGGCTGTCTTCTTTATTCCGGCGGTTGTTTTTGCTGTGTCGTGATTTCCCGTTTCCGTCCCGGACTTCGGATGTACTTGGGTCGCTGGTGCTGCATCGGGCTAACCAGCTGTCCTCGCCCGCGCAAAAGCGGGTCATGAGGCTTGTTAAAGCTGCCATTGTTCTCAGCTTTTCTTGGTCGAGGTGTCTGGCAAGCCATTCGTCTCGAACGCTGTGCTTGAAAGCTGCTAAGGCTTCGGCGTCCGGACAGTCAACTATTTGGTTCTTTTTAGTGAGGAACCTGTCCCAAAGCTTTCGGGCTGACTCTCCGGGCTATTGAGTTATATGACTTAAATCGTCTGCATCCGGTGGTCAGACATAGGTCCCTTGAAAATTTGCCCGAAAGGCGTCTTCGAGCTCTTCCCAGCTTCCGATCGAGTTTTTGGGGAGGCTTTTAAGCCAGTGCTGAGCTGGCCCTTTGAGCTTGAGGGGTAAGTACTTGATGGCGTGGAGATCGTCTCCTTGAGCCATATGGATATGGAGGATGTAGTCCTCAATCTAGTCCCCAGGGTCTGCCATTCCATCGTACGCCTCTATGTTTACGGGTTTGAATCCCTCTAGAAATTCTTGGTCGAGCACCTCATCGGTGAAACATAGCGGGTGTGCAGCACCCTTGTATTTGGGTGTGCCATTTTATTGGGATGTTTGTTGTGTTGCATTGCATGCTGGAGCGCGCTTGCGTGGCCCGTAGATGGATCTGGTTGCGCCGTACTTTTGATGCGAGTCCTCACGTGGATCGCGTACCGGCTTATGTGCGGCGTCGTTTGCCATTCTACGTTGGCCACGAGGTCGTCTATCCGACTGGATGGCCATTTTGTTTTTTGATTGAGGGGGGTCTAAGGCCTCCTCATCGAATTCAGGTAGCAGCTTTCGCTTCGGGTAGCTCTTGATGTGGCGATTACCGCCGTAATTCGCTGCAGTGTTGAGTACTTCACTCCATGTGATTCTGAGTGTGTCTTGTTGATGACCCACAAGTATAGGGGATCTATCATAGTTCTTCGATAAGTAAGAGTGTCGAACCCAACGAGGAGCAGAAGGAAATGATAAGTGGTTTTCAGCAAGGTATTCTCTGCAAGTACTGAAATAAGTGGTAACAGATAGTTTTGTGATATGATAAATTGTAACGAGCAACAAGTAACAAAAGTGAATAAAGTGCAGCAAAGTGGCCCAATCCTTTTTGTAGCAAAGGACAAGCCGGAACAAACTCTTATAATAGGAAAAGCGCTCCCAAGGACACATGGGAAAGCTAGTTTTCATCACGTTCATATGATTCGCGTTCGATACTTTGATAATTTGATATGTGGGTGGACCGGTGCTTGGGTGCTTTTCTTACTTGAACAAGCATCCCACTTATGATTAACCTCTATTGCAAGCATCCGCAACTACAACAAAAGTATTAAGGTAAACCTAACCATAGCATGAAACATGTGGATCCAAATCTGCCCCTTATGAAGCAACGCATAAACTAGGGTTTGAGCTTCTGTCACTCTAGCAACCCATCATCTACTTATTACTTCCCAATGCCTTCCTCTAGGCCCAAATAATGGTGAAGTGTTATGTAGTCGACGTTCACATAACACCGCTAGAGGCTAGACAACATACATCTTATCAAAATATCAAACGAATACCAAATTCACATGACTACTAATAGCAAGACTTCTCCCTTGTCCTCAGGAACAAACGTAATTACTCACAAAGCATATTCATGTTCATAATTAGAGGGTAATAATATGCATATAGGATCTGAACATATGATCTTCCACCAAATAAACCAACTAGCATCAACTACAAGGAGTAACCAACACTACTAGCAACCTACTAGCACCAATCCCGGACTTTGAGACAAGAATTGGATACAAGAGATGAACTAGGGTTTGGAGATGAGATGGTGCTGGTGAAGATGTTGATGGAGATTGCCCTCTCCCGATGAGAGGAGCATTGGTGATGACGATGGTGATGATTTCCCCCTCCCGGATTGGTTCCGCCTCGTGGCGGCGGAGTCTCATCCCGAAAAGTTCCTTCCTATTTTTTTCTCACCGAAATACTTCATATAGGAGAAGATGGACGTCGGAGAGCCACCAGGGGGCCCACGAGGTTGGGGGCGCGCCCTAGGGGGGGCGCCCCCACCCTCGTGAGCAGGGTGTGGGCCCCCTGGCCTTCATCTTTGGCGAGGATTTTTCTTTATTTATTTTAAGATGTTCCGTGGAGTTTCAGGCCTTTTGGAGTTGCACAGAATAGGTCTCTAATATTTGCTCCTTTTCCAGCCCAGAATTCCAGCTGCCGGCATTCTCCCTCCTTATGTGAACCTTGTAAAATAAGAGAGAATAGCCATAAGTATTGTGACATAAAGTGAAATAACAGTCCATAATGCCATAAATATCGATATAAAAGCATGATGCAAAATGGACGTATCAACTCCCCCAAGCTTAGACCTCGCTTGTCCTCAACCGAAAAGCCGATAACAATAAATATGCCCTCGTGTTTAGAGGTAGGGGCGTCGATAAAAATAAAATGCGGACATGAGGGCATCATGATTATTCTCATAACAGCAACATATATAGATTTTGTCATATGATTACTTATGTTCAAGTGATGATCTATTCACAATGCAAAAGTATAAATCATAAACCTTATTGGGCTCCGACAAACTATAATCTCAGTCATTGAAGGAATTGCAATTTATCATAACATTGGAAATAGTCTATGTCAGAGCTAAAAAGCAAGTCCACATACTCAACTATCATTTAGTCCTCCATAATTGCTAACACTCACGCAATACTTGTGGTTACGGAGTTTTAATCGAACATAGAGAAATATAGGGGCTTATAGTTTTGCCCCACAACCTTTTACCTCAAGGGTAATGTCAACAATAATGGTTCATGCTCCCCTACATCCAATTAGATATATATATATATATATCATGTTCTTTCCAACATGCTGAGCTTGCCAAAGGATAAAATGAAAAAGAAAAGGTGAAGATCACTATGACTCTTGCAATAGGTAGAAGATAATAGTCAAGGATAGGCCCTTCGCAGAGGGAAGCAGAGGTTGCCATGCGCTTTTATGGTTGGATGCACAAAATCTCAATGCGAAAGAACATCACTTTATATTTCCCCTTGTGATATGAACCTTTATTATGCAGTCCGTCGCTTTTATTACTTCCACATCACAAGATCGTATAAAGCTTAATTCTCCCACACCAATCAATCATACATATTTAGAGAAATTTTTATTGCTTTGCACCGATGATAACTTACTTGAAGGATCTTACTCAATCCATAGGTAGATATGGTGGACTCTCATGGCAAAACTGGTTTAAGGGTATTTGGAAGCACAAGTAGTATTTCTACTTGGTGCTGAGAATTTGTCTAGCATGAGGGGGAAAGGCAAGCTCAACAAGTTAGAGGATCCATGACAACATACTTTATCTCAGATATATGAAAGACATAACTCATTACGTTGTCTTCCTTATCCAACATCAACCCTTTAGCATGTCATATTTTAATGAGTGCTCCCAATCATAAAAGATGTCAATGATAATATATCTATATGTGAAAACCTTTCTTTCCTTATTACTTCCTATTAATTGCAACAATGACCAAAGCTATGTCTGCCAACTCCCAACAACTTTTAATCATCATACTCTTTCTATGTGAAGTCATTACTCTCAATAAGATCAGTATGAACTTTTTGTTTCTTTTTATTCTTTTTCCCTTTTCTTTTATTCACCCAAGATCATGGAAAAATAATCAAGCCCTTGACTCAACACTAATCTTTATTATATATAACTCACGGACTCGATTACGAAGAGAGATCATAAAGCAAAACTCAAAACTAGATCATGCCATAAACTTTATTCTACTAGATCAAGATACTAATAATAGGATCGAACTAAGAAAAACGATAAAGATAGGAGTTGTGATTGTGATACGATACCGGGGCACCTCCCCCAAGCATGGCAGTTGCCAAGGGGAGTGCCCATACCCATGTGATTATATCTCCTTCTTTGTTGGTCAAGAAGGTGGAGGTGATGGATAATCGCACATCGAGCGTAAGAGGTGCTCCAGCTTGCGAATAATGCCCTTGAGTGCGACAATATGCTCCTTCAACCAAATATTTTCTTGTGTGAGATACTTGCTTTGTATATGAGCTAACTCAATCATCTTGAAAGCTTCGATCTTAGTTGGGGTAAGAAGGTTATGATCAAGTTGAAGGATGTCTTTTGCTGCTGGAGCTTGATCCTCCGTGGCCTTCTTGATCCTTTCATCCTTGTTGACCCTCGTGGGTTCTTCCCTCTTCATATCTATCTTCATTAGCCAAGCATCGTTGTCACCTTTGTTGGAGGAGGGAGACGACATGATGCCTAGCCTGGAAAACCCTGACAGAAAACAGCTCGAAACAAGAACAGAGGAGGTTTGCGTGATACAGGAGTCAAAAACTTCGGGAGGTTATATAATGATTTTTTACCGACCAAAATACATATTGTGCAAGAAAACGGAGTCCGGAAGGCACACGAGGTGCTCACGAGGTAGGGGGCACGCCCACCACCCTCGTGGGGCCCTCGTGTCCTTCCCGGACTGCTACTTATTTTTCTATTTTTCTAAATATTCCAAAACGGAGAAATATTGCCTTGAAAATTGTTTTGGAGTCGGTTTACTTACCGTACCACATACCTATTCCTTTTCGGAGTCTGAAACACTCCGGAAAGTGTCCCTTATGTATTCCTCCGGGGTTACGGTTTCAATAATATTCGTTTCAACATTTATGGGATTACCTGGGATATAATGTTTAATTCTTTGACCATTTACCACCTTCGGATTTGTGCCTTCAAAGTTGTTGATTTTTATGGCACCGGAATGATAGACCTCTTCGATAACATAGGGGCCTTCCCACTTAGAGAGAAGTTTTCCTGCAAAAAATCTTAAACGAGAGTTGTATAGCAATACATAAACACCTACATTAAACTCACGCTTTTGTATCCTTTTGTCATGCCATCTTTTAACTTTTTCTTTAAACAACTTGGCATTTTCGTAAGCTTGGGTTCTCCATTCATCAAGTGAGCTAATATCAAATAACCTCTTCTCACCGGCAAGTTTAAAATCATAGTTGAGCTCTTTGATAGCCCAATATGCCTTATGTTCTAGTTTGAGAGGTAAGTGACATGCTTTTCCATAAACCATTTTATACGAAGACATACCCATAGGATTTTTATATGCAGTTCTATAAGCCCATAATGCATCATCAAGTTTCTTAGACCAACTCTTTCTAGACCTATTAACAGTCTTTTGCAAAATTAATTTGAGCTCTGTATTGCTCAATTCTACTTGACCACTAGACTGAGGGTGATAAGGAGATGCAATTCTATGATTAACATCATATTTAGCAAGAATTTTACGGAAAGCACCATGAATAAAGTGTGAACCACCATCAGTCATTAAATATCTAGGGACTCCAAACCTTGGAAAAATAACTTCCTTAAGCATTTTAATAGAAGTGTTATGATCAGCACTACTAGTTGGAATAGCTTCTACCCACTTAGTAACGTAATCAACAGCAACTAAAATATGTGTGTATCCATTAGAGGCAGGAAAAGGTCCCATATAATCAAAGCCCCAAACATCAAACAGTTCAATAACAAGAGAATAATTCATAGGCATTTCTTGACGTCTGCTAATATTACCAATTCTTTGACATTCATCACAAGACAAGACAAACTTACGGGCATCCTTGAAGAGAGTAGGCCAATAAAAACCAGATTGCAATACCTTATGTGCAGTTCTATCTCCAGCGTGGTGTCCTCCATAAGCCTCGGAATGACACTTGCGTAGGATCTGTTCCTGTTCATGGTCAGGTACACAACGTCTAATAACACCATCTACTCCTTCTTTATAAAGATGTGGGTCATCCCAAAAGTAATGTCTTAAATCATAGAAAAACTTTTTCTTTTGCTGGTATGTGAAGCTAGGTGGTATAAACTTAGCAACAATATAATTAGCATAATCAGCATACCATGGAGTACTACGAGAAGTACTTATAACATTTAATTGTTCATCAGGAAAGCTATCATTAATAGGTAGTGGGTCATTAAGAATATTTTCTAACCTAGACAAGTTGTCTGCAACGGGGTTCTCAGCTCCCTTTCTATCAACAATATGCAAATCAAATTCTTGTAGCAAGAGAACCCATCTAATAAGTCTAGGTTTAGCATCTTTCTTTTCCATAATGTATTTAATAGCAGCATGATCAGTTTGAATAGTTACTTTAGAATCAACAATATAAGGTCTGAACTTATGACAAGCAAATACAACTGCTAAAAGCTCTTTTTCAGTAGTAGCATAATTTCTTTGAGCATTGTCTAGAGTCTTACTAGCATAATGAATAACATTCAATTTCTTATCAACTCTTTGCCCTAGAACAGCACCTACAACATAATCACTAGCATCACACATAATTTCAAAGGGTAAATTCCAATTAGGTGGCTGAATAACAGGTGCAGAGACTAATGCTTTCTTAAGTGTTTCAAATGCTTCCACACAATCATCATCAAAGACAAATGGTATATCTTTTTGCAATAAATTAGTCAGAGGCCGAGAAATTTTTGAGAAGTCCTTAATGAACCTCCTGTAAAAACCGGCGTGACCAAGGAAACTTCTTATACCTTTGATGTCCTTGGGACATGGCATCTTTTCAATAGCATCGACCTTGGCTTTATCAACTTCAATACCTCTTTCAGAAACTTTATGCCCCAAGACAATACCTTCATTAACCATAAAGTGGCACTTTTCCAAATTCAAGACAAGATTAGTTTCTTCACATCTCTGCAAAACTCGATCAAGATTGCTCAATCAATCATCAAAAGAGGAACCATAGACAGAAAAGTCGTCCATGAAAACCTCACAAATCTTTTCACAAAAGTTAGAGAATATAGCTATCATGCATCTTTGAAAGGTAGCAGGTGCATTACATAAACCAAAAGGCATACGTCTATAAGCAAAAGTACCAAAAGGGCATGTAAAAGTAGTCTTTGATTGATCTCTAGCCGACACAGGTATTTGAGAAAAACCAGAATAACCATCTAGAAAGCAATAGTGTGTATGTTTGCATAATCTTTCTAGCATTTGATCAATAAAAGGCAAGGGGTAATGATCTTTCTTAGTAGCTTTATTTAATTTGTGGAAATCAATTACCATCCAATAACCTGTGATAATTCTTTGTGGAATCAATTCATCTTTATAATTAGGAACAACAGTAATACCTCCTGTCGGTGTCAAAACCGGCGGATCTCGGGTAGAGGGTCCCGAACTGTGCATCTAGACTGGATGGTAACAGGAGGCAAGGGACACAATGTTTTACCCAAGTTCGGGCCCTCTTGATGGAGGTAAAACCCTACGTCCTGCTTGATTAATATTGATGATATGGGTAGTACAAGAGTAGATCTACCACGAGATCAGAGAGGCTAAACCCTAGAAGCTAGCCTATGGTATGATTGTATGTTGTGGTTGTTGTTGTCCTACGGACTAAAACCCTTCGGTTTATATAGACACCGGAGAGGGTTAGGGTTACATAAGATCGGTTACAAAGGAGGAGATATCCATATCCGTATTGCCTAGCTTGCCTTCCACGCCAAGTAGACTCCCATCCGGACACGAGACGAAGTCCTCAATCTTGTATCTTCATAGTCTAACAGTCCGGCCAATGGAGATAATCCGGCTGTCTGGAGAACCCCTAATCCAGGACTCCCTCAGTAGCCCCTGAACCAGGCTTCAATGACGATGAGTCCGGCACGCAGTATTGTCTTCAGCATTGCAAGGCGGGTTCCTTCTCCGAATACATCACAGAAGAATTTGAATACAAGGATAGTGTCCGACCCTGCAAAATAAGTTCCAAATTCCACCGTAGAGAGAATAATATTTTCACAGATCTAATTTGCTGACTTGTCTTAACAGTATGATGTCATGTCATGACCCAGTGATTATTCAAACCGTTCCCTTTAACCAGCCCCGCACATAACGCGAGGCAGTTTTTCGACACGTCTTGTTAAAGCAGAGATCATGTCCCCTTATTGCGGGATTCTCATCAATACGGGTGTGGGTAACCCAACCGCACCATCAATTGCGGCGCTTGGTGGATAAGCGAGTTTTACCAGGAAAGTGGGGACGCTTAGCTTCGTCCGCCCATATAAAGGGATAAGGATTGACCTTTCTATCCACGCCTTCTTCCTCCTCTGCTCATCCGTTTTCGCACACTCGAGCTCTAGCGGCCAAGCCCACAATTCCCACCTCAGCCTTCTCCAACCATGTCCGGAGCGGGAGGCAGGTGGATGGTCTCCTCCGTCACGGAGGGAGACATCAAGAAACTGAGGAGAGCCGGATACCTGCCCGACGACATCGCGCACCGGCTTCTAGATGAGGGGCAGCTCATCCCCACCCCAGGCCCCACGAGAGGGTAGTATTCCTCACCCATTTCCTCCGCGGACTGGGATTCCCTCTCCATCCATTCGTCCGGGGGCTCATGTTCTATTACGGCCTGGATTTCCACGATCTGGCCCTGAACTTCATCCTCAACATCTCGGCGTTTATCGTCGTGTGTGAGGCCTTCCTCCGCATCCAACCCCACTTCGGCTTATGGCTGAAGACCTTCAATGTCAAGCCGAAGGTGGTGGGCGGCCGCCAGGCGGAGTGCGGAGGCGCCATGGTGGGAAAGATGCCCAACGTAACATGGCTCGAGGGCTCCTTTGTGAAAACCATAAAGGGGTGGCAATCGGGGTGGTTCTACATCACTGAGCCGCGCAACCCTGTATGGGCGGCGGCCCCCAAGTTCCGATCTGGCATCCCCACGCGGCTCACCTCCTGGAAAGAGAAGGGCCTGTCCTGGGGTAGTTCGGAAGAGCTGACCGGACTCCAAACATGTATTCAAAACATGGTGAACAAGAAGCTCAAGCTTGTCAACATAGTCCAAGTTATGCTCATCCACCGGATCCTCCCGTGCCAACAACGGGAGTTCAACTTGTGGGAGTTCGACCCGGTGCAGCACCGAACTCTGAACAGGCTCTTCGACACGATTCATGAAGATGCCCGGAGGGTGTTGTTCAAAAGTGCCGAGGTCCCCCCTCCTATTACTGAGGATCGCGGATTCAGCGCGAAGCGCCAAGCCAGTGCGGTAAGCTGCTTTACCTTTCACATGATACTTATTTTTTTATAGATTGACTCTATGCGGGATCTAAACTCCCATACTTTTGACAGGACTGGCAAAAGATGGCCGGACAGATCGACTGTCCGGCTCTTTTGCCCGAAGGCCCCGCAGACGCTCTTCTGGCGAAGATGTTGACTCCGGCCCCTTATACGGTGTCGGAGAAGACCAAGAAGGCCAAGGGAACCTGAAAGAGTTCCCGACGCCACGCGTCATCGGACTCACCGTCCGATGACTCTGCGGCGCACTCTTCCCCCGAAGACGAGGAAGAAGAAGAAGAAGATGCTCCCCCACCAACTAGGGGAGATAGGAAAAGGAAGGCCGCCCCAACAGGGGGGCCAAAGGGTCCAAGAAGGGAAGGACTCTCCTTCCGGACAGCTCCACCGCCGCCGACGAAGGCGAAGACGAGTGGTTGCCCAGGGCCAAGCCCCCGGGGAGATCGTAAGTATTTGGATACCAGAGTACCTATAGGATTCCTTTGTCGCACTGCTTTTCCTAACGCCGAACATAATTATGCAGGCCGCCACGAGCCAATATCAATGTATCATCGGACGGCTGCTTGGGCTTTTCGGACATGGATAGTGATCCAGTCCCGACCGCCACCTCCCCTCATCCCGCCGACAACGCCGAGGTGTTGTATCAAGAGGCACCGGATCGAGGGGAGACAGTCCCGGAGGCGCCTCAAGACGATCTTCCGGACTCCGCGAGCCGAGGGGACGGGGCCCCTGAAAGCTCCGAATTCGGCCCTCAGCCGAACATCGCGTCGGAACCTCCAGCGGTTCCAGGCTCGGGCAGGCGGCCTCCTTCTAAGAGGGGCAAGACGCCTATGCCGGTGACCTCTGTCCATCCAGAGGCGCTGGACAATCTGCTGGAAGCGCTTCGCAGCGCTTCCATCGACGAGGAGCACCGCACTATCATGAGTGCGGTGATCTAGAAGGTTCAGTCCGCCAAGAGCGGATTGACTGAAGCCTGTGCCAGCCTTCTAACAGGCTTCGAGGTAAGTGTTTTAAAATGTAGTAGAAATATTACCGCATAGACAGTAGCCCCTAATGCTTTGTTCGGTGTTCACAAAGAAAAGCCGAACAGAGGATCAAATAATATCGCAGGAGTCTAACATAAGTGTGTCAATATGCATATGCAGGCTTCGCTGCTGGCGTCCGCCGCACTAACTGCGGAGGTCGCCGTACTGAAGCAGGACCTCGAGGGGTCTAGGAAAGAGCTCGGCCTTGCCAAGAGGCAGCTCGAGGAGAACAAGGGTAAGTAATACCCTATCTATAGATATGTATATATATAAAAGAGGACGCGATTGCAAAATGAGAGGATCATCTTATGTTTGCCAGGGGCCACAACTGAGGTGGCGACCCTGAAGCAAGCGCTAACCAAGGCCGAAGATAAAGCGGCCAAGGAGTGCACTGAGTGAGAGAAGTACGAGGCTTGGGTGGGCGAGGTGCAGCAAGAGCTTCAGGCTCTCGTGGCGAAGCATGATGCGTTGGAGCTTGACTCAAAGACGCGGGAGTCTGAGCTTGCCGTGGCCCTCGATAGTGTAAAAAGTGCCAAGGCCGAAGCCCAAAAGGCCCTCCAAGAGATCGACGCGATGAAGAAGATAACGGCGGGTAAGGCTTTCTATATGCAAAGCAAGCATGTAAAAGTAAATTACCGATTACTTACCCGGATCCGGAGCTCTTCAGGAGCATTTGCATATTTGCCCCGCAGTGTGTCTGATGCCGCACAATTTTACCAGGCCGAGGACGGAAGCTCGATGGAGAAGCTGTTCTGGTCTCAGTATGCTGAGGCCAGACATCCGGTGCCAATGAGCGACCAGCTGAAGCTGATGGTCGAGCTACATAAGGCGGCCGATCAGGCCATGAAGAGCTTTATAGTCTGGTTGTGGCCTGGCGACGCCCTTCCGAACAGCTTCTTCGGCCGGGTGACGCGGCTTGTGGATGCCTGCCCGCGGCTGGAGGTCGTCAAGTGATCTGTCTGCATTGAGGGTGCACGCCGGGCTTTTGCCTGTGTGAAATTGCAGTGGGTCAAGCTAGACGCTGTGAAGCTGATCAGGGAGGGGCCGCCGGAGGGCAAGGAGCACCGCCACCCCGAGATGTACTACGAGGGTGTTCTGCCGGGTGACCGTCTCATCACGGACGAGTGTTCAAAAGATGTAATATTTGAATGAGACTTGCTCGTTTTATCCTGTATGTATGAAAATTTGTTTCATATGCGCTATGCAACGCTTGTTGGAATTTAAAATATTACCTTCTGTTTGGCTGTTTATACAATCTGAGAGATGGCTAGTCCCCGGCTTCTGCCCACATGCCACGAGTGCTGGGGTGTTCGGGATAAACCTGAGCACTCTTGTTCCCATGTTTGGGTCCTTCGAGGGAGGTGCTCAGCACAGCGAACGAGGCAACCGGACTAATAATGCTTTATCACTCTCACTTAGCCAT
>NC_053026.1:654965304-655081644 GCF_003073215.2 Triticum urartu
AAGTAGGTGAGCATGTCCTATTATACAACTCTAGTTTCAGATTCTTGGCGGGAAAACTTCTCTCCAAATGGGAAGGACCGTATATCATCGAAGAAGTTTATCGGTTCGGTGCTATCAAGATCAATAATGTAGATGGCACCGGAGGAACACATAAGAGATTTAAAACTAACATTGTTCAAACTAATGTTGAAACTAAAATTGTTCAAACTATGACACCGGAGGGTGGCCAATGGACAATGGACAAAGAATTAAACACTATATCTCACGTACACCTATTAATGTTGAAACTAACATTGTTCAAACGATGACACCGGAGGAACACATAAGAGAGACCTTCCAGAACACTCCAGAACCCTGAAAAAGAGTAGTTATGTGATGCGTTAAGTAAACCGACTCCAAAAATTCCATAACATAATTTGTGTCTATTTTGGAATATTTGAACAAATACCAAAATAAGAAGTAGCTGAGGGAACCCACGAGGAGGTCACAAGGCAGTAGGATGCGCCCACCCCTGTGGGGCGCGCCATAGTGCCATGTGGGCCCCTCGTGTGCCTTGCTAGCTCCGTTTTCTCCTGGAATATTTTTTTGCAAGATAAAATTTTTATTTTACTCCCTGATGTTTTGACCACCATATCGCAAGATTCTCCTATGTTCTTATTTTGTTGTTTTCTGTCAGAATTTCAAGTCTAGGCATCATGTCTTCCTCCTCTTCCAACAACGTGGGAGACAATGCTTGGCTGCTACAGCTGGAATTAAAGAGAGTGGGAATCGAGGAGGTTACCATGGAGGAAGATGAAGGAGACTCACTTGAGGTCCACCCTCCGACCTCGAAGAGAGGCACTCTAGCCGGCATCTCCACTACTTCAAATCCCCATCAAGCCATGAGGTAGATGTAAAACCACGAGAACCAGGAGGTACAAGAAGGGCTTTCCCCTAGGAGTCCCTTACACAGGTTACATCAGAATAATTTTGATAACTTGGTTCACAATCATGGCATTGAAAATAGCCCCCGTGTGCACATACCTTCCAATTGGGACATATCTCATCCATGAGAAAGTGATGCAGAAACAAACTCTTGGGTGCTGGAGAATAAGCATATTATGGGTGAGGTGAAAAAGAATACCGATATGATCTGTCACGTGCTTTGGGAGATTCAGAGCATGACGGAGATCCTCATGAACATCAAGACGGAGGACAAGCCCGCTACCTCATCATCTCCATCATCACCGAAGAAAGACACTTGAGTAAATGGGTATGGGAACCACCCTAGGATTGCGCCAACCTTGGGGGAGGTTCCCCGGTATCGTATCACCATCACTTTTATTATCTTTACCTATCTTAGTTTGATCCTTAGTTATTTCATGATTAAGAAGAATAAATGTTTAGTATGATCTTTTTCCGAGTGTTAGTTTCGTGATCTACCTATCTATGTAATCGAGTTGAAAGTTATATAATAAAGAGTAGTTTGAGTTTTGCTTCTTCACTTTTATGTTTCAATCTTAATAATAAAAAGATCTTATGCTAATCCCATGGAAAGTAATGACTTTACATAAAGAAAAGTATGAGTGGTAAATTTGTTTTGTTGGAAGCTGACAAACATAGTATTGGTCAATGATGCAATTCATCAAAGATTAATAAGGGAAGAGAAGATTCACATATAAATACACTATCTTGTACATATTTTATCATTGCGAGCCCCCATTAAGTATTCTATGTCAATTTGTTAATGTTGTATAAGTAAGAAAACATAATGGGTATGTTTGCTTATATTCACATAGAAGTTATATTGTCATGCATCCTCCAACATGTGGTGCTTGCTCAATATCTTTGCTAGCTAAAAATTCGCACCAAGTAGAGATACTACTTATGCATCCAAAATCCTTAAACACAGTTTCATGCCATGAGAGTCCACTATATCTACCTACGGATTGAATAAGATCATTCAACTAAGTTGTCATCAGTGCATAAAGCAATAAAAATTGCTACTAAATATGCATGATCTTTTATTGTAAGGGAAAATAAGCTTTGTACAATCTTGTGATGGTAAAGAAATAAAAGTGACGTATTGCATAATAAAAGTTGCTATCATGTGGGGCAATATAAAGTGATGTTCCTTTACATTAAGAGCTTGCACACCCAAAAATAAAAAGTGCATGACAACCTCTTCTTCCCTCTGCGAATGGCCTATCTTTTACTTTTCTGTACTTACTTTTTATGCAAGAGTCAATAGTGTTCTTCTCTATTCCTTTTTCATTTTTCACTTTGAAAGCATCATGTGGTCGAGATCTAGGAATATATATCCCATTGGATATGAGTGATCATGAGTTATTATTGTTGACGTTACCCTTGAGGTAAATGAGTTGGGAGGCGAGACTATAAGCCTCTATATTTCTATGTGTCTGACTGAAGCTCTCCATATAAGTCTCATATATTTCCTGAGTGTCAGCAATCATATGAGACTAAATGATAGTTGAGTATGTGGACTTGCTAAACAAGAACCTCTTACATGAGAGCCTTCCTGAGAATATGATGAATTATAATTGCTTTGTTAACTAAGAACATAGTTTGGTAGTTTTCAAGAAAGTTTATGCTTTATACTTCGTTGTTGTGATGAATTGTTACTTGATCATCAGAAGTTTTTTTGATAATATATTGTTGCTATGATAATGATCACGATGCTACTATGTCTATATTTGATTTTGTCAACACCTCTCTCTTAACATGTGGTCGTGATTATCGATATCGGCTTTCGCTCGAGGCGAGGTCTAAGCTTGGGGGAGTTGATACGTCCATTTTGCATCATATTTTTCTATTGTGATTTATAATGGCTTTGAACAATATAACATTCTGTGGTGCAATTCTAATGCCTTTTCTCTCTTAATTTGCAAGATTTACTTGAAGAGGGAGATTGCCCGCAGTTGTTCTCAAACTTGATCTTCAGGGTGAAAACCTACGATCTAAGATCTCGCATTCGGTGGTTTGTTCCGGCTACAATTGTGATTGCTCGTGGTTATCTTCCTTGAGCATTGCTGTTGGACAAACTTTCTTAAAGTTCTTATGTTGTCAAGAGATGAAAAGAGAAGAAAAGAAAAGAAGAAAAGATAGAAGAAAATAAAAGAAATGAATAAAAATGCAAAAAAGGAAAACAATTGCCAAGTGTTTCTTAAAAACACTCGTCAAAGTCCGTTCTCTACCGAGTGTAGTACTAGGCAAAACATTGAAATGTCGATTGTGAATTTCTTTCCATATGATTTCCCTAGCGCACTCGGCTATGGGTTTGTTTTCCGGGTGCAAAGTAAAATACACTTGCCAAACTATTGGACAGTCGGCAAACAAGACGATTCCGGTTGTCGCCAACGTCCTTCATGTCCTCGTTTGGCAACGTCGTGGCTCTTCTCTGGGCAGGTCATGGTTCGCCGCCGCGGGGAGCACCACGGCCTCCCCATCTCCGACTTCGGATAAGCGTGCTTGAAGGAAATTGACTGACCTGTCTTATTTAGGGTACGCAGAGTTATGCTTATCCGATGATCACACACGGTCCATGTTGCTGTAGCATGTGCACTTCCCCACGATGGACTGCCATGTTTTTATTTGAACCATGAGGTCTACAATGCATACGATTTAGTCTGATAAGAGTTATCACACAAGATTTGGTTCGAACTCTGTGCATGCTTAGTTTTCTTATAATCATGGGCGATGATCGAACACGTTTCCCTTTTAGTTGAATTCTAGAGTGTGCGACAAGGAAGGCTTAATAACAGGAATCTACTTTAGTCATATTTGTAAAAGCCACTTCCACGAAGTTTTCACTTTTGGGTCGTAGTGAGCAAATAACATTCTATGCAAAAAGAAGAGATGGTCCAAACGGAGTGGAGCCTATATATATCGCAGAAACCAGCTTGCCTGCAGTGCCTCACCCGTAAACAAACCAGCGTTGTCTCACAGAACCTGTACGTTCATACTACCGTCGCCGGCCATGGCTTCCTCCTCGTCGCTGCCGCTGCTTCTCGGCCTCGTACTGGCCTCGTCGTGGTCGGCCGTCGCACGCGCATGGCCCGATGACAACGTTTGGGAGCACACAGTCGTGTACATGCACGAGAGGCTGACGGGCCCAAACGCCACGCGGCTTATTACAGTGCAGTTCCCGCTCGGCGGCGACAACTTTGGGCAGTTCGGCGTGGTAGACAACGAGCTGCGAGACGGCTCGGACCCTCTCCGCTCGTCGCTCTACGGCCGGTTCCAAGCCCTGTTTGCGCTGGCGGGTCTGGTGAGCCCACCGAGCATGCAGTCGGCCGCCAACTTCTTGTGCACGGCGGGGAGGTTCTGCCGGAGCAGAAACAAAGATAGTATATTTATATGTGAATTTTTAGTTCTCTTATTAATCTTTCATGAATTTCATCATTGACCAATATTATGTTTGTCAACTTCCAACAAAATAAATTTACCACTCATACTTTTCTTTATGTAAAGTCATTACTTTCCATGGGATTAGCATATGATCTTTTCTATCATTTTCATTGCTAAGATTGAAAAATAAAAGTGAAGAAGCAAAATTCAAACTACTCTTTATTATATAACTCTCAACTCGATTACATAGATAGGTAGATCATGAAACTAAAACTCGAAAATAGATCATACTAACCTTTTATTCTTCTTAATCATGAAATAACTAAGGATCAAACCAAGATAGGTAAAGATAATAAAAGTGATGGTGATACAATACCGGGGAACCTCCCCCAAGCTTGGCACAAGCCTAGGGTGGTGCCCATACCCGTTTACTCAAGTGTCTTTCTTCGATGATGATGGAGATGATGAGGTAATGGGCTTGTCCTCTGTCTTGATGTTCATGAGGATCTCCGTCATGCTCTGAATCTCCCAGAGCACTTGACAGATCATCTCAGTATTCTTTTGCACCTCGCCCATAATATGTTTATTCTCCGCCCCCAATAGTTTGTTTCTGCATGACTTTCTCTTGGACGAGATATGTCCCAATTGGAAGGTATGTGCACATGGGGGGTATTTTCAATGCCATCATTGTGAACCAAGTTATCAAAATTATTCTGATGTAACCTGTGTAAGGGCCTCTTAGGGGGAAGCCGTTCTTGTACCTCGTGGTTGTCGTGGTTGTACATCTACCTCATGGTTTGATGGGGATTTGAAGTAGTGGACATAATAGCTAGAGTGCCTCTCTTCGAGGTTGGCGGGTGGACCTCAAGCGAGTCTCCTTCATCTTCCTCCATGGTAACCTTCTCGGTTCCCTCTCTCTTTAATTCCATCTGTAGCGGCCAAGTATTGTGTCCCACGTTGTTGGAAGAGTAGGAAGACATGATGCCTAGACTTGAAATTCTGACAGAAAACAACGAAATAAGAGCAGAGGAGAATCTTGCGATACGATGGTCAAAACATCAGGGAGTAAAATAATTTTTTTATCTTGCAAACCAACTATTCCAGGAGAAAATGGAACCGGGAAGGCACACGAGGGACCACAAGGCACTAGGGCGCGCCCCACAGGGGTGGGCGCATCCTACTGCCTTGTGACCTACTCGTGGGTTCCCTCGGCTGCTTCTTACTTTGGTATTTTTCTAATATTCCAAAACGGACAGAAATTATTTTTATGGAATTTTTGGAGTCGGTTTATTTAACGTATCACATACCTACTCTTTTTCAGGGTTCTGGATTGTTCTGGAAGGTCTCTCTTATGCATTCCTCCAGTGTCATTGTTTGAACAATGTTAGTTTCAACATTAATAGGTGTACATGAGATATATTGTTTAATTCTTTGTCCATTGGCCACCCTCGGATTAGTGTCATCTGCATTCACTAGTTCAACGAGCTGCGAAACAAACGGGTTTTAACCCCTTTTCACGACGGCATTTGGAACCGTCGCCAAGTGAGTGTAGGTGATAGCGTGGTTCTTTCCACACGACCCAGAAACTGTCGGGGATATGCCCTCCTGGCACACACGCTCGGCAAAATGAGGTCGTGGGTGACCGGTGAGCGATCAAATACGGAAATACGTACATTAGAGCTAAAAAATACAATTATACGGCGAAATTGTTTCCGGTCGCAAGTACATCCTACACAGTCAGTCCCCGCTAAACGTTTCCGTTCGTATGTATATTCCACACAGTCGCTCCAAGGAAAATGTTTCCGTTCACAGTTTCATCACACACAATTTTTCCCGTTAAAACATTTGCGTTATTGAATGTATCACACACGGTCCGTAGAAGACACTGTGTAGCAAAGGTTGTCCATCACACACAGTTTTTATGTGGTAAACGTTTGCGCAATGTGGCCTAACGCAAACCGTTTTCAATAGAAAGTCCTGTGTGATTGTTCATTGATCCAACACGTTTATTCCTAGAAACTGTGTGCCTTGCCTGAAGTCACCGCCCACGGTATTTTTTCAACAACCATTTGCAATAGCAAAACCCAATTAGCAGGCTAATTCGCCATTAGCAGGCTAATTATCCAATTATTCATAATCCATTTATTAATCTGATTGATATTTCATATTAAGCACACAATATATTTCATTTTCATAATTAAAATACATCATAGTACAACATCATATAGCTTCAGCACTCAGCTACCCCTTTACACAACTACACCAGGATCAAGTTTCACATGCAACATCTATAACTTTTCGAAATTAGCATCATAGACGGTACATAGACAGATGTATCTCATCTAGAAACCTCCTAAAGCAGAAGGCGAATATTGAGCCTTCAGTGATGTTGAAGGTCTTTGTAACTTTAGGCCAGTGCCTATGGATGATTGACCGTTCATCCTTCCTCTTCTTCAGGAACACTTCAATATTGAACCAAGGGTGTTGTATGAATACCTTCCTCGCCTCCTGACCATACAGGTGGTTTGAGAGGTAATCATCAGTGAACTTCTTTGTGAAGGCCTGAAAACAAGGATGTGCATAAATATCTTCTCTATATTGGAAATGGGGCAAAGGGATGAAAAGGGCAAGGTATAATAGTTAGTACCATCCTGTAGTGAACTGATGTATTCTTCATTGTGCAGACAAAGATCTTGTTGTTTTTTGTCGCTAATTTCTTTATCCTAACAATCTTTCTGAGTTTCTTGACTTGATTGATATTCATGGACAACTCATTTTCCCACATGCAAAAAGGGTCGAACAGTGGGTCAAAACCTCTCATAGTAGGACCTACATGTGCAAGATCAAATTGTTAAAAACCAAAATATTAGAATGGTTCATGCAATTGCACAATAATGTGCTATTAGACAACGGATCATACACATGCTAACCTCGATTGTAAACCTCAGTGCTTCCCATTATTTCCCTGCAACACATATAAGGTAGTTAGTCATCAGGTTAAGTATTTACTACAGCCAAATTCAATTTATTCCTTACATGGTATACAATAACAGAATGCACCCACAACTATTGAACATCGCATTGCAGAATTGAACCAAACAGTTAACTAAACACCACAACACAAACGAACCAAACGTTAACTGAGAACCACATTGCACAATGTATAACCAAACCAAGCATGCTTGACAACTTGGAAATATAGCAATTGTATTCGCTTCTCATGTATTTTGTAAAGATAAATTCGATTTATTTCTCACATAGAAGACAATACAAAATTGCAGCCTGAAGAATTGAACATCACATTTGCAGAATTGAACCAAACAGTTAACTGAAGATGATAACTAATTAACAAAACAGTTAATAAGTGTGCACCACACTGCACGACATATAGAACATATACACTAGAGCAATAGATTGCATGGTAAAATTAGATAGCACAATTCACTAGAATTTGTGAAGGAAAGGCACGAGCAGCACATGCAACGGGTAAACCGAACATGCTTAACCGGCGTAGCTAGCAAATGGCAAGGTGCTCCTTCAAGATCTGGGGGTAGGCACGAATGGCAGCCATCGCGACCTCATTCGCACGTGCGGCCGCGATTTGCTTCTCCGCTGCCAAATGCTTCTTGAGATCCTGGCTATACTGCGTGCACCATGGCTTAGGGCGGTGCTTATTTCATGGAGGGGTCGGTGATTTGGGTGGAAGGTGTCGCGCCCGCGCCGATGGTCGGGGCATGTGGGAAGTGGAAGGAGGGGGGATGGGGGTCGGGTGTGGATTACCTTCCTTGATAGGCAAGACCGAGCAGCGTAAAGGAGGGTCACCGGCGAGGAGGCGGCGCTGCAAGCAATGAGTGAAGATTTCAACTTGGAAAGGAAGGTGGAAATAGGGGAAATGTGACTTTTGGTAAGTGGGAGGGGGCGGGGAGGTAGATATTTCCGTGGAAGCCGAAAATTTTGAATTGCTTCAGCGAAAAAACGGGGGCGCAAAGTGGCATCAAACATGACCCCTTATTCATAATTGTGTATGATATGTGAAGGAGGGTCACCGGAGAGGAGGCTGTGGACTGTAGCCGACACACCTTCTCTCATAAGCCATAGGCGTACTATACACCGACGGTGCTCCTAGATATTTTGTGTTGCATCTCACACGGTTGGTGATAACAAATGGTGTGTGATCTACTTGATTTATCGTCTTGATTTGAATTACGTAATGGGGTCACAGCTACAAAGGATGGTGTTTGAATTGTTAGAACTTTTATTTGCAAAGAACATACAACTGTAGGTGAGTCGTCCAAAAAATTTGAATTATTCAGGATTCGTTTGGACGTTTTTATATATTAACTTGGTTTTGTAGGCATTTCAGGTGCATAATTCTAATTTCAACTACATGCTTAGGTCACTCGGCCGCACCCTGCTACCGTCACTCAGCCGCAAAGATTGAGATACCTGGTTTTTAAATTCTAGTAAATCCAAAACTTGTTTGAAATTCATGAAACTTGGCTTGCTATCATGGTGCGGCGTCAACATGCCATGGTAAAAAATTTATCCCATTTGGGGCAGGTTTGGGTATAAGCTTCTCACAAACCAGAGCTTCTCACAACAAGCGTGATGGTTTCGGTAGGGAACGTGCCACCTTTGGGGATGAAACGATATCCGTTGCCTCTTATTGCTTTCAGTTTTTTTCGAGTGTCAACATAGAACAACAAGAGTGTTGTGTTCAATTTTGGAATTTTTTGGGGTTCGTTTGGACATTTTTATGCAGTAACTGGGTTTTCCAGGGATTTTATGCGCATAATTCAAATTTGAATTACATGCACATGCTCTAGTGCATATAAACTGGTTGAAAAATCAAATATGTGTCCTTGGTTGCATGCTTAGGTCCCATGCAAGAAATGACAATGAATGTCACACACCCTGCCACTATCACTCGGCCGCAAACATTGAGATACCTGGTTTTTAAATTCTAGTAAACCCAAAACTCGTCTAAAATTCATGAACCTTGGCATGCTATCATGGAGCGGCACCAACAGGCCGTGGTAAAAATTTTGTCCCATTTGGGGCAAGCTTGGGTATAAGCTTCTCACAAACCAGAGCTGCTCACAACAAGCATGATGGTTTTGGTAGGGAACGTGCCGCCTTTGGGGACGAGACGATATCCGTTCCCTCTTATTGCTTTCAAAATTTATAGAATGTCAACATAGAACAACATGAGTGTTGTGTTCAATTTTCGAATTTTTCAGGGTTTTTTTTGACATTTTTATATATTAATTGGGTTTTCTAGGCATTTTATGCGCATAATTCAAATTTGAACTACATGCACATTCTCCAGTGCATATAAACTAGTTGAAAAATCAGATATGTGTCCTTGGTTGCATGCTTAGGTCCCATGCAAGAAATGGGAATGAATTTCAAATACCCTGCCATCGTCACTCGACCGCAAACATTGAGATACCTGGTTTTAAATTCTAGTAAATCCAAAACTCGTCTGAAATTCATGAAACTTGGCATGCTATCATGGAGCGGCATCAACATGCCATGGTAAATTTTTTGTCTCATTTGGGGCAGGTTTGGTTATAAGTTTCTCACAAACCAGAGCTTCTCACAACAAGCGTGATGGTTTCGGTAGCGAACGTGCCACCTTTGTGGACGAAACGATATCAGTTGCCTCTTATTGCTTTCAGAAATTTTCGAGTGTCAACATAGAACAACAAGAGTGTTGTGTTCAATTTTGGAATTTTTCGAGCTCCATTTGAACATTTTTATACATTATCTGGGTTTTCCAGGCATTTTATGTGCATAATTCAAATTTGTACTACATGCACATTCTGTAGTGCATATAAACTGGTTGAAAAAACAAATATGTGTCCTTGGGTGCATGCTTAGGTCCCATGCAAGAAATGGGAATGAATTTTAAACACCCTGCCACCGTCACTCGGCCGCAAACATTGAGATACCTGATTTTTTTAAATTCTAGTAAATCCAAAACTCGTCTGAAATTCATGAAACTTGGCATGCTATCATGGAGCGGGATCAACACGTCGTGGTAAAAAAAATTATCAGCTTCCCCAGGTTTAATTCGGTTTCCCCAGTTTAATTCGGTTTTTAAATATAAAACACTCATCACAAACGTTTTAGTTAGAACACCCGTATGCAAACCGACAACTTCCCCAGGAAGCCAAGGGAAAATGTGTCGAGCAGAATTTGTGCAGCTCTTGATCGCAAATGTTTTAGATAGAACACCCGTATGCAAAGTGGGAGCAGTGTAGCATTTGTGCATCCCTTCAACGCAAAAGGTTGTTTTGGATGACCCGTGTGCAACAATGTACAGACAATTATTGGGTATGTTGTTATTTGTCAAACTGGAAAAATTTACATTTGTTGATCTAGTAACGTGGCCATTTGTCAATCCTTGTAACACTGCGATTTGTCAAAATATGCAACTATAAATCATTAGCACTATCTAATTTTTGCAACAAAAATTCAGTAATTAAGCATAGATTTTATTCATAGATTAAGCAGTCATTCTTAATTTATACAAATAGTTCAACTCGACAGCTGAACCGACCAAACTTCTCCCCAATTGTTGCCAACCACGTACTGAAATAGCTAGTTCAACTATATATACTAGCTAATTTTAAGTATGTTGTACAGTTCGACCACACATCTATAGTCAGGTGAACTGAACAAAATAGCCCCTAAGTACTACTACTACCACGGATGGGCTTTGTGCTACTTCTGGCAGCCTCTCCTCTGCCGAGCGCGCTCACTGGCTCAGTAAGAGGCAGAGGAGGAGGAGGAGCATACCGACGAGCTGGACAAATGCAATACGGTCCCTGCCGCTGCTGCACGTTCAGCGACGCTCGCCTGCTCGAACGCCGACTGCCGCTTCAGACGATCCCTCTCGAAGCGGCCGGACTGCTCGTAGATCTCCTGATTCCTCGCCTCTGCGTCGACGTGTGCTGCGGCCATGGCTGCGGTAAAGCTCTTTGCGTGCTCGACGAGGCACTCCTCCTCCTTCCCCAGGAACTCGATGTAGCGTGCATGGTAGCTGACGCACGTGCGGGCCTCCACCACCGCCTCCCGCCTTCGGGCCGCAGCGGCAGAGCGGGTGATAATCCCGGCGGTCAACGATGGGCTGGCGGCCACGACGGCCGATGATGGAGTGCCGACCACCACCACCATCTCCCCCCTTCGTGCCGCGGTGGCGGAGCGTGTGATGGCCACGGTGGCCGGCAGTGGTGTGGCGGCGACGACGGCCACCTCCCTCCTTCGGGCCGTGGCGGCGGAGTGGGAGATGACCCTGGCTTTGGACGGTGGTGTGGTGGCAACTGCGGCCGGCAACAGCTGCCGACGAGCAGCGGCGGCAGAGCATGTGGTGGGTGTTCCACGCGCGCACACCCAACAGGGACGCCACACACACTACACTACGCCGGGGACTGCGCCGCCGCCCCGGTGTAGCCTCCCAGCTAGAGCTGTCCTCTAATGACGGCGGTGTGGCTCAGCGACGATGGCGGACCGGTGCCATTAGCGATTGTGGGAGAAGCAGAAGAGATAAGCTACAAGGAGGGAGGGGAAAATGCGTCGCAGGACTCGCTGGCCGTGAGGGTTTTTATAGCAGGCCGGTAAGCATTGGGATTTTGGGGGATTTCACCGAGTCGGGCACGAAGCTTGCGCGGGAACCTGCGAGGTTGCGCGGGAACGGTCTCACTGACGATTCATTGGCGCAACCGTTTGGTCAAAAAAACGCCCCCGCGCGCTTGCGTTGTAAGCCGTCTGCGGCAGTAGGGTGACAAGACATGCGAGACGAGGACGAGAGGACACATACACATACAGTTAATAAAAAAACGTTTGTGATTTAATTAGCTATTATACCCCCGTCCTGGTTTATAAGTAGGATTTAACTAATAAAATAGGAATGCATGTCGCCAAAGATTATATCGTTGGAGTTGTATTTGAACATAGTTTCCATCTATACAATTTTTGTAACATGCATTAACACTTTTTTGGTTAAATTTGAGGTTATATACCAGCAAGCGTTTGCCCGCAACACACACGGATTATTCCATCACAAACAGCTCGGATGGATCAACTGTATGCCACGTATCACACACACAACTCTAATCTGATTCGTGCTTGATGTCTCCGACATCGCTCGCACAATTTGTCTTATTTTCCACGTATCACTGTGCCGTCCTCTGCTCGCGTCCCTCGGCAAGCTCTGCTCGCCGTTAGGCGCACTCTGCTCTGGTCCGTCGGTGCGCTCGGTTTGTGTACAGATTTTGCTTTCGCTCCGTTAGGGTGGGTCTAACACCGCTTAAGAGTCTTATTCTAATAACACTAGGTTATTCTGATAACACCTAACCACATGAACCGGATCGCGACACCCGGCGTAAAGAAAAAAGGCAGCCCAGCCCCATGTGAGAAAACCCAACCCCTACTCCTCCCTTGAGCCCAACCACCCTTCTTCCCCACCGCACCATCTCCCTTGCTCCCCCACCACTTCCATCGCGCCACCAACCGCCGGCCAGCGCCCCCACCTCCCCGCCCCGCCCCCACAACTGACCAGAGGCTTCTTCGCTACCTCCCTCCGTCACCGTCCAGCGCGACGCCACCTACCTGTGCCATCCCGCCCAACACCAACTGGCCTCGTCCACCTCCGCATCGAATGGCGCCCCTACCACCTTCCTCGGCGCCCGGAGCCCACCAGCCGCCGTCCATCGCGCCCCAGCCCGCCTCGTGCCATCCCCGTCCCTCCCGCGACGCCCCACCCTCACCTACGCCGGATCTGAACCGGCGAGCGCGGCTGTCGAATCCCCGAGCCACCTTCTCCACCCCGGCGTGAATCCACGTCGTCCCCACTCGACCCAGCCGTCGGATCCAGGGCCATCGCGACGGCACAGTGCCGAATCCAGGATGCGCCACCACCAGCGCTCATCAAACCATGAGCTCCACGACGCGCCACCGCCCGGCCTTCTCCATGGCGCGGGATTCCACCTCGTGCAGTTCGGCCGCCAGACTTGGAAGTGCGTCAGGTTGCGCGATGCGGTGCGGCGGCGCATGGCTGTGCAGTTCGCGGCCACCACGGGCCCCCTCACCTCTACCTCCATGGCCGCATCCTCAACTAGCGGCTCCCTCCCCTCGTCGTCGGCCACGGCGCCGCAGCCTGGGATCATGGCAGTGTAGCTTAGCGACCATGGCAGTGCAGCTCGGAGGCACTCGTGATGTGGTTCAGTGCTCATGGGCTTGCAAAATTGGGCGTTTTTTATGTGCGGATGGAAATTCATCATCACAGAGTGTAGCTGCAGTTTGGGCGATTCGTGCATGTGATCATGGTGTGTAGAGGCGCGACAAGTACTACGCTGGGAGCGACGGCGCTATTCACTAATTCCTGGACGTTTTCAAGTAATTGCGAAAATGACAAGATCATTCGTTCTGCCTTTATTGCGAAACTGATTCTTCGAAAATGCATCGTGTGAAGAACCTGAACTTCTCGGCATGTGTACTTGGACTTCACTCTGTTTTTTCACGTGTCTTTCTTGCTCGTAGCTCTTCATCCACTGCTCGTAGCTGTTGACACCTGATATTGGCAAGATACAGATTGCAATGAAGATGGTCTCGAGTGGACGGGTTTTCAGCATGAAAAGATTCACGTCGCCGAGTGGAACCACTTTGATGTTTCGGTTATATTCATTCGACTTTATCTTACGGACCGAAACTATACTCCGAGTGGCATAATTCAATGTTCCGAGTGGTTTTTGGCCAATCACGTCGTCAAGATGACCTCAGATGAAGGAGCACTCCCAAGGAATTGTCTTCATCTCATCGAGGCAATCAATTTTGATATATAAATCATCTCAATCCGAGTTCATATGAAAAAGTTAGAGGCAATACACTACAGACCGAACCTCGACGGAAATATGGCGCGAGGTGCTAGACATTTGTGTGATAGGTTGCGTGAGTAATTCGGCCATCAAGACGGCCTTGAATCAAAAAACCTTCAACACGAAAAAGTTTTGTATCGTCGAGCCGATCGTTTTTCATATACAATTTGTCTCAATCCGAGGTCTTATGCAACCTGCAGAGGCAAATCAAGATCAGGTTGTGTTTTCAGTCGGGAAATCCGAGTGAAAAGTTTACCATCCGAGTGAAAACCTACAGATCGAGTAAAAGGTCGAGTGAAAAACTTATTGATCGAGTAAAAGCTTGGCTTCTGAGTGAAAATATAGTAATCCGAGTGAAATTATCATCCGAGTGAAGTTATTCCGAGTGAAAAGATTTCCATCGGAATGAAAACTTGACATTCAAGTAAGATATTGCCTTCCGAGCGAAATATAGTCATCCGAGTGAAAGATTGTCTTCTGAGTGAAATTATAGTCATCCGAGTGAAAGATTGTCTTCCGAGTGAAAGACTCTAACATTCGAGCGAAAAGGTCCAGTCGGACGAAAAACTCTAATATCCGAGTGGATGAGTTCGGATACGAGTGAAACTGAAGATGTGCCAGAAAGGTAATCCAGATGACCTCGGATGGAAAAGTGATCAACACAGAAGTTGTGCGCATCGTCGAAACGGTGAACTTTGGTTTTGGAGCCATTATCATATGAGATAGTATACGGCCTGTAAGTTCACTACGAGACTCGTACAATCCAGTCCGTTACATGACCGAGTCCGACTGGATATTAAATAGGGCTTCGTAGAATATTCAAGATGGTCTTATTTGGAAAACTGTTCAACATAAGGATTGTTCGTCTCGTCGAGGCGCACAAGTTTCATATTTGGGCCGTCTTGATCGGAGGTCATATGCAAGCTCGGCGGCCCGCGCAAGGAGGAAGACAGAAGTTGGGCCAGATTCAGACTGAATCCGAGTTGGAATAGAACTAGGACTCTAGGACGTGAATTGATGTAATTTTTTGTAAGGAAAGCCTAGATGACTCCTTTGCTTGTACGGGAAGTCCAGCCGCCTCTTATATATGTTGGGGGTGATGGCCGATTGAACAACACACAATCGAACAAATCAATATACTACTTTTTCAGCTACGTTTTATCTCTCCACCGTTTTTCTCTCTCGTTCTTTGCTTTTCTTCGTGTTTAAGAGCTGCGAATCCCGAGGCTCTAGGGGTGAGCGAATCGACCTAGGGCAGCCCATAGCCGCCGCACTCCCTGACGGGGTCCCTCCCGGGGGTGTGGGCTTTTCGGGTCTGCAAAAGCGCCCATCGACCGTCTTGCGTATCACGCTGTCGGTCGGGTCTCCTTCGACGTGAGCTGCGGTGCATCACCCCTGGCGTCGGGGGTACACATGACGTGTTCGTGTGTCAACAATAGCTCTCCATCCACTCACTGGAATTGAGCAAGTGATATACCGATGGAGAGCTATTGTAAACACACAACTTTCCCGTGTTGATCATTTTTTCATACTCGCGACGATTTTAAAAGTTTTACATCTCAAATTCATTCGCTATAGTAGTCGAACTTCCTGCTGTTTTCACGTTGAACTTCTATGACGTATTTTCTTTTGTAATTTTCTCATCCATTTCATTAGTGTTACACAATTGATACTCTTTTTGTACAAACCTCTCTCCGATCGAGGACCTGAACTTACACAGATGATATTCTTGTCGTTTTGAAGTAAATTAGAGAAATGACGAGATCATGATTTCTCCCTTCATTGGTAATGGAAACGCACTGCATGAAGTAGTTGAACTTCTTGGGTATACCTGTTTGAACATCACTTTGTTTTTGACGTGCTGTTTTTTGCACTGCGTGAAGTAGTTGAACTTCTGGGGCATGTCTGTTTGAATTTCAATCTGTTTCACTTTATTGTTTTTTCTTGTATGAAATACACACCATGTAGTACGTGAACTTATGGTTATTATCACTTTGATATTCTCTCTAATTTGAGAGAATTATTTTAAAACCCAAAAAACAACATATTTTTCTTTACGTATTTTGGACATCTAAATACACGGTGAACCTCTGTCACAAGAATTTTTTGAACTTTTCCTCACCGAGCCCTTGAACTTCTAGCAACCATTTTTTTCGTTTATGAGTTGTTTTTAAAAGTGCAAAAATGGCGTTGTGTTTTTATTTTTTGAACAGGTAAATCCTAGGTTTTAATAAACTCCGAATTTCTCTATTATTTCAATATGAACTTCACCTTTTTAAAGTTTTGAGTAAAGAATTGTATTCTATTTTTATACAGAAAAAATTGAATATGAAAATACATGGTGAACCTCTCTAGCAAGAATTTTTCAACTTCTCCGGACAGAGCACTTGAACTTCTTTGAACAAACCTTTTAAGCTTTTATTTTTCTATACTTTTATTTCTCACCTGAAATACATTCCTTGTAGTACTTGAACTTCTCGTTGTGTTCACTATGAACTTCTGGCATATTTTTTGTATATTTCAAATTACATGTAATTGAAGGTTGGACGTCATGTTTTGCCATTTTAAAACATGTAATTGGAGGTGAGACATCCCACAATATAAATTTGAACTTCTCCATTTTTTTGTAAAATGTAGAAACACCATTCTTTTTATAAAATTTTCAAACTGCTCCATTTTTTATTTTTGAACTTCTTGGTTTATTCCAAAATAACGGGGAAAATCACAGGTTTGCAATAAACATTGAACCACCCTATTATTTAAATTTGAACTTCAACGTATTTTATAGAAATGGTTAAACTTACAAAGCAAAATTATAGTTTTTCCACTTTCTACGATTTGTTTTTTTGTCTCGTGACATTTTTAGGCATTTTTTGCTATCGGTGAAATGGCCTAGGTGTTCCTTTTTTAAAATTGATGATTTTTTTAGTATGTGGGTACACCTGAACTTCGGAATTTTTGAAACGTGAACTTCGCATGCTATTGAAATTCAAGAAAATTACACACAACAATACACATACACTTTGTGTGCTATGTGCACAACCAATACATCATGAAGTGTAGCACACCAGTACATCATCAAGCTGGGTACCAACATAGAAAAATAGCGTCACAGGAAAAATCCTTGCGAAATTTTTTTGTATAATCAATTTTTTTTTCAAATTCACCTTCATTTTTAAGCCCTTTTTATAAAATGCCAAAACGACGTAAAATCAAAAAAATTTATAGACATCAAACTGCTCTACTTTTAAAATTTGAAATTGTGTGTGTATTTTTTCATATAAAGGGAATAAATGAGTTTTCATGCATAAACGCGGAGTTTTTTTAGTAAATGTTGAACTTCTTTGTTATTTTTAAATAAACTTCTTGGTTTATTCGTTAGTAATGGAAAAAATTCAAGTTTTTGTAATAAATATCGAACTGCCTCATTTTTTGAAATTGAACTTCTTGGTTTATTATTTAGTAACGGGGAAAATCTAGGTTTTTCATATACATTGAACTATTCAATTTTTTAAAATTAAGCTTCTTGGTTTTTTCAATTTGGACTCCTTGGTGTTATTCATTTGTAACGGAAGAAATACTAATTTTGTAAAAAACATCGTAAAAGTTCTTGGTTATTTTGAACTTAATTTCTTGGTTTATTCATTAGTAACGGGAAAAATTAGAGTTTTTGTAATAAATATTAAACTACTCCCTTTTTGAATTGAGCTTCTTGGTTTATTATTTAGTAACGAGGAAAATCTAGGTTTTGAACTTATGTTTTTTTGTATGTGTGAACTTCTGATTTACTAAAAAAATAAAGGAAAAGCATACACATAGGACGAGCACACCGAACGCACCAGACACACACACACACACAAACCACACGAACGCACACACGACCATCTTATATAAAGAATTGGTTGGTGACACAATGTCGGCTTTCCTAGTTTGCTAAGTTGGTACCATTTATCTCAAAATGGTGTTCAGTGGTGATTTTCCTTCTCTGTTGGTAGTAGCAGGACTTCACAAATTCACCAAACATGTTAGTTACTAGAGAGGGGAAAAAATCGCGCGTGCGCAGGGAGCTGGTGTGAGGCGCATACACAACTCGTACATTTTCGCTCGCTTTTACATCTTGCATGCATTCGAGAACAAAATTGTATTGCAAACATATGTCATTTCTTTGCCCAAATTTTCTATGTGCTTGTCCAACCGTGATGAAACCCAAATCAGGATAAAGAGCCCTTGCTCAACTCTCACGCTCGACGACAAGGGCAAGCAAGGGGAGCTGTCGCGCGAAGGTTCAGGGCCTGTCGCTAGCACGTGAGACCCGGCCATAGCTCGGGTTTTACACGATAGCTCGTCGGTAGATGGCCCATATTAGCGACGCACAATGATGAAAGACACCGCTGGCACCCCTTGAAGGTCAGGTAGGCATCTCTGGAAGGTCGGGTATTGGGATGGTGCGGATCCGCGTCGGCGGCGCACGGTTCGTTAGATTCGTGGAGGAGCAAGAGGCTCCTGCCGATGTAGCTGACGACAACTGCACCACCAATATTTTTCTTCTGCAAACTTCCAGTCTTCTCATATTACTTGAACCTCTAAAATTATACTTATTGAACTTCATGTGGTTTTCTGATGAACTGGCCATCATTTTGTTTGTTGAATTTCGTTTTGGTTTCCAAGGCTTTTTAAAGGTATGAAATTTACTGTGTTTCCAATGGATTTCGGATTACAACAAGCACCTGTGGAGCATCCGCACTTTGCACAACTAATTTTGACTGTATGTGCTATTTTTGTGCACTTTAAAATACATATAACAAGGTGCCAGACTACAGAAAAGACCAAATCCAAAATGCTCCCGTATACTGTACAAAACTAAAAGTCAAGTACGGCCAAACATCAAGACCAAAATTGAGGAACCTACAACACTATACCACTACTGAATCTATACAGCCAACTAGTATTAGTATATGCAAACTGCCCGTGATGGAGCACCTGACCGTTAGGAGCATTACGGGCTGCGCGTACCGCAGCACGGCTTGGTACTGCTCCATACAGCTTGGCACTGCCCATGATGGAGCACCTGGCCGTCAGGAGCATTACGGGCTGCGCGTACCGTGCAGAAAACAAGAGAGAAGGAGACGGGATGCTGGTGGCCTGTGGGTCGTGCCACCAGCGGTGGTGGGTGGCGCACCGACCAGATCAGGTTGGACCTACGCGCAGCTCCACTCTTCCGCCTCCACCCAGACGCGCGTGCGGCTCCACTCTGCCGTCAAGCCAGCAGATCGGGCGGGAGCTCCTCTGCTCAGTTGAGGTTGTTCGGAGGTGGGGACAACAACACCGCCCGCCTGGAACAACGACGGCGACACAGCTACTCGAGGCGATGGCCGGATATTCTTTCCATGGATGGACATGGCGACGACATCCTGGGAACCTCGGCAGCGGTGGGAAACAGGGAGCACGGGCCGATGGACCTTGACGGCGGCGCCTGGTCGAGGTTCGCACAGGGGTAATAGGGAGGGTATTCATGAGGAGGTGCGGGGAAGCAGGTGCGACACGCTGGGAAGGCAGACGGCGGCGCGCCAAGCAGCGGTGTGGATGGCGGGTGGCAGCGGGCTGAGTGGTTGCGGGGAGGGGGGCGATAGGGTAGGGGAGATCTGAGGATAGGGTGGGCCAGGCTCTTTCTTTTTTTCCCACACACTGGTTCGGGAGCATCCGCCTCGCGCGTATATATAGGGTGCTCCGTGATCCAAATAGTTATTTTAATACCATGATCATAATAGTGTTGTCATATATACATAAACACTATTCTGATCACAACCTGACCTGCCCCGCTAGTAGTACGTTGAACTTCCCTGTGAACTAGGTTGAACTTCCGCCAACATTGCCCAAATGGGGCTTGCAATATACCGTTGGAAATCTATGGACACCAATATCATGACCCAACTTAAATTTTTGGCAAAATATAAGCGGTTTTAAGAGCAGTTTTGAAAACCATTTTTTCTTCGCACAAAAAACATGAATCGTATTTTTGATCGCATTTCTAAACCGTTTATCGGAATGAGGCATATAATATGGCATTGGAAAGCTGCTGCAAAACCGCTCCTTCCACATGTTGAAAGTTTTCTCTAATTCCGTATGGTTAAAGAGTAATTTGAAAAAACGTAAAATTTCGTAAACCGAACAGCTGAGTTCGTTTTTTCGATGTCATTTATAAACGGCTAATCCAATGGAGGCATATGATATGGCGTTGGAAAGCTTATGAAAATGCGCTACGTTTTCGTCTTGAAAGATTTTTTTTCTAATTTTGAATGGTTTAAGAGTAATTTAGAAAATGGTCCAAGTCCTACCGAGTTCGTATTTTCGAGCTAATTTTTTAACCATGCGTCCGAATGCAGCAAATGATATGGCGTTGGAAAGCTTGAACAAATGCGAAACTTTTTGGTATGTGTTGTTTCTCCCAATTCTTTACAGTTTTAAGTCAGTTTCGAAAATGGCGAAAAACGTATTTTCGCCGTAATTTCTACAAACTTTATCAGAATTGGGCAAATAATATACCGTTGAAAAGCTACGGAAAATGCGAAACTCTTTAATGTTGATGGTTTTCTCTGATTCTTAGCCGTTTTCAAGTAATTTCGAAAATAGAGGGATCATTCGTTCTGCCTCTATCGCGAAACAGATTCTTCGAAAATGCGCCGCGTGAAGAACCTGAACTTCTCAGCATTTCTACCTGAACTTCATTCTGTTTTCGACGTGCTTTTTTTGCTCGCAGATCTCCATCCACTACTAATAGTTCTCCATCCACTCCCCGGAATTCAATGAGTGATATACCGATGGAAAGCTGCTGTAACACGCAACTTTCCCGTGTTGATTATTTTCTCATACTCGCGATGGTTTTAAAAGTTTTTCATCTGAAATTTATTCAGTGTAGTAGTTGAACTTCCTGTTGTTTTCACATTGATCTTTCGTGACGTATTTTCCTTTGTAATTTCCTCATACATTCGTCAATGTCACACAAATGATATTCCTTTTGCACAAACCTCTCTCACAATGATTTTTTTAACTTTCTCCGACCGAGGACTTGAACTTACACAAATGATATTTCTACCATTTTGAAGTAAATTAGAAAATGGCGAGATCATGATTTTTGCCTTCATCGCGAATGGAAATGCACTGCGTGAAGTAGTTGAACTTCTCGGGCATGTCTGTTTGAACTTCACACTATTTTTGACGTGTTGTTTTTTGACGTGCTCTTTTTTGCACTGCGTGAAGTAGTTGAACTTCTAGGACATGCATGTTTCAACTTCCCTCTATTTTTAGCGTGCTGTTTTTTCATGTGCTGTTTCTTGCACTGTGTGAAGTAGTTGAACTTCTAGGACATGTATGTTTGAGCTTCACTCTGTTTCACTTTATTGTATTTTTCTTATATGAAATACACACCACGTAGTACGTGAACTTCTGGTTGTTATCACTTTGAACTTCTCTCTAGTTTTAGAGAATTATTTTAAAACACCAAAACAACATATTTTGTATGTGTTTTTGGACATCTAAATACACGGTGAATCTCTTTCAGAAGAATTTTTGAGCTTTCTCGGGCCGAGCAGTTGAACTTCTAGGAACAAAACTTTTAGCCTTTACTTTTTCATTCTTTTTTTAATACAAAATGCACACCGTGTAGTATGTGAACTTTTGGCATTTATCAATCTGGACTTCTCTCGGTTATGTGAAAATATCTGAGTTTTTTATAGACATTGAGTCACTCTACCTTTTTTTATTTTGAACTTCATTGTGTATTTTTAGAAATGTGAAAATTGGAGGTTTTTTAGAAACATCAAACTTCTTTGTTATTTGAAATTGAACTTATTGGTTTATTATGTAGAAACACTGAAATATTCACTTCAAAGCGCCATGTTATCTTTTGAACTTCCGTGTTATTTTTGTTTGAACTTCTTATGATCTTCCCATTAGCAGATTTAGATTTTCCAATGTTAGACATCGAAATACGATTGGTATCTTAATAAATATTGTACTTCTCTATTATTTAAATTTGAACCTCTAGGTTTTTTTGTAGAAACGGGGAAGATCCATTTTTCTATAACTTTTATACCATTTTAATTTGGACTCTGAACTCCTCTCTTTTTAAATTTTTTACTTATTTATTCTTTTTAGAACGGGGAAAGATGATTTTTAACTAATCAAAATGATATGTTTTTAATGTGAACTTCTTGGTTTTATTATTGGAAATGGAAAAATGTTTTTTATTAATGTTGAGCTACTCCGTTTTTTAATTTGAACTTCTTTTATTTCTACAAACAGAAAAAATAATTTTTTTATTTAAGATCTACTACTCTTTTAGTTTAATTCGATTGTCTTGGTTTCTTTATTAGAAAATGGTGTGAGATGCGTAAACCTCACTCCCCCTTTTATTAATTTTTGTTTTGCGCTCGAGAACAAAGGGAACACCCTTTTCTTGTTTATGTTTGAATTGAATTTTCTAAAGTTAAATTTATTTGAGAAATAAACACAAATACATTTAACGTATTACTTTTATTCTTTTTTTGGATAAGCAAAACAAAAACTGAATTGTACATTGAGAAGTTCATTTTTTTGTAGTGTGAAAAGTTGCATTTTTCAGAGTAAACTTTCTGTTGTTTTTATTTTCTATCTTTTTCTACAAAATGAAATGTGCACATTTCGTAGGGTGAACTTCTGTCTTTTTTATAAAAACACAAACGGATTGCTAGAAAGTACAACCAACTCTTGCTCAAAGTCAGTTTTTTTTGGCTCAGGCATCAACTTCATGCATGGCACACCCACACTGCATAAACTGCTCCAACGCGTGATTCTGTCAGTGTCATCATCGCCGGTGTTCTCAATTTAGCAGGACGGAGGACATTGATAGGCCAAGGAAGGCCGCACGGGGGCCTCTGCCGATTGAGGGGTGAGTATATACGAAGAAAATAGAATGTTCCTAGACCCTTTTTTCTACCACACACACACACACACACACACACACCTTTGTTGTCATTCATCTCCCAATGAAAATCAGAGCCACCACCACTGAGCTAGTCACGCTATAGGAAAAAGATTAGCACTTTTTGCAAAAGCAAATTACGAAGAGTTGGTCAACAACTAGAAGTTGAAGGAACTAGTCAAATGAAGCGCTTTGTAGTATTAACCTGTAGCAACTTCGTGTTGACCGATTCCACCATGTATTCATATGAACTCCACAAACAACTATACTTATCCTTCCTCGTGTTGGATATGAACTCAAACATGCTGGCCGATGCAGCAAAGCACCGCCGGATCCATGCACGCGGGGCTTTCTGAACTAACAACACACAGAGACCTGAACTTCTGTTTGTGGGAAAATTGTTTTTTTGAACTTTTTAGTAATCAGTAGAACAAGTCCATGATATTTTTGATGAAACAACACATGAGTTCAGTCAGTTTTTCTGAAATTTTGTGAAGACAACGAACCAAGATCAGGCCAGGGGACGAACGACCGCTCGCTGCTGTCACAACGGGAAGGGAAGTAGCCACACTGCCACCAGTTGTAGCCGACATCACACAAGATAAGCTTGGCGCTGGAAGGGCAATCAGAGGTAGTGTGCTGGAAGCACTATACGATGGCAGCACACTTGTGACGGAGGGTGGAGGCGTGCAGCGAGCCAGGCATAACGCGGCGGTGGAGTGGCAGGAGTGTCCGCTCCGTGGATGAACCTTCCTTGGGAAGGTCGAGGTGGCCCTTGCGAGAAGGTCGAGGTGTCCCTCGTGAGAAGGTCGATGTGGCCGCAGACGTAGGGGCGGCGGTGCTTTGTGTGGTGGCCGGGGATAGCGGCGGGTGGGGCGACGGCCACTGCCGGCGTGTGGGGATGGAATGTCATGGTTGAGGCCATCAGCCATGGCCAGATACGTGCGCGTAGGTTCCATGGTGACACCACTAGCTACGACCGGAGCGACCAGTAGAGGAAGGGAAAAATCGACAATGACATGCTGGCGCATGAGGCATCGAACTGCTTGCGCAAGATGTATTCCCTGTTTCTCTTCCACAGTGATCAAACGCTCGTGCATGATGGCCTCGACCACGTCATCAGACGAAGAAGAGTGAAAAATCAGAAGAGAGCAGCCGCGAGATGGAGGGGCGCGCGTCGTCAGAGCGGGTGGAGCCAGGAGTGGGCAAGGTGGCATGCGTCGCCGGAGCAGTGCGCGGGGGCGCTCCTCGATGGGGCAGCTGGATCCCGGAGCGGGATCAGCGACGCAGATTGTGGGCAGTGTGGGGGCGGCGACGCAGGTTAGGGGTGGGTGGCTGGGTCACGGTGGCGCGGTGGGTTGCTGGGTCATGGCGGCCGGCGGGGTTGGTGCCTGGATCCGCGCGGCGGTGGGATCTCACACGGAGCTGGATCTACGCGGCGGCGACGGGATCTCACGACGGAGGTCTGGGAAGGCAGGGAGGAGGGGGGCGGGGTGGGATCGATGCGTGGGGAGGCGGGTGGGCCGGCGGGGAGTTGGGGTAGCAGATGGGTCAGTTCGCAGAGTTCGGGAACACGTCGGTCGGCTTATATACAGGCACTCCGTGATCCAAATAACTATTCTAATGCTGGGATTAGAATAGTGCTACTCTACATATAGACACTCCATGATCCAAATAACTATATGGTTGATCGTCGTTGAGGCGACCACGGAGCGCTCTGCTCGCGTCTCTCCGTGCGCGCTCTGCCAGCGGTTGGGTGTGCGCACGATCACGTCGGGGGCCCCATAAGCATGCGGTTCCGCCGCGCACATTGCCACGTGATGCAGTTATTGCGGCACGATGAAGTTACGCGCTGCAAACTAGAACTGCTATCACGGCCTGCCGATATTCCTAGCCGTCCAGCTTCCCCTTTAATTTCCGCGGCCATTATAACCTTAGTCTCTTCAACCTTTTGATCGCGCCCCACAACACAACAAGCACACCCATGATGACACATAGAGAGGGGATGTCCATCGGCGCTCCCATGGAGTTCGGCGAGCATAGAGTGAAGACCCACGCGAGGGAGATGCATCTCTCGGTGGTGTACACCATCGACCCGGTCGTGGTGGATGAATACATCAACAGCGTTGAGTAGTTGCTTGCGAGAGACAAGTACAGGGTGGTCGGCATCGACCTCCAATACATCGTCGGTCGTCCCGGCATAGATCAGAAGGTTACCATCTTCCAGTTGTGCGTACGCCAACATGTCCTCATCTACCACTACTGCATGGCCACAGAGCCTTGCGACCATTTCAACAGGTTTGTCAACAGCACCGACTACAAGTTCGCCACGGTGGAAACCAAAGACGATGTAAATGCGCTCAGTGTTACGAGTTTGGCCTGCAAGAACCTTGTCAAAATTCATGACCACTACAGGGTCTGGGGCAGCACGAAGAAGTACTCCCTGGCCGAACTCGCCTCGGCCATCATCGACCCCTACTACGAAAAGATGAAGCAGGATGCCCAAAGAACAAGCCCCCTATTCTGGCACAGGGCCTGGATGTGGCAAGTGGATGAACCTCACCTCAGGTTCGTGGCCAAGAGTGTGTACACATGCTACGAGATGCATAGGAGGATCGTTGACATAAGGAAGTGCCTCGTTACCCAAATCGACGAGCCCGGATCGAGCCACAAGCAAAGAAAGCGTCACAAGAAGTATATGATGATTAGATGATCGTTTATGCTAGTTAATCATGCATGTAATATATAGTGTACTTTACTGGTGTGTGGAAATGCCATGTGTGTAGTAGCCACCTATATAATTATGCATGTAATTGTTTATTTTGGTGTGTGCAAATGGCATGGTTGTAGTAGCCACCTATGTAAGTGGATGTTTAATTTGGTTATGCAAGCATGTCCGTATAAGCGTGTGTGTGTGTGTGTGTGTGTGTGTGTGTTTAATTTGTTGTTGTTCTGCTTGTGGCTCGATCCGGGCTAAAATCTGAACCGTGTTTGATGGCTCCACCATCGCAAACGTTTTGCACCTTTTTGACGGTTTTTACACCACCGTTTGCGATTATGGCATCGTACACAGTTTCGTCGAAGGGTCTCTGATCGTAGCGTCGCGTTAGCAGCATCCCGCAGTAGTGATTATTGATCTTGATAGCACCAGACCGATAACAGTATCCCCAAGCTTAATTCCTGCTCGTCCTCGAGTAGGTAAATGATAAAAACAAATTTTTTGATGTGAAATGCTACCTAACATATTTATCCATGTAATTTTCTTTATTGTGGCAAGAATATTCAGATCCATAAGATTCAATACAAAAGTTTAATATTGACATGAAAACAATAATACTTCAAGGATACTAACAAAGCAATCATGTCTTCTCAAAATAACATGGCCAAAGAAAGTTATCCCTACAAAATCATATAGTCTGGCTATGCTCTATCTTCATCACACAAAATATTTAAATCATGCACAACCCTGATGACAAGCCAAGCAATTGTTTCATACTTTTGATGTTCTCAAACTTTTTCAATCTTCACGCAATATATGAGCGTGAGTCATGGATATAGCACTATAGGTGGAATAGAATGATGGTTGTGGAGAAGACAAAAAGGAGAAGATAGTCTCACATCAACTAGGCGTATCAACGAGATATGGAGATGCCCATCAATAGATATCAATGTGAGTGAGTAGGGATTGCCATGCAACGGATGCACTAGAGCTTATAAGTGTATGAAAGCTCAACAAAAGAAACTAGTGGGTGTGCATCCAACTCGCTTGCTCATGAAGACCTAGGGCATTTTGAGGAAGCCCATCATTGGAATATACAAGCCAAGTTCTATAATGAAAGATTCCCACTAATATATGAAAGTGACAACATAGCAGACTCTCTATCATAAAGATCATGGTGCTACTTTGAAGCAAAAGTGTGGTAAAAGGATAGTAACATTGTCCCTTCTCCCTTTTTATCTCATTTTTTTATTTTCTTATTTGGGCCTTTCTCTCTTTTTTTATGGCCTCTTTTTTCTTTTTTTGGGATTCTTTGGACTCTTTTATTTATTTATTTTCGTCCGGAGTCTCATCCCGACTTGTGGGTGAATCATAGTCTCCATCATCCTTTCCTCACTGGGACAATGCTCTAGTAATGATGATCATCACACTTTTATTTACTTACAACTCAAGAATTACAACTCGATACTTAGAACAAGATATGACTCTATATGAATGCCTCTGGCGGTGTACCAAGATGTGCAATGACTCATGAGTGACATGTATGAAAGAATTATGAATGGTGGCTTTGCCACAAATACGATGTCAACTACATGATCATGCAAAGCAATATGACAATGATGGAGCGTGTCATAATAAACGGAACGGTGGAAAGTTGCATGGCAATATATCTCGGAATGGCTATGGAAATGCCATAATAGGTAGGTATGGTGGCTGTTTTGAGGAAGATATATGGTGGGTTTATGGTACCGGCAAAAGTTGCGCGGTACTAGAGAGGCTAGAAATGGTGGAAGGGTGAGAGTGCATATAATCCATGGACTCAACATTAGTCATAAAGAACTCACATACTTGTTGCAAAAATCTATTAGTTATCGAAACAAAGTACTACGCGCATGCTCCTAGGGGGATAGATTGGTAGGAAAAGACCATCACTCGTCCCCGACCGCCACTCATAAGGAAGACAATCAATAAATAAATCATGCTCCGAGTTCATCACATAACGGTTCACCATATGTGCATGCTACGGGAATCACAAACTTCAACACAAGTATTTCTGAAATTCACAACTACTCAACTAGCATGACTCTAATATCACCATCTCCATATCTCAAAATAATTATCAAGTATCAAACTTCTCTTGGTATTCAATGCACTCTATATGAAAGTTTTTATTATATCCCTATTGGATGCCCACCATATTAGGACTAGTTTCATAACCAAAGAAAACTACCATGCTGTTAAAAAGACTCTCAAAATAATATATGTGAAGCACGAGAGTTCATCTATTTCTATAAATAAAACCACCACCGTGCTCTAACAAGATATAAGTGAAGCACTAGAGCAAAGGACAAACTACTCCAAAAGATATAAGTGAAGATCAATGAGTAGTTGAATAATTATGAAACTATGTGAAGACTCTCCCATTTAATAATTTCAGATCTTGATACTTTATTCAAACATCAAGCAAAAAAAAATGACGCTCCAAGCAAAACACATATCATGTGGTAAATAAAAATATAGCTCCAAGTAAAATTACCGATGAACGAAGACGAAAGAGGGGATGCCTTCCGGGGAATCCCCAAGCTTAGGCTTTTGGTTGTCCTTGAACTTTACCTTGGGTTGCCTTGGGCATCCCCAATATTAGGCTCTTGCCACTCCTTATTCCAAAGTCCATCGAATCTTTACCCAAAACTTGAAAACTTCACAACACAAAACTTAACAGAAAACTAGTAAGCTCTGTTAGTATAAGAAAATAAATAATCACTTAGGTGCTGTTTTGAACTCATTCTAAATTCATATTGGTGTAATATCTACTGTATTCCAACTTATCTATGGTTCATACCCTCCGATACTACTCACAGATTCATCAAAATAAGCAAACAACACATCAAAAACATAATCTGTCAAAAACAGAACAGTCTGTAGTAATCTGGATCAAACGTATACTTATGAAACTCATAAAATTCTCAAATAAATTTCTGGACCTGCGGAATTTATCTATTCATAATCTTCAAAAAGAATTAACTAAATATCACTCTCCAAATAAAAATGGCAGCAATTCTCGTGAGCACTAAAGTTTCTGTTTTTTACAGCAAGATCAACAAGACTTTCCCCAAGTCTTCCCAACGGTTCTACTTGGCACAAAAACTAATTAAAACTTAAAAAACTCAATCATAACAGAGGATAGATAAATTATTTATTGCTAAACAGGAGCAAAAAGTAAAGAACAAAAATAAAGTTGGGTTACCTCCCAACAAGCGCTATCATTTAACGCCCCTAGCTAGGCATGATGATTTCAATGATGCTCACATAAAGGATAAGAATTGAAACACAAAGAGAGCATCATGAACAATATGACTAACATATTTAAGTCTAACCCACTTCCTATGCATAGGGATTTTGTGAGCAAACAACTTATGGGAACAATAATCAACTAACATAGGAAGGCAAAACAAGCATAACTTCAAAACTTTAAGCACATAGAGAGGAAACTTGATATTATTGCATTTCGTACAAGCATATGTTCCTCCCTCATAATAATTTTCAGTAGCATCATGAATGAATTCAACAACATAACTATCACATAAAGCATTCTTTTCATGATCTACAAGCATAGGATTTTTATTACTCTCCACATAAGCAAAATTCTTCTCATTCGGAATAGTAGGAGTATCATAAGAGACTTGAATACTATAAATTGTTTCCACATTAAAAGAGTAATGTTCAGAAAAAGGGCAATCACAATCATGACAAGTTTTATAAATATAATCATCACTACTTTTTATAGCATAAGTTTTATCACAATAATCATCATAAGTAGCAACTTTGTTCTCATCATAATCGATTGAAACCTCTTCCAAGATAGTGGAATCATCACTTCCTAAAGTTGACACTCTTCCAAACCCACTTTCATCAATATAATCATCATAAGTAGGAGGCATGCTATCATCATAATAAATTTGCATATCAAAACTTGGGAGACTATAAATATCATCTTCATTACACATAGCTTCCCCAAGCTTGGGACTAACATTAATTGCAGCAAATATATTCTCAAAAACATCATCTTCATCAAACATAGCATCCCCAAGCTTGGGCCTTTTCATATCATAAGCATAATCACTCTCATCATTAATAGTATGGATAGCACCAATAGTATAGAAATTATCATATTCTTCCAAGCAAGTGCCAAAAAGATTTTCAAGATCATAAGAAGTATCATTATCTTCCACAATTATATTTTTATGAGGCACAATAGTAATAGGAGTAGCATTATTTGGGAGAGATATCTTTTTACCTCTCTTCCTTTTTCTTTTCTTCTTCTTCACCACATCATGTGTGGGTTCAATCCTTTTTTTGGAGCTCCTTATTAATGAGATTGATTGAATAGAAGGCTCCTCCTCGTTACCTGATTCATCATAAGAAATAATAGGAGGATATTGGGGAGTTTCTTCCCTTTCATTAGTATTCTCTTCATCCTCTATTTGTTTTCTTGATGTCTACTACACAACCTTCTTCTTGTAGACGTTATTGGGCCTCCAAGTGCAGAGGTTTGTAGGACAGTATCAAATTTCCCTCAAGTGGATGACCTAAGGTTTATCAATCCGTAGGAGGCATAGGATGAAGATGGTCTCTCTCAAACAACCCTACAACCAAATAACAAAGAGTCTCTTGTGTCCCCAACACACCCAATACAATGGTAAATTGTATAGGTGCACTAGTTCGGCGAAGAGATAGTGATACAAGTGCAATACGGATGGTAGATAATAGTTTTTGTAATCTGAAAATATAAAAACAGCATGGTAACTAATGATAAAAGTGAGCACAAACGGTATTGCAATGCGTTGAAACAATGCCTAGGGTCCATACTTTCACTAGTGCAAGTTCTCTCAACAATAATAACATAATTGGATCACATAACTATCCCTCAATATGCAACAAAGAGTCACTCCAAAGTCACTAATAGCGGAGAACAAACGAAGAGATTATGGTAGGGTACAAAACCACCTCAAAGTTATTCTTTCCAATCAATCCGTTGGGATATTCCTATAGGTGTCACAAACAGCCCTAGATTTCGTACTAGAATAACACCTTATGACACAAATCAACCAAAACCCTAATGTCACCTAGATACTCCAATGTCACCTCAAGATCCGTGGGTATGATTATACGATATGCATCACACAATCTCAGATTCATCTATTCAACCAACACATAGAACCTCAAAAAGTGCCCCAAAGTTCCTACCGGAGAATCACGACGAAAACGTGTGCCAACCCCTATTCATAGGTTCATGGGCGGAACCCGCAAGTTGATCACCAAAACATACATCAAGTGAATCACGTGATATCCCATTGTCACCACAGATACGCACGGCAAGACATACATCAAGTGTTCTCAAATCTTTAAAGACTCAATCTGCTAAGATAACTTCAAAGGGGAAACTCAATCCATTACAAGAGAGTAGAGGGGGAGGAGAAACATAAGATCCAACTATAATAGCAAAGCTTGCGATACATCAAGATCGTACCAAATCAAGAGCACGAGAGAGAGAGAGAGAGAGAGAGATCAAACACATAGCTACTGGTACATACCCTCAGCCCCGAGGGAGAACTATTCCCTCCTCATCATGGAGAGCGCCAGGATAATGAAGATGGCCATCGGAGAGGGATTCCCCCCTCCGGCAGGGTGCCGGAGCGGGTCTAGATTGGTTTTCGGTGGCTACGGAGGCTTCTGGCGGCGGAACTCCCGATCTATTGTGCTCCGATAGTTTTAGGGTGTATGGATATATATATATATATATATATATATATATATATATATATATAGGCGGAAGAAATACATCAGGGGAGCCACGAGGGGCCCACGAGGGTGGAGGGCGCGCCCAGGGGGTGGGCGCACCCCCCTGCCTCGTTCCTTCCTCGTTGCTTCCCTTACGTACACTCCAAGTCTTCTGGGTTGCTTCCGTTCCAAGAATAAGTTCTGTGAAGTTTCAGGTCAATTGGACTCCGTTTGATTTTCCTTTTCTGCGATACTCTAAAACAAGGAAAAAACAGAAACTAGCACTGGGCTCTGGGTTAAAAGGTTAGTCCCAGAAATAATATAAAAGTGTATAATAAATCCCATAAACATCCAAAACACGTAATATAGTAGCATGGAACAATCAAAAATTATAGATACGTTGGAGACGTATCACGAGCTAATATCAAATAATATCTTTTCACCGGCAAGTTTGAAATCATAGTTAAATTCTTTAATTGCCCAATATGCTTTATGTTCTAACTCAAGAGGTAAATGACATGCTTTTCCTTAAGGGATTTTTACATCTGGGCCCCTGGTTCCTTAGCCATACTCATTCATCCCCATGCTCTTAAATTTTGCTCACTTTTCCCCACTCCCTTGCCCGAAACCCTCAGAACTGGTCACAAACGGTGGATGCCGTCGGGGCAGTGCTTTGACCGTTAACTCTGACGAGTGGGGCCGCGCTGACTTTGTCGCCCATTGGACCTGATGAGTGGGGTTGCGGCGGACGGTGCCGTGGTTAGCTAGTTGGGTCATGCTTATCCTTGGGCCGTGCGTTCGCCGCAACGACAGAAGCCTGTTATGCATGCACGACATGTCCAGCCAGCCTGCATGCATGCACGTGCCTAGCTAGCCTACCTGCATGCGCCGCCGCCCGCCGCCACGATGCGCTGACCGACCTCTTTTTTACGCGAGCCGCCACGGACGCCGACCGGCCTCATTTTCACGCGAGACGCCACGGATGCAGGGGCGGTTGCTTCCGCTGGTCCGTATCATCTCCCATGTGTGTCTCCTCGATGTAGAACATTGTTTCACACTTTTATATCCACTCACATCTATTCAACGTTGCAATTAAAGTGGCATATCGATCGACGCAGCTCGTTTGAATGTAGCAAATCCAAAGCGCGGCCGGTCCCACTCTCCCTCCCTTCCCCTTTCCCTATTTAAACCACCACCCCTACACCTATTTTACACACGTCCATTTGCGCTGCCCCCTTCTCTTCTTCAGCCAAACCCAGAGCACTCTCAAAGTGAGGCGAGGATGAAGTACAACGGCCCCACCTTCGAGCTCCCACCGACTGTGCCGGAGAGACGGTATCCGGCCGGCGTCGTCGTGGAGAGGACGCTTCGCGTGTGGAAGTTCTCACGCTAGAGCGGTTCAAGGGGGTTTGCCGAGTGATTCCTCCATGTGGACTTCGCCCACCTCCCGAAGGGCTCGCCGGTGATGTTCCGACTGGAGGAAGTGCATCCAAACTCCAGGACTCCCCCGATAGGGCTCACCGTCACCTTCACCAACAGATTTGATGCATACTACCTCCTCGGCAAGGTGTTTTGGTGTGGATGCGAATTCATCGCATTCACAACCCACAACATCTTCACAAACTTTTACTGCATCTTCCCAACCCGCGATGGTATACACAACCTCCCCTACTACATCGGCCAGGACGGCATGGAGAGGAGGAGCAGTGAAGACAAGGCACAGTGAAGATGGTGGTGAAATCCCAGTCTCGATCGTGAGCTTGTCTAGCCCTAGGGTGTTAGGGCTTTTTATCTTTTATATATTTATATCTTAATTATGTCATTGGTTGTACCATGAACTTTTAATCTGTATCGTGTTATCCCCTAAGAACTTTGTTATGCTACCCTTATTTGATATGTGATACGTCTCCAACGTATCTATAATTTTTGATTGCTCCATGCTATATTATCTACTGTATTGAATGTTTATGGGCTTTATTATACACTTTTATATCATTTTTTGGGACTAACCTATTAACCCAGGGCCCAGTGCCAGTTTCTGTTTTTACCCTGTTTTAGGGTTTCGAAGAAAAGGAAAATCAAACGGAGTCCAATTGACTTGAAACTTCACGGAACTCATTTTTGGAAGGCAAGAGGCCAGAAGACTTGGAGTGCACGTCGGGGGATCTGCGAGGACGCCACGAGGCAGGTGGGCGCGCCCACCACCCTCGTGGGCCCCTCGTGCCCCCCTGGTGTACTTCTTCCGCCTATATATCTCCATGTACCCTAAAAACATCCGTGAGCACAATAGATCGGGAGTTCCACCGCCAAAAGCCTCCGTAGCCACGAAAAGCCAATCTAGACCCGTTCCGGCGCCCTGCCGGAGGGGGAATCCTTCTCCGGTGGCCATCTTCATCATCCCGGTGCTCTCCATGACGATGAGGGAGTAGTTCTCCCTCGGGGCTGAGGGTATGTACCAGTAGCTATGTGTTTGATCTCTCTCTCGTGTTCTTGAGGTGATACGATCTTGATGTATCGTGAGCTTTGCTATTATATTTGGATCCTATGATGTTTCTTCCCCCCTCTACTCTCTTTTAATGAACAAAGTTTCCCCTTTGAAGTAATCTTATCGGATTGAGTCTTTAAAGATTTGAGAACACTTGATGTATGTCTTGCCGTGCGTATCTGTGGTGACAATGGGATGCCACGTGATTCACTTGATGTATGTTTTGGTGATCAACTTGCGGGTTCTGCCCATGAACCTATGCATAGGGGTTGGCACACATTTTCGTCGTGATTCTCCGGTAGAAACTTTGGGGCACTCTTTGAGGTCCTATGTGTTGGTTGCATAGATGAATCTGAGATTGTGTGATGCATATCGTATAATCATACCCACGGATACTTGAGGTGACATTGGAGTATCTAGGTGACATTAGGGTTTTGGTTGATTTGTGTCTTAAGGTGTTATTCTAGTACGAACTCTAGGGCTGTTTGTGACACTTATAGGAATAGCCCAACGGATTGATTGGAAAGAATAACTTTGAGGTGGTTTCGTACCCTACCATAATCTCTTCGTTCGTTCTCCGCTATTAGTGACTTTGGAGTGACTCTTTGTTGAATGTTTTGAGAGAGCCATACATGATTTGGAATTTGATAGAATACTCTATGTGCTTCACTTATATCTTTTGAGCTTTATAGTTTTGCTCTAGTGCTTCACGTATATCTTTTAGAGAATGGTGGTGGATTTGTTTTATAGAAACTAATGAACTCTCATGCTTCACTTAGATTATTTTGGGAGTCTTAAATATCATGGTAATTTGCTTAAAATCCTAATATGCTAGGTATACAAGATTAATAATAAAAATTTCTTATGAGGTTGTTGAATACTAAGAAAAGTTTGATGCTTGATGATTGTTTTGAGACATGGAGGTAATAATATCAAAGTCATGCTAGTTGAGTAGTTGTGAAATTGAGAAATACTTGTGTTGAAGTTTGCAAGTCCCGTAGCATGCACGTATGGTAAACGTTATGCAACAAATTTGAAACATAAGGTGTTATTTGATTGTCTTCTTTATGACTGGCGGTCGGGGACGAGCGATGGTCTTTTCCTACCAATCTATCCCCCTAGGAGCATGCGCGTAGTGCCGAGGTTTTTCATGACTTGTAGATTTTTGCAATAAGTATGTGAGTTCTTTATGACTAATGTTGAGCCCATGGATTATACGCACTCTCACCCTTCCATCCTTGCTAGCCTCTTCGGTACTGTGGATTGCCCTTTCTCACATTGAGAGTTGGTGCAAACTTCGCCGGTGCATCCAAACCCCGTGATATGATACGCTCTTTCACACATAAACCTCCTTATATCTTCCTCAAAACAGCCACCATACCTACCTATTATGGCATTTCCATAGCCATTCCGAGATATATTGCCATGCAACTTTCCACCATTCCGTTTATCATGACACATGCATCATTGTCATATTGATTTGCATGATCATGTAGTTGACATCGTATTCGTGGCAAAGCCACAGTTCATAATTCTTTCATACATGTCACTCTTGGTTCATTGCATATCCCGGTACACAGCCGGAGGCATTCATATAGAGTCATCCTTGTTCTAGTATCGAGTTGTAATCATTGAGTTGTAAATAAATAGAAGTGTGATGATCACCATTATTAGAGCATTGTCCCGAGTGAGGAATAAAAAAAATAGAAAGGCCATAAAAAAAGAGAAGACCCAAAAAAAGAGAAAGGCCATAAAAAAGAGAAGGCCCAAAAAAATGAAAATGAGAGAAAAAGTGAGAAGGGACAATGTTACTATCCTTTTACCACACTTGTGCTTCAAAGTAGCACCGTGATGTTCATAGTAGAGAGTCTCTCATGTATCACTTTCATATACTAGTGGGAATTTTTCATTATAGAACTTGGCTTGTATATTCCAACAATGGGCCTCCTCAAGTGCCCTAGGTCTTCTTGAGCAAGCAAGTTGGATGCACACCCACTAGTTTCTTTTGTTGAGCTTTCATACATTTATAGCTCTAGTGCATCCGTTGCATGGCAATCCCTACTCCTTGCATTAACATCAATCGGTGAGCATCTCCATAGCCCATTGATTAGCCTCGTTGATGTGAGACTTTCTCCTTTTTGTCTTCTCCACATAACCCCCCTCATTATATTCTATTCCACCCATAGTGCTATATCCATGGCTCGCGCTCATGTATTGCGTGAAAGTTTATGAGTTTGAGATTACTAAAGTATGAAACAATTGCTTGGCTTGTCATCAGGGTTGTGCATGATGAGAGCATTCTTGTGTGACGAAAATGAAACATGACTAAACTATATGATTTTGTAGGGATGAACTTTCTTTGGCCATGTTATTTTGAGAAGACATAATTGCTTAGTTAGTATGCTTGAAGTATTATCATTTTTATGTCAATATGAACTTTTGTCTTGAATCTTTCGGATCTGAATATTCATACCACAATTAAGAAGAATTACATTGAAATTATGCCAAGTACCACTCCGCATCAAAAAATCTGTTTATATCATTTACCTACTCGAGGACGAGCAGGAATTAACCTTGGGGATGCTGATACGTCTCCAACGTATCTATAATTTTTCATTGCTCCATGCTATATTATCTACTGTTTTGAATGTTTATAGGCTTTATTATACACTTTATATCATTTTTTGGGACTAACCTATTAACCTAGGGCCCAGTGCCAGTTTCTGTTTTTACCCTGTTTTAGGGTTTCGAAGAAAAGGAAAATCAAACAGAGTCCAATTGACCAGAAACTTCACAGAACTCATTTTTGGAAGGAAAGAAGCCCAGAAGACTTGGAGTGCACGTCGGGGGATCCGCCAGGAGGCGACGAGGCAGGGGGGCGCGCCCACCCCCCTAGGCGCGCCCTCGACCCTCGTGGGCCCCTCGTGGCCCCCTGACGTACTTCTTCCGCCTATATATCTCCATATACCCTAAAAGCATCCGTGAGCACAATAGATTGGGAGTTCCGCCGCCAGAAGCCTCCGGAGCCACCGAAAGCCAATCTAGACCCGTTCCGGCGCCCTGCCAGAGGGGGGATCCTTCTCCGGTGGCCATCTTCATCATCCCGGTGCTCTCCATGACGAGGAGGGAGTAGTTCTCCCTTGGGGCTGAGGGTATGTACCAGTAGCTATGTGTTTGATCTCTCTCTCTCTCTCGTGTTCTTGAGGTGATACGATCTTGATGTATCGCGAGCTTTGCTATTATATTTGGATCCTATGATGTTTCTTCGCCCCTCTACTCTCTTGTAATGAATTGAGTTTCCCCTTTGAAGTAATCTTATCGGATGAGTCTTTAAAGATTTGAGAACACCTGATGTATGTCTTGCCGTGCGTATCTGTGGTGACAATGGGATGCCACGTGATTCACTTTATGTATGTTTTGGTGATCAACTTGCGGGTTCCGCCCATGAACCTATGCATAGGGGTTGGCACACGTTTTCGTCGTGATTCTCTGGTAGAAACTTTGGGGCACTCTTTGAGGTCCTATGTGTTGGTTGAATAGATGAATCTGAGATTGTGTGATGCATATCGTACAATCATACCCACGGATACTTGAGGTGACATTGGAGTATCTAGGTGACATTAGGGTTTTGATTGATTTGTGTCTTAAGGTGTTATTCTAGTACGAACTCTAGGGCTGTTTGTGAAACTTATAGGAATAGCCCAACGGATTGATTGGAAACAATAACTTTGAGGTGGTTTTGTACCCTACCATAATCTCTTCGTTCGTTCTCCGCTATTAGTGACTTTGGAGTGACTCTTTGTTGCATGTTGAGGGATAGTTATGTGATCCAATTATGTTATTATTGTTGAGGGAACTTGCACTAGCGAAAGTATGAACCCTAGGCCTTGTTTCAACGCATTGCAATACCGTTTACGCTCACTTTTATCATTAGTTACCTTGCTGTTTTTATATTTTCAGATTACAATAACTATTATCTACTATCCATATACCACTTGTATCACCATCTCTTCGCCGAACTAGTGCACCTATACAATTTACCATTGTATTGGGTGTGTTGGGGACACAAGAGACTCTTTGTTATTTGGTTGCAGGGTTGCTTGAGAGAGACTATCTTCATCCTATGCCTCCTACGGATTGATAAACCTTAGGTCATCCACTTGAGGGACATTTGCTACTATCCTACAAACCTCTGCACTTGGAGGCCCAACAACGTCTACAAGAAGAAGGTTGTGTAGTAGACATCAATATGTCGTTGGTTATCAGTGTTTTGCTTGCTATTTCTATCTTATTTGACGTGAGAGAAATCGCTAGATGGATATGCTGCCATAGACGAGCCCTTCTGCTAAATTAATCAATGAAAGGGTATTCCTCAATGAAAACCAGCAAGTTTTCTCCCATTTAGAGTAGGGTAAAGTTTTCGCACGCGCGGATAATGGAGTAGTTGAACACGAGCCCTTCTGCTAAATCAATCAATGAAAGGGTATTCCTTAATGAAAACCAACTAGTTTTCGCCCATTTAGAGTAGGGTCAAGTTTTCGGACGCGCGGATAATGGAGTAGTTGAAATGTCAAAAAGGAAACTAAAGCTAGAAAAATGACCCATGTTGATGTTGAAAAGAAGAAGAAAAGCTAATTTTTTTGAGTTGTTGGTGGCCCTATTCCGTATATTGTATGAACAAAAACAAGCTAATTTTTGAATAGTTTGGGGACTATGCTATGGTTTAGGGCACCCTATGTTTTATGTAAGAAGTATGCTATGGTTGCTACTTTTTATGTTATGGATGTATGCTTGCTACGTGAGATATCGGTCGGTGGATATGGTGCTGTAGTCGAGCCCTAGACATGCTCTCTAGATGGATATGCTGGCTAATGGTGCCACCGGACTTTATTTTAGACGTGGTTTCAAATGGAAATCATGATCTACATAACTAAGTCTGACATGTTCTTAATAAAAAAAAACAAAAAATCGTGTATACAATATTTTTCTTGCAACAAAAACTTGTTTACAATAGCCGCATGTCAAAAAATGAAAGTAGTGTGCTGTAGGCTATATACAGAAGGAAATTGCCATGATGTGTACAAATAAATTTGACATGTGCAAGTCCAACAATAAATCGATTTACCATCATGCACTATTTTTGTTCGGCATGGCAATAAATGGATTTACCATGGTATTATCAAGGAAAAAACAGAGCCAGTGCGTGGGCCTTCGACACTTAACGCAATGAGACGGCCCAACCAGAGCTTAGTTTCAATTTGGGCCCTAGAACTACGTTTTTTTATTCTACGGTCGGTGTTGTCTGACGAAAATGAAGAAACTGAAAGTGTACAAAACTGACGAAATTGACATGATCCACAACTTAAGCAACACAGAGCATAGAGCACATGATCCACAAATTAAGAAAGACAGAGCATAGAGCACATGATCCACAAATTTAAGCAAATCGTAGATCACATGATCCACACATTTAACCAAATCCTAGAGCACATGACACCACACTAATAACATCTCTAACGAGTGATGACCAGCAAGTAAGCAAATCCTAGAGCAATTACACAAAAAATAAAAGGGATAAAATCCTAAAGCTATCAGATTCGCCTGCTTGTTCAATTGAATCATCTGCTTGAAGTTCTTGTTCATCTTCTTTATTTCCCCCTTCAAATATACATCCCTAACTGTGAGAGCAGCACTTTCAGAGACCAAATTCGTTGTTGCTGACGGCAGATTGAGCTCCCAGGTTAGGGCCCCATTGAATTGAATCTGCTTAACATACTCATCCAGCCATTCAAGATGTGTGCATTTCTTCACGATCTGAATCGAAAACATGAAACCTAAATTCCAGATTGAAAAAGAATTAAAAGAAAATAGAAAAAGAAATCAGAGAAAAATCATGAGATCTAACCTGCCCCTCTGGCTTGCTTTCGCATTTCATGATATAGCGCCCATAGTTGCCAGGCTTTACCTCCTTCGAAGTCAACCATATCAGTGGCACGCTGCGTGAGCAGTCGGGACATTCCTCCATGGGATGTGGGCCATACTAGGTCCACGAGGGGCGGGAGGCTGAAGTGGAGCTCGACATGACGCCCAAAGTCGCTAGAGAAAAAGAAGAAGAGGATTGGCTCCTCTCGTCACCGGACAAGAAGAAGTAGAGGAGGAGTGGTTCCTCTCGTCGCCGCAGAATAAACACCAGAATAAAGGGGGTACCTGAAGGAAGGGGTGGCACAACCAACAAGTCTCGCGGATCACCTCTCGCGGATTGCCCCACGATCCAACGATGCGGACCCGTCCATGTGATCCAACGGCGCGAAGCCTGCACGCAGCTTGCCCTCGGAATTACTTCTAGAAGACCACTGTCGGTGTCAAAACCGGCGGATCTCGGGTAGGGGGTCCCGAACTGTGCATCTAAGGCGGATGGTAACAGGAGGCAGGGGACACGATGTTTTACCCAGGTTCGGGCCCTGTTGATGGAGGTAAAACCCTACGTCTTGCTTGATTATACTTGATAACATGGGTATTACAAGAGTTGATCTACCACGAGATCGGAGAGGCTAAACCCTAGAAGCTAGCCTATGGTATGATTGTATGTTGTCCTACGGACTAAAACCCTCCGGTTTATATAGACACCGGAGAGGGCTAGGGTTACACAAGGTCGGTTACAAAGGAGGAGATATACATATCTGTATTGCCTAGCTTGCCTTCCACGCCAAGTAGAGTCCCATCCGGACAGGGGACGAAGTTTTCAATCTTGTATCTTCATAGTCCAACAATCTAGCCAAAGGATATAGTCCGGCTGTCCGGAGACCCCCTAATCCAGGACTCCCTCAGTAGCCCATGAACCAGGCTTTAATGACGATGAGTCCGGCATGCAGTGTTGTCTTTGGCATTGCAAGGCGGGTTCCTCCTCCGAATACACCACGGAAGAGTTTGAATACAAGGATAGTATCCGACCCTGCAAAATAAGTTTCACATACCACCGTAGAGAGAATAACATTTCCACAAATCTAATCTGCTGACACGTTTTGGCAGCATGACATCATGTCATGACCCGGTAATTATTCGAACCGTTTTTTCTTTAACCAGCCCCGCACATAACGCGAGGAGGTTTCTTGACACGTCTTGTCAAAGTAGAGAGCGTGTTCCCCTTATTACGAGATTCTCATCAATACGGACGTGGTAACCCAACCGTTCCTAGGACTCCTAGATTTTAGGCAAGTCCCAAACGACCACGAGGAGGACGCTTGATATTCACCCTCTTTATAAAGGGACAAGGTTGTTACTTTTTTTCCCCCCCGTGCTCAATCGAATCCCTCCCCCGCCTCGAGTTCTAACACCCAAGGCCAAGGTCAGGTGCTTCGGACCTTCAATCATGTCCAGATACAGCCTTCAAGGCCGGTGGATGTCTTCCTCCATCACGGAGGAGGACATCAAGAAGTTGAGGGAGGCCAGATATCTGACCGCCAATATTTCGCATAGGCTGCCCGCCCGAGGGAAGGTCGTTCCTACTCCCGAACCCAATGAGAGCATTGTGTTCGTCTCCCACTTCCTCCGAGGGCTAGGCCTCGCTCTGGATCCCTTTGTCAGGGGTCTTATGTTCTATTATGGGCTGGATTTTCACGATCTAGCCCGGACTCCCTTCTTCACATCTCGCCATTTATTGTCATCTGTGAGGCCTTCCTTTGCATTACCCCTCACTCCGGCTTGTGGCTCAAGACCTTCGATGTGAAGCCGAAGATGGTCGAGGGACAGTACACAGCGTGCGGAGGTGCTTTAATAAGCACAATTGTTGATGCTCCATGGCCAAAGGGTTCCTTTCCAGAGGTGTCCGGATTGTGGCAACGGGAGTGGTTTTACGTCACAGCTCCCTGAAGTGCCAAGTGGGTAGCTGCCCCCACCTTTCGCTCGGGCCCTCCACCACAACTGATGTCATGGATCAGCAGGGGACTGAGCTGGGGTCCAGCCAAGGATGTGCTAATACTGCAGAGCCGTATCCGAGATCTCTTCGAGGGAGATTTCAGTCTGGTTATGGTGATGCAAGTCATGCTGGTTCGTCGAGTCCAGCCTTGCAAACGCCGGCCCCTCCGCATGTGGGAGTTCGACCCAAAAGGACCGCGCACTATTCAAAATTTCCTTGGCATGACGCACGAGGAGATGTACAAATCGTTCTTCGGACCCCAAATAGAGTGTCCGGACACTACCAAGGACGTGGGCCTGAGCAGCAACCGCACCGCCGCCCAAGTAAGTAATCCCATGGCCGAACACATCGTCCTTTTATTTATCATGACATCATTCTGAAGAATCGCTCTTTGACCAGGACTGGACAACAAAGGAGAAGATGATCCGGTGTTTGGCCCCCCTTCCTGAAGGCTTGGACAATCCGGTGCTGGAAAAGATGCTCGAGCCAGCACCTTGTCCGGTGCCCTCAAAGGAAGATGAAGGGGGGAATAAAGAGGGCGAAAGCGGGCCTCCATCGCTACCTATTCCAACCGAGGGAATGAGCGCCTCCGCGAGGGACGATAACCGAGGGGAAGAATCTGACATTCTCTCTCCCAGGGGAAGGAAGAGGATTACCTCCGAAGATCTGGAAATCAAGGTTTCCAAACGGGAGAAGAAATCTCTGCCAGAGGGTCCTACCTCGGAGGGTGTTCTTGCCGCATAATGTCCGCATAGGGATCAGCCCTCTAACGAGCTGTAAGTAATCAAAAGGTATTTAATGGTGAAGATATCCTACCTTACTTCTGAGGAAAATAACCGAATTATTTATCTTGCAGTTCGGATCTTAGCCCTTCTCAGCTGAGCTCGTCTTCGGGGGATCTTCTTCCGAAGATGATGGAGATCGAAACGCCTCCCCCTGCCACGCCACCTTACGAAGCGGGCGACCCTGAGGTGTCATCGCGGAGGGCTTCTCCTGATCCGGCAAGGCCAGAAGGTAATCCTATGGCCACCCGAAGTCCTCAGTATCCGGCTCTCGAAGAGAGCAAAAAGAGTCTGGCATCATCTAGTGCGCGGTCGGATGTACGGAGGGATCTGCTAGAGAAGGCAGCTATCTCAGAAGAGCATCGCACATTGATGGGTACGGGGATTGAAAGGATTTCGTCCGCCAAAAGCGGGCTGCATGAAGCCTTTATTAGTCTACTGATGGGTTTTGAGGTATGTGAAATGATGTATATTTTTGAAAGTACCGCACATTTTTAGATGTGCCCTGTGTAGATAGTAGCCCCTGAGACTCTAGTTGTCGTCGAAAACAGCGGCAAACAGAGGATCATAGTCCCAGGTAATAACCAGACTGCCTTTATGTGCAGGTGATGGAGGCTCCGGTGGCTAGCCGGACTGATGGGTATGCCGAACTAAAGCGGCAGCTGGATGCGGCAGATGCTGACATTGTGCTTGTCAACGAGCGGCTTGACGAGGCACAGGGTGAGTGGCCCTTCAGGTAATCGTCACATAATAAGAGCAGCATGATGCCAGTATCTTTAATATGTTGTGACTGCAGATGGAGCGGCCACCGTGGAGACCCTTCGGGCGGAGCTTGCCCGAGCCAAGGAGCAAGCAAGGAGTAGCAATGCGGCTGCTTTGCAAGCGGCCGAAGAGTTAAGGGCCGAACAGGCCGCACATTATGAGAGCAAAGAGAAAATGGCCAAGATGGCTGTAAAGTTAAAAGATACTGCCGACCGTTGCCAACTTCTTGAAGAAGAAAACTGGGCGAAGGCGACGGACCTGGAAAAGGCCACGATGGCGACCAAAGATACCCGCTCTGCGATGAGAGCGAAAAAGGAGGAGCTGCGTCAAGCCAGAGATATCGCGGCTGGGAAACCCTTTATGTTGCGGAGAAAGTTTGGAGATCCTCAGTATGCCCCTCTGGACCGGCTGTGGAGTTCGGCGGACGCATATCTGGACTTGGCGGCGAGTGCTGTCGATGCTGCCGAATACTTCCGAGATCAAACATATCGTGAAGTGGACAAGCTATTCTGGTCACAATTTAATGTTCCGGAGCGTCCGCTTCCATTGACTGATCGGCTTGCCGAATGGGCCGAGCTGAATAGATTGTCCGGACTCGCCATGAGGTCTTTTGTGGATCATCTATGGCCGGAAAGGCCAAAGCCGAACAGCTATTTTAGTTTGGTGCAGCAGTTCCTTGGTGCGATGCCGCGCATTAATGCGATAAAGAGGTCAGCGTGCATCGAAGGCTCGCGGATGGCCCTTGCCCGTGTTAAAACATACTGGGCCGAGATGGATGCCACCACTGTTGTGGCGCAGGGTTCGGCCATAGGCCGAGTGGCTGCCGAGCACTATTTTGAAGAAGTTCTTGAAGTCGCTCGTTCGATAGAGGCCCAGTGCTCGAAGAATATTATGTTTGAGTGACATGTATTCCCATTGTAAAAAAAATGTATATATGTATATAACCTGAAAGTATTATACTTTTGCCTGAATGGATTATACTTTTGCCCATTGTAAAAAAATATTATGTTTGAGTTTATCAAGGCTGTATTTATACTTTTGCCCGAAAGTATTATGATGCCTCCTGTGCGGCCGTTTATGTATATATGTATATAACCTGAAAGATTGTAGTCGTTGGCTTCAGCCCCCACGCATATAATGCGGGGGTGTTCGCAAAAGACGCATGTTCACACTTGACCCAACGTCTTGGTCCATTTAGGAGGTGATAGCGCAACGAACTAGGCAACCGGACTATAATGCTTTAACACTTTCACTTAGCCAGAGGAGTTTGACAGTGGGGCTACTATATAGCCCCTGGTCGCTCCGCACTTATCCGAATTCGGGGTGCGTACATGCCTGGCCGGGAAATGGCCCGTCATTAAGGCGGAGGAATCCCGAAGATTCCGATAGGTCATCCAGTGGTTGACCAGTCTCACGCTATATCATGACAGTCAGTTTTCGGCTTTCTCTACTGAGGTGCTCGGCCGAATGAGCCAGGGCACAATCGCATTAGTTCTCCTGGTGCCGCCTAAGCCGATAGAGCGGAACGTAAGGCAGCAAAACACAGGAGCCGGGCAAACCCAACATTTTACCGAAGACATGATTCGGAGCTGAAGCATATAAGGCCAAACTTGCGACACCGAACACTCCCTAAGTTATTCGGTCTTTATGGTGTAAACCGGGCCTAAACAGTGCCCTTTGTAATAAGCCCCTGGTGTCCAGGTACGTGCAATATTCTGTCATGGCCACATGCCAATAAGTTAGCATCCTTCTCAATTGTACTGAGAATCGGAGGGATGTGTATCAACAAGAGACAGTAAAAAAGGTTTACGCAGGGTCTTAATCTAAAAAGAATCCTTGGAACGGGTCCCTGCTGCATGTCTGCGCCTGTGTCTCCGTTGTGCTGTATTCTAGACGGGTGTAGCACGATAGTCATGTGAAAAAGCGAGGAACTTAATTGAAAAGTTGCCGTGCAAAAGGTAAGTTATACTAAATAAACAATATGAGTAAAGTTGAGCCTGATTCTCACTTGTGCGCGCGCGTTGAGCCCCTTGTATTGTAATAGGGGTATAGCCATCAAACCTGTATCAATTACATATAGCAGTACCAGACTCGTCCAACCATGTACGTGGTCTTAACGACCTGTCTGATGCTTTAGTTGGTGAGGCCGTTTAGTGTGCGGCTGCCAAGGCAGCCGCACGGTCTTCCGCGCGCAAGGAGCGCTCAATATTTCCATTTACTGTAATGATGCCACGTGGATCGGGCATCTTAAGCACGAGGGAAGCGTAATGCGGCGTTGCGTTAAAGTGAGTGAAAGCTTCGCGTCCGAGTAGTGCTTGATAGCCACTTTGGAACGGAGTGATGTGGAACATTAAATGTTTGCTACGAAAGTTATAGGGAAAGCCGAATATAACATCTAGTAGCAGGGAGCCCGTGCAATGGGCCTCTGGGCCTGGCATTACTCCTTTAAAGGTAGTATTGCTGCGGCTAATTTTTGTTGGGTCTATCCCCATTTTGCGGACTGTATCCTGATATATCAGGTTTAGACTGCTGCCACCGTCCATCGGGACTTGTGTGAAGTGGTATCCATCAATTATTGGGTCTAATACCAAGGCAGCCCATCCTGCATGCCGGATACTTGCTGAGTAATCCCGATGGTCTAAGGTGATCGGTTGGGACGACCAGTGGCAGAACTCCGATGTGGTAGGCCCTGGGGCATGTGTCTCTAGGAGTGCCGCTTTGTTTCTCCCTTTTTTCACGTGTAATATGTTTACTTTTTTGACTTTTGGTGGGAATTTCTTCTGTTCCCCACTACTTTGCTTGCGAGGCTCGTCCTCGTCTTTGCTTGGTGTATCCTGCCCCTTGTGTTCGGCATTGAGCTTGCCGGACTGCTTGAAGACCCAACATTCTCTATGGGTATGATTTGCAGGTTTATCGGGGGTGCTATGGATCTGACATATTTGGTCTAGAATCTTGTTTAGGCTGGACAGTTCGTCTCTGTTGCCCTTGGGGGCAGCTTTTGCTGACCTGGCCGAGAGCTTTTGAGTCTGGCGTTTACCGTTGTGCTCTTCGGGCTGTCTTCTTTATTCCGGCGGTTGTTTTTGCTGTGTCGTGATTTCCCGTTTCCGTCCCGGACTTCGGATGTACTTGGGTCGCTGGTGCTGCATCGGGCTAACCAGCTGTCCTCGCCCGCGCAAAAGCGGGTCATGAGGCTTGTTAAAGCTGCCATTGTTCTCAGCTTTTCTTGGTCGAGGTGTCTGGCAAGCCATTCGTCTCGAACGCTGTGCTTGAAAGCTGCTAAGGCTTCGGCGTCCGGACAGTCAACTATTTGGTTCTTTTTAGTGAGGAACCTGTCCCAAAGCTTTCGGGCTGACTCTCCGGGCTATTGAGTTATATGACTTAAATCGTCTGCATCCGGTGGTCAGACATAGGTCCCTTGAAAATTTGCCCGAAAGGCGTCTTCGAGCTCTTCCCAGCTTCCGATCGAGTTTTTGGGGAGGCTTTTAAGCCAGTGCTGAGCTGGCCCTTTGAGCTTGAGGGGTAAGTACTTGATGGCGTGGAGATCGTCTCCTTGAGCCATATGGATATGGAGGATGTAGTCCTCAATCTAGTCCCCAGGGTCTGCCATTCCATCGTACGCCTCTATGTTTACGGGTTTGAATCCCTCTAGAAATTCTTGGTCGAGCACCTCATCGGTGAAACATAGCGGGTGTGCAGCACCCTTGTATTTGGGTGTGCCATTTTATTGGGATGTTTGTTGTGTTGCATTGCATGCTGGAGCGCGCTTGCGTGGCCCGTAGATGGATCTGGTTGCGCCGTACTTTTGATGCGAGTCCTCACGTGGATCGCGTACCGGCTTATGTGCGGCGTCGTTTGCCATTCTACGTTGGCCACGAGGTCGTCTATCCGACTGGATGGCCATTTTGTTTTTTGATTGAGGGGGGTCTAAGGCCTCCTCATCGAATTCAGGTAGCAGCTTTCGCTTCGGGTAGCTCTTGATGTGGCGATTACCGCCGTAATTCGCTGCAGTGTTGAGTACTTCACTCCATGTGATTCTGAGTGTGTCTTGTTGATGACCCACAAGTATAGGGGATCTATCATAGTTCTTCGATAAGTAAGAGTGTCGAACCCAACGAGGAGCAGAAGGAAATGATAAGTGGTTTTCAGCAAGGTATTCTCTGCAAGTACTGAAATAAGTGGTAACAGATAGTTTTGTGATATGATAAATTGTAACGAGCAACAAGTAACAAAAGTGAATAAAGTGCAGCAAAGTGGCCCAATCCTTTTTGTAGCAAAGGACAAGCCGGAACAAACTCTTATAATAGGAAAAGCGCTCCCAAGGACACATGGGAAAGCTAGTTTTCATCACGTTCATATGATTCGCGTTCGATACTTTGATAATTTGATATGTGGGTGGACCGGTGCTTGGGTGCTTTTCTTACTTGAACAAGCATCCCACTTATGATTAACCTCTATTGCAAGCATCCGCAACTACAACAAAAGTATTAAGGTAAACCTAACCATAGCATGAAACATGTGGATCCAAATCTGCCCCTTATGAAGCAACGCATAAACTAGGGTTTGAGCTTCTGTCACTCTAGCAACCCATCATCTACTTATTACTTCCCAATGCCTTCCTCTAGGCCCAAATAATGGTGAAGTGTTATGTAGTCGACGTTCACATAACACCGCTAGAGGCTAGACAACATACATCTTATCAAAATATCAAACGAATACCAAATTCACATGACTACTAATAGCAAGACTTCTCCCTTGTCCTCAGGAACAAACGTAATTACTCACAAAGCATATTCATGTTCATAATTAGAGGGTAATAATATGCATATAGGATCTGAACATATGATCTTCCACCAAATAAACCAACTAGCATCAACTACAAGGAGTAACCAACACTACTAGCAACCTACTAGCACCAATCCCGGACTTTGAGACAAGAATTGGATACAAGAGATGAACTAGGGTTTGGAGATGAGATGGTGCTGGTGAAGATGTTGATGGAGATTGCCCTCTCCCGATGAGAGGAGCATTGGTGATGACGATGGTGATGATTTCCCCCTCCCGGATTGGTTCCGCCTCGTGGCGGCGGAGTCTCATCCCGAAAAGTTCCTTCCTATTTTTTTCTCACCGAAATACTTCATATAGGAGAAGATGGACGTCGGAGAGCCACCAGGGGGCCCACGAGGTTGGGGGCGCGCCCTAGGGGGGGCGCCCCCACCCTCGTGAGCAGGGTGTGGGCCCCCTGGCCTTCATCTTTGGCGAGGATTTTTCTTTATTTATTTTAAGATGTTCCGTGGAGTTTCAGGCCTTTTGGAGTTGCACAGAATAGGTCTCTAATATTTGCTCCTTTTCCAGCCCAGAATTCCAGCTGCCGGCATTCTCCCTCCTTATGTGAACCTTGTAAAATAAGAGAGAATAGCCATAAGTATTGTGACATAAAGTGAAATAACAGTCCATAATGCCATAAATATCGATATAAAAGCATGATGCAAAATGGACGTATCAACTCCCCCAAGCTTAGACCTCGCTTGTCCTCAACCGAAAAGCCGATAACAATAAATATGCCCTCGTGTTTAGAGGTAGGGGCGTCGATAAAAATAAAATGCGGACATGAGGGCATCATGATTATTCTCATAACAGCAACATATATAGATTTTGTCATATGATTACTTATGTTCAAGTGATGATCTATTCACAATGCAAAAGTATAAATCATAAACCTTATTGGGCTCCGACAAACTATAATCTCAGTCATTGAAGGAATTGCAATTTATCATAACATTGGAAATAGTCTATGTCAGAGCTAAAAAGCAAGTCCACATACTCAACTATCATTTAGTCCTCCATAATTGCTAACACTCACGCAATACTTGTGGTTACGGAGTTTTAATCGAACATAGAGAAATATAGGGGCTTATAGTTTTGCCCCACAACCTTTTACCTCAAGGGTAATGTCAACAATAATGGTTCATGCTCCCCTACATCCAATTAGATATATATATATATATATCATGTTCTTTCCAACATGCTGAGCTTGCCAAAGGATAAAATGAAAAAGAAAAGGTGAAGATCACTATGACTCTTGCAATAGGTAGAAGATAATAGTCAAGGATAGGCCCTTCGCAGAGGGAAGCAGAGGTTGCCATGCGCTTTTATGGTTGGATGCACAAAATCTCAATGCGAAAGAACATCACTTTATATTTCCCCTTGTGATATGAACCTTTATTATGCAGTCCGTCGCTTTTATTACTTCCACATCACAAGATCGTATAAAGCTTAATTCTCCCACACCAATCAATCATACATATTTAGAGAAATTTTTATTGCTTTGCACCGATGATAACTTACTTGAAGGATCTTACTCAATCCATAGGTAGATATGGTGGACTCTCATGGCAAAACTGGTTTAAGGGTATTTGGAAGCACAAGTAGTATTTCTACTTGGTGCTGAGAATTTGTCTAGCATGAGGGGGAAAGGCAAGCTCAACAAGTTAGAGGATCCATGACAACATACTTTATCTCAGATATATGAAAGACATAACTCATTACGTTGTCTTCCTTATCCAACATCAACCCTTTAGCATGTCATATTTTAATGAGTGCTCCCAATCATAAAAGATGTCAATGATAATATATCTATATGTGAAAACCTTTCTTTCCTTATTACTTCCTATTAATTGCAACAATGACCAAAGCTATGTCTGCCAACTCCCAACAACTTTTAATCATCATACTCTTTCTATGTGAAGTCATTACTCTCAATAAGATCAGTATGAACTTTTTGTTTCTTTTTATTCTTTTTCCCTTTTCTTTTATTCACCCAAGATCATGGAAAAATAATCAAGCCCTTGACTCAACACTAATCTTTATTATATATAACTCACGGACTCGATTACGAAGAGAGATCATAAAGCAAAACTCAAAACTAGATCATGCCATAAACTTTATTCTACTAGATCAAGATACTAATAATAGGATCGAACTAAGAAAAACGATAAAGATAGGAGTTGTGATTGTGATACGATACCGGGGCACCTCCCCCAAGCATGGCAGTTGCCAAGGGGAGTGCCCATACCCATGTGATTATATCTCCTTCTTTGTTGGTCAAGAAGGTGGAGGTGATGGATAATCGCACATCGAGCGTAAGAGGTGCTCCAGCTTGCGAATAATGCCCTTGAGTGCGACAATATGCTCCTTCAACCAAATATTTTCTTGTGTGAGATACTTGCTTTGTATATGAGCTAACTCAATCATCTTGAAAGCTTCGATCTTAGTTGGGGTAAGAAGGTTATGATCAAGTTGAAGGATGTCTTTTGCTGCTGGAGCTTGATCCTCCGTGGCCTTCTTGATCCTTTCATCCTTGTTGACCCTCGTGGGTTCTTCCCTCTTCATATCTATCTTCATTAGCCAAGCATCGTTGTCACCTTTGTTGGAGGAGGGAGACGACATGATGCCTAGCCTGGAAAACCCTGACAGAAAACAGCTCGAAACAAGAACAGAGGAGGTTTGCGTGATACAGGAGTCAAAAACTTCGGGAGGTTATATAATGATTTTTTACCGACCAAAATACATATTGTGCAAGAAAACGGAGTCCGGAAGGCACACGAGGTGCTCACGAGGTAGGGGGCACGCCCACCACCCTCGTGGGGCCCTCGTGTCCTTCCCGGACTGCTACTTATTTTTCTATTTTTCTAAATATTCCAAAACGGAGAAATATTGCCTTGAAAATTGTTTTGGAGTCGGTTTACTTACCGTACCACATACCTATTCCTTTTCGGAGTCTGAAACACTCCGGAAAGTGTCCCTTATGTATTCCTCCGGGGTTACGGTTTCAATAATATTCGTTTCAACATTTATGGGATTACCTGGGATATAATGTTTAATTCTTTGACCATTTACCACCTTCGGATTTGTGCCTTCAAAGTTGTTGATTTTTATGGCACCGGAATGATAGACCTCTTCGATAACATAGGGGCCTTCCCACTTAGAGAGAAGTTTTCCTGCAAAAAATCTTAAACGAGAGTTGTATAGCAATACATAAACACCTACATTAAACTCACGCTTTTGTATCCTTTTGTCATGCCATCTTTTAACTTTTTCTTTAAACAACTTGGCATTTTCGTAAGCTTGGGTTCTCCATTCATCAAGTGAGCTAATATCAAATAACCTCTTCTCACCGGCAAGTTTAAAATCATAGTTGAGCTCTTTGATAGCCCAATATGCCTTATGTTCTAGTTTGAGAGGTAAGTGACATGCTTTTCCATAAACCATTTTATACGAAGACATACCCATAGGATTTTTATATGCAGTTCTATAAGCCCATAATGCATCATCAAGTTTCTTAGACCAACTCTTTCTAGACCTATTAACAGTCTTTTGCAAAATTAATTTGAGCTCTGTATTGCTCAATTCTACTTGACCACTAGACTGAGGGTGATAAGGAGATGCAATTCTATGATTAACATCATATTTAGCAAGAATTTTACGGAAAGCACCATGAATAAAGTGTGAACCACCATCAGTCATTAAATATCTAGGGACTCCAAACCTTGGAAAAATAACTTCCTTAAGCATTTTAATAGAAGTGTTATGATCAGCACTACTAGTTGGAATAGCTTCTACCCACTTAGTAACGTAATCAACAGCAACTAAAATATGTGTGTATCCATTAGAGGCAGGAAAAGGTCCCATATAATCAAAGCCCCAAACATCAAACAGTTCAATAACAAGAGAATAATTCATAGGCATTTCTTGACGTCTGCTAATATTACCAATTCTTTGACATTCATCACAAGACAAGACAAACTTACGGGCATCCTTGAAGAGAGTAGGCCAATAAAAACCAGATTGCAATACCTTATGTGCAGTTCTATCTCCAGCGTGGTGTCCTCCATAAGCCTCGGAATGACACTTGCGTAGGATCTGTTCCTGTTCATGGTCAGGTACACAACGTCTAATAACACCATCTACTCCTTCTTTATAAAGATGTGGGTCATCCCAAAAGTAATGTCTTAAATCATAGAAAAACTTTTTCTTTTGCTGGTATGTGAAGCTAGGTGGTATAAACTTAGCAACAATATAATTAGCATAATCAGCATACCATGGAGTACTACGAGAAGTACTTATAACATTTAATTGTTCATCAGGAAAGCTATCATTAATAGGTAGTGGGTCATTAAGAATATTTTCTAACCTAGACAAGTTGTCTGCAACGGGGTTCTCAGCTCCCTTTCTATCAACAATATGCAAATCAAATTCTTGTAGCAAGAGAACCCATCTAATAAGTCTAGGTTTAGCATCTTTCTTTTCCATAATGTATTTAATAGCAGCATGATCAGTTTGAATAGTTACTTTAGAATCAACAATATAAGGTCTGAACTTATGACAAGCAAATACAACTGCTAAAAGCTCTTTTTCAGTAGTAGCATAATTTCTTTGAGCATTGTCTAGAGTCTTACTAGCATAATGAATAACATTCAATTTCTTATCAACTCTTTGCCCTAGAACAGCACCTACAACATAATCACTAGCATCACACATAATTTCAAAGGGTAAATTCCAATTAGGTGGCTGAATAACAGGTGCAGAGACTAATGCTTTCTTAAGTGTTTCAAATGCTTCCACACAATCATCATCAAAGACAAATGGTATATCTTTTTGCAATAAATTAGTCAGAGGCCGAGAAATTTTTGAGAAGTCCTTAATGAACCTCCTGTAAAAACCGGCGTGACCAAGGAAACTTCTTATACCTTTGATGTCCTTGGGACATGGCATCTTTTCAATAGCATCGACCTTGGCTTTATCAACTTCAATACCTCTTTCAGAAACTTTATGCCCCAAGACAATACCTTCATTAACCATAAAGTGGCACTTTTCCAAATTCAAGACAAGATTAGTTTCTTCACATCTCTGCAAAACTCGATCAAGATTGCTCAATCAATCATCAAAAGAGGAACCATAGACAGAAAAGTCGTCCATGAAAACCTCACAAATCTTTTCACAAAAGTTAGAGAATATAGCTATCATGCATCTTTGAAAGGTAGCAGGTGCATTACATAAACCAAAAGGCATACGTCTATAAGCAAAAGTACCAAAAGGGCATGTAAAAGTAGTCTTTGATTGATCTCTAGCCGACACAGGTATTTGAGAAAAACCAGAATAACCATCTAGAAAGCAATAGTGTGTATGTTTGCATAATCTTTCTAGCATTTGATCAATAAAAGGCAAGGGGTAATGATCTTTCTTAGTAGCTTTATTTAATTTGTGGAAATCAATTACCATCCAATAACCTGTGATAATTCTTTGTGGAATCAATTCATCTTTATAATTAGGAACAACAGTAATACCTCCTGTCGGTGTCAAAACCGGCGGATCTCGGGTAGAGGGTCCCGAACTGTGCATCTAGACTGGATGGTAACAGGAGGCAAGGGACACAATGTTTTACCCAAGTTCGGGCCCTCTTGATGGAGGTAAAACCCTACGTCCTGCTTGATTAATATTGATGATATGGGTAGTACAAGAGTAGATCTACCACGAGATCAGAGAGGCTAAACCCTAGAAGCTAGCCTATGGTATGATTGTATGTTGTGGTTGTTGTTGTCCTACGGACTAAAACCCTTCGGTTTATATAGACACCGGAGAGGGTTAGGGTTACATAAGATCGGTTACAAAGGAGGAGATATCCATATCCGTATTGCCTAGCTTGCCTTCCACGCCAAGTAGACTCCCATCCGGACACGAGACGAAGTCCTCAATCTTGTATCTTCATAGTCTAACAGTCCGGCCAATGGAGATAATCCGGCTGTCTGGAGAACCCCTAATCCAGGACTCCCTCAGTAGCCCCTGAACCAGGCTTCAATGACGATGAGTCCGGCACGCAGTATTGTCTTCAGCATTGCAAGGCGGGTTCCTTCTCCGAATACATCACAGAAGAATTTGAATACAAGGATAGTGTCCGACCCTGCAAAATAAGTTCCAAATTCCACCGTAGAGAGAATAATATTTTCACAGATCTAATTTGCTGACTTGTCTTAACAGTATGATGTCATGTCATGACCCAGTGATTATTCAAACCGTTCCCTTTAACCAGCCCCGCACATAACGCGAGGCAGTTTTTCGACACGTCTTGTTAAAGCAGAGATCATGTCCCCTTATTGCGGGATTCTCATCAATACGGGTGTGGGTAACCCAACCGCACCATCAATTGCGGCGCTTGGTGGATAAGCGAGTTTTACCAGGAAAGTGGGGACGCTTAGCTTCGTCCGCCCATATAAAGGGATAAGGATTGACCTTTCTATCCACGCCTTCTTCCTCCTCTGCTCATCCGTTTTCGCACACTCGAGCTCTAGCGGCCAAGCCCACAATTCCCACCTCAGCCTTCTCCAACCATGTCCGGAGCGGGAGGCAGGTGGATGGTCTCCTCCGTCACGGAGGGAGACATCAAGAAACTGAGGAGAGCCGGATACCTGCCCGACGACATCGCGCACCGGCTTCTAGATGAGGGGCAGCTCATCCCCACCCCAGGCCCCACGAGAGGGTAGTATTCCTCACCCATTTCCTCCGCGGACTGGGATTCCCTCTCCATCCATTCGTCCGGGGGCTCATGTTCTATTACGGCCTGGATTTCCACGATCTGGCCCTGAACTTCATCCTCAACATCTCGGCGTTTATCGTCGTGTGTGAGGCCTTCCTCCGCATCCAACCCCACTTCGGCTTATGGCTGAAGACCTTCAATGTCAAGCCGAAGGTGGTGGGCGGCCGCCAGGCGGAGTGCGGAGGCGCCATGGTGGGAAAGATGCCCAACGTAACATGGCTCGAGGGCTCCTTTGTGAAAACCATAAAGGGGTGGCAATCGGGGTGGTTCTACATCACTGAGCCGCGCAACCCTGTATGGGCGGCGGCCCCCAAGTTCCGATCTGGCATCCCCACGCGGCTCACCTCCTGGAAAGAGAAGGGCCTGTCCTGGGGTAGTTCGGAAGAGCTGACCGGACTCCAAACATGTATTCAAAACATGGTGAACAAGAAGCTCAAGCTTGTCAACATAGTCCAAGTTATGCTCATCCACCGGATCCTCCCGTGCCAACAACGGGAGTTCAACTTGTGGGAGTTCGACCCGGTGCAGCACCGAACTCTGAACAGGCTCTTCGACACGATTCATGAAGATGCCCGGAGGGTGTTGTTCAAAAGTGCCGAGGTCCCCCCTCCTATTACTGAGGATCGCGGATTCAGCGCGAAGCGCCAAGCCAGTGCGGTAAGCTGCTTTACCTTTCACATGATACTTATTTTTTTATAGATTGACTCTATGCGGGATCTAAACTCCCATACTTTTGACAGGACTGGCAAAAGATGGCCGGACAGATCGACTGTCCGGCTCTTTTGCCCGAAGGCCCCGCAGACGCTCTTCTGGCGAAGATGTTGACTCCGGCCCCTTATACGGTGTCGGAGAAGACCAAGAAGGCCAAGGGAACCTGAAAGAGTTCCCGACGCCACGCGTCATCGGACTCACCGTCCGATGACTCTGCGGCGCACTCTTCCCCCGAAGACGAGGAAGAAGAAGAAGAAGATGCTCCCCCACCAACTAGGGGAGATAGGAAAAGGAAGGCCGCCCCAACAGGGGGGCCAAAGGGTCCAAGAAGGGAAGGACTCTCCTTCCGGACAGCTCCACCGCCGCCGACGAAGGCGAAGACGAGTGGTTGCCCAGGGCCAAGCCCCCGGGGAGATCGTAAGTATTTGGATACCAGAGTACCTATAGGATTCCTTTGTCGCACTGCTTTTCCTAACGCCGAACATAATTATGCAGGCCGCCACGAGCCAATATCAATGTATCATCGGACGGCTGCTTGGGCTTTTCGGACATGGATAGTGATCCAGTCCCGACCGCCACCTCCCCTCATCCCGCCGACAACGCCGAGGTGTTGTATCAAGAGGCACCGGATCGAGGGGAGACAGTCCCGGAGGCGCCTCAAGACGATCTTCCGGACTCCGCGAGCCGAGGGGACGGGGCCCCTGAAAGCTCCGAATTCGGCCCTCAGCCGAACATCGCGTCGGAACCTCCAGCGGTTCCAGGCTCGGGCAGGCGGCCTCCTTCTAAGAGGGGCAAGACGCCTATGCCGGTGACCTCTGTCCATCCAGAGGCGCTGGACAATCTGCTGGAAGCGCTTCGCAGCGCTTCCATCGACGAGGAGCACCGCACTATCATGAGTGCGGTGATCTAGAAGGTTCAGTCCGCCAAGAGCGGATTGACTGAAGCCTGTGCCAGCCTTCTAACAGGCTTCGAGGTAAGTGTTTTAAAATGTAGTAGAAATATTACCGCATAGACAGTAGCCCCTAATGCTTTGTTCGGTGTTCACAAAGAAAAGCCGAACAGAGGATCAAATAATATCGCAGGAGTCTAACATAAGTGTGTCAATATGCATATGCAGGCTTCGCTGCTGGCGTCCGCCGCACTAACTGCGGAGGTCGCCGTACTGAAGCAGGACCTCGAGGGGTCTAGGAAAGAGCTCGGCCTTGCCAAGAGGCAGCTCGAGGAGAACAAGGGTAAGTAATACCCTATCTATAGATATGTATATATATAAAAGAGGACGCGATTGCAAAATGAGAGGATCATCTTATGTTTGCCAGGGGCCACAACTGAGGTGGCGACCCTGAAGCAAGCGCTAACCAAGGCCGAAGATAAAGCGGCCAAGGAGTGCACTGAGTGAGAGAAGTACGAGGCTTGGGTGGGCGAGGTGCAGCAAGAGCTTCAGGCTCTCGTGGCGAAGCATGATGCGTTGGAGCTTGACTCAAAGACGCGGGAGTCTGAGCTTGCCGTGGCCCTCGATAGTGTAAAAAGTGCCAAGGCCGAAGCCCAAAAGGCCCTCCAAGAGATCGACGCGATGAAGAAGATAACGGCGGGTAAGGCTTTCTATATGCAAAGCAAGCATGTAAAAGTAAATTACCGATTACTTACCCGGATCCGGAGCTCTTCAGGAGCATTTGCATATTTGCCCCGCAGTGTGTCTGATGCCGCACAATTTTACCAGGCCGAGGACGGAAGCTCGATGGAGAAGCTGTTCTGGTCTCAGTATGCTGAGGCCAGACATCCGGTGCCAATGAGCGACCAGCTGAAGCTGATGGTCGAGCTACATAAGGCGGCCGATCAGGCCATGAAGAGCTTTATAGTCTGGTTGTGGCCTGGCGACGCCCTTCCGAACAGCTTCTTCGGCCGGGTGACGCGGCTTGTGGATGCCTGCCCGCGGCTGGAGGTCGTCAAGTGATCTGTCTGCATTGAGGGTGCACGCCGGGCTTTTGCCTGTGTGAAATTGCAGTGGGTCAAGCTAGACGCTGTGAAGCTGATCAGGGAGGGGCCGCCGGAGGGCAAGGAGCACCGCCACCCCGAGATGTACTACGAGGGTGTTCTGCCGGGTGACCGTCTCATCACGGACGAGTGTTCAAAAGATGTAATATTTGAATGAGACTTGCTCGTTTTATCCTGTATGTATGAAAATTTGTTTCATATGCGCTATGCAACGCTTGTTGGAATTTAAAATATTACCTTCTGTTTGGCTGTTTATACAATCTGAGAGATGGCTAGTCCCCGGCTTCTGCCCACATGCCACGAGTGCTGGGGTGTTCGGGATAAACCTGAGCACTCTTGTTCCCATGTTTGGGTCCTTCGAGGGAGGTGCTCAGCACAGCGAACGAGGCAACCGGACTAATAATGCTTTATCACTCTCACTTAGCCATAGAATTCTATAATTTTAAATTTCGGCGAAGCCCCTGGTATTCGGACGGCCAAATTCGGGGCGCGATACACGCCTTTAAGCCGGACAGGGCCGGCCCCTCGCTCTAAGCGGCATAAGTCTTTAGGGACTTGAAAACCTCGCCGAACAGCGACCAGTCTCTCGCCTTATCATGACAGTCAGTTTTAGCTTTATCTACTGAGGTGCTGAACCCAGTAGAACCGGGGCACAATCGCAATAGTTCTCCTAGCGCTACCTTAGCCGATAGAGCGGAACGTAAGGTACCAAAACATAGGAGCCGAGAAAACCCAACATTTGACCAAAGACATGATTCGGAGCTGATGCATATAATGCTATAAGTTCGGGGTGCCGCACTTGTGGAAGTGTTCGGACTTTTCACACCGCATTGTGGGGTACGTAAGCCCCTAGTGTATTGGCCGTACCATAGTGTACGGTTGCAAGGCGTCATTAATGAACACACACACACACATATATATATATATATATATATATATATATATATATATATAATAACAAGAATGCAATAATAGTCGTAATGTCATGCATTATTTATTAAAAAATTGCGTTAAAGCAGAGTGATACAGATAGTGCGATAAGCAAAGAGTAGGACTATGTTCCTTCCAAGGGCAAGCTGAGAATGATATTAAATTGAATATTTCACTCGTTACTGTAATCAACCTGGGAACTCCGTGGTATAACGTAGCTGCCTGCCTCCTTGGTTGCTGCATCATGTGTTCGGCAATAGTGCTGCCAGACAGTGTTTCCAGAGATTAAGGTCCTGAAAGAAAAAGAAAAATAACCAAACGGGAAGCCCCTAGTGCGGTTTAGGCCGCGTCTTGGGGCGTGCCGCAGTTGTGCCCCCCTCCCTACCTCTGCCCATGGTATTTTTAATGCGTAATTATGTACGCGCGGCACGGGTTTCGCTGCTGGGCTGGGATTGGGGTGGCCGCCGTATTGCTACGCGAGCTCAGACCGCGCCAGGAGGTCTATTTGCCGATTGCCCCGAGCGCGCTTGAAGGTGTCCAGGCTGTGAAGCGCCGAACTGGTTGATTGCCTTGAGAGGCTGCTTTGCGTTTCTGCTGCGAGGGCTGCAGTGTGCTCCTCTGTTTGGAGAGAGCGCTCTGTGTTTCCATTGACTGTAATAACTCCGCGAGGTCCTCGCATCTTGAGCTTCATGTATGCATAATGCGGTACCGCATTGAATCTAGCAAATGCGGTTCGCCCGAGCAGCGCGTGATAACCACTGTGGAACGGGACTACATCGAAGATTAACTCTTCGCTTCGGAAGTTATCCGGTGATCCGAAGACCACTTCCGGTGTAATTGAGCCTGTGCAATGGGCCTCTACACCTGGAATGACGCCCTTAAAGGTCGTTTTTGAGGGTTTGATCCTTGAGGGGTCTATACCAATTTTGCGCACTGTGTCCTGATAAAGCAGGTTCAGGCTGCTGCCGCCATCCATAAGGACTCGAGTGAGGTGAAATCTGTCAATGATTGGGTCTAGGACCAGTGTGGCGAATCCGCCATGACAGATACTAGTGGGGTGGTCCCTGCGATCGAAGGTGATCGAGCAGAAGGACCAAGGGTTGAACTTTGGGGCGACTGGCTCCAACGCATATACGTCCCTGAGCGCACGCTTCCGCTCCCTCTTGGGGATGTGGGTTGCGTATATCATGTTCATCATCCGCACTTGCGGGGGAAACCTCTTCTGTCCTCCAGTGTGCAGCTGCCAGGGCTCCTCCTCGTCATCGCTATGTGGCCCCTTGTCCTTGTTTTCGGCAATTAACTTGCCGGCCTGCTTGAACACCCAACAATCCCTGTTGGTTTGATTGGCTGGCTTGTCTGGGGTGCCGTGTATTTGACACGAGCGATCGAGTATACGGTCCAAGCTGGACGGACCCGGCGTACTTTGTTTGAATGGCTTTTTCTGCTGATCGGGTTTAGAGCCTTTGAATCCGCCATTGACTGCCGTATCCTTAGTATTTTCGCTGTTAATGTGGCGCTTATGTTTGTTGCGACATGACCTGCTATTACCATCCTTGGTATCTAAGGTACCATGGTTCTTTCATATGTTATTACTACGAGCCAGCCAGCTGTCTTCTCCAGCACAAAATTGCCTGGCCGACTCTTCTGGCTGCAGAATTATGTGGCTCAAGTCATCGGCGTCTCGTGGTCGCACATAAGTGCCCTGGAAGTTGTCGAGGAATGCGGCTTCCAGATCTTCCCAACAACTAATGGAGTTCGCTCGCAAGCTGTTAAGCCAATGCCGCGCTGGTCCTTTGAGCTTTTAGTGGGAGGTATTTGATGGCGTGTAAGTCATCACCGCGGGCCATGTGGATGTGGAGGAGGAAATCTTCAATCCATACTGCGGAATCTATTGTGCCGTCGTATGATTCAATATTTACAGGTTTGAAACCTTCTGGTAATTGATGTTCCATTACTTCATCTGTGAAGCATAAGGGGTGTGTGGTGCCTCTGTATTGGGCTATACCGCGACGCAGCTCGAATGGGTCTTGCCCACTGTGTTCGGCCCGGCTGGATTTGCTTTTACTGTATCCGGCATGACGTTTATCGTCTCGCAGAGTGGTGCGCCACCGTGATCCGTAGATCGATCTTGCATGCTTTGCTTTGTCCTCCAATATGTCTCGCAGGTCTGGCATATCTTCCCATGCCTTTTTATTTGAATGGCGTCGTGGTGGAGGCTGAGCTTTTGGCTGGAATGCCTCTCTATCGCGGCCGCGAGGTGGCCGATCAGCCGTATCATACGCTTCTTCCTCCAGTCGGGGTAGTAACCTGCACTTTGGGTAATTCTTGGAGGGGCGCTCGAGTTTATATTCCTCGGCCGCGAGGACTTCGGTCCATCTGTCAGCTAGCAGATCTTGACCAGCTTGAAGCTGCTGCTGCTTTTTCTTCAGGCTATTTGCCGTGGCCATAAGCCGGCACTTGAAGCGCTCTTGTTCGACGGGATTCTCTGGTTCGGCGAATTCACCATCGCCGAGGCTTGCCTCGTCTTCGGAGGGGGCATGTAATTGTCATCCTCTTCCTCTCCGTTTGCCGCTCTCTCAGGAGAGCTGGCTTCTCCATCCTCCTGATCTAAATCATGTTGGAGGGGATTGTTGTTTTCTTCGGCACTATCCGGAGTGTTATTATCTCCTGTGCCGGTATCACCACTTTTGCTTTGGCGGGACTTAGAGCGGCGCCGCTGAAGTCGGCACTTGGGTTGCTTCTTGGAGGGGTCATCCTCCGCTATCTCGTCGCCATTGCCTTCGTTGGGTGTATCCACCATGTATATGTCATATGACGAGGTAGCTTTCTAGTGCCCTATAGGCGCTGGTTCATGTTCGTCTCCTACATCGTCGTCCATACCGTCGATGTCTTCGGAGTTGAAGTCGAGCATGTCGGTTAAGTCATCGACAGTGGCTACGAAGTGGGTGGTGGGTGGGCGTCGAATTTCTTCGTCGTCCGCATTCCAATCCTGTTGGCCATAGTCCGGCCAGGGCTCTCCTGACAAAGAGAGAGACCTTAGTGAATTCAAAATGTCGCCGAAGGGCGAATGCTGAAAGATATCCGCGGCGGTGAATTCCATGATCGGCGCCCAATCGGATTCGATTGGCAGGGGCGCGGGCGGTTCGGAGTCAGAAAAAGAGCCCGGCACCTTGGAGTCACGGGCTGCACAGAGGGTTAGGCTGGTGCTCGGCTCGATCGCCGTTGAGACTGCAGCCCCTGAGGCGGTGTCTAACCACCCGTCCTCGATTGGCGCAGTGGGCTCCGGGCTAAGGGTCAGAGCTGATGCGGGTGCGGCCTCTGGGGTACTGTTCGGCGGCAGAGCTAGATCATACCCATCATGACAGTGCGGCGCGCCCGGCTGGGGCTCGGATCCGTCGAAGATCAAGTCTCCGCGGATGTCGGCCGTGTAGTTCAAACTTCCAAATTTGACCTGATGGCGAGGGGCGTAGCTTTCAATCTGCTCCAAATGGCCAAGTGAATTAGCCCGCAGTGCAAAGCCACCGAATACGAAGATCTGTCCGGGGAGAAAAGTCTCACCCTCGACCGCATCGCTATCGATGATAGCAGGAGCCATCAAGCCTAACGGCGACGACACAGAGGAACTCTCAATGAAAGCACCAATGTCGGTGTCAAAACCGGGGGATCTCGGGTAGGGGGTCCCGAACTGTGTGTCTAGGCTGGATGGTAACAGGAGGCAGGGGACACATTGTTTTACCCAGGTTCGGGCCCTCTTGATGGAGGTAAAACCCTACGTCCTGCTTGATTAATATTGACAATATGGGTAGTACAAGAGTAGATCTACCACGAGATCAGAGAGGCTAAACCCTAGAAGCTAGCCTATGGTATGATTGTATGTTGTGGTTGTTGTTGTCCTACGGACTAAAACCCTTCGGTTTATATAGACACCGGAGAGGGTTAGGGTTACATAAGGTCGGTTACAAAGGAGGAGATATCCATATCCGTATTGCCTAGCTTGCCTTCCACGCCAAGTAGAGTCCAATCCGGACACGAGACGAAGTCCTCAATCTTGTATCTTCATAGTCTAACAGTCCGGCCAATGGAGATAGTCCAGCTATCCGGAGACCCCCTAATCTAGGACTCCCTCACCTCCCTTCTTAGGGACACAATGGACAGGACTTACCCACTGACTATCAGCAACGGGATAAATTATACCTGCCTCCAGAAGCTTGAGTATTTCTTTTCTTACCACTTCTTTCATTTTAGGATTCAAACGTCATTGAGGATCACGAACTGCTTTGGCATCTGCTTCCAAATTTATTTTATGTTGACATAGAGTGGGACTAATGCCCTTAAGATCATCAAGAGTATATCCAATAGCAGCATGATGCTTCCTCAGCGTTTTCAATAATCTTTCTTCTTCATGCTCTGAAAGGTTAGCACTAATAATAACAGGATATATCTTCTTTTCATCAAGATAAGCATATTTAAGATTATCAGGCAATGGTTTAAGCTCGAACACAGCATCACCCTTGGGTGGAGGAGGATCCCCTAAAATTTCAACAGGCAAATTGTGTTGCAGAATAGGTTCCTGTTTAAAGAATACTTCATCTATTTCCCTTCTTTCATTCATGAACATATCATTTTCATGGTCTAGCAAAGAGTGTTATAAAGGATCACTAGGAGGTACGGCAATAGAAGCAAGACCAATAATTTCATCCTTACTAGGTAATTCTTCCGCATGATGTTGTTTACTAAATTTAGAGAAATTAAACTCATGAACCATATCATCCAAGCCAATAGTAACAACATTCTTTTCGCAATCTATCCTAGCATTAACAGTGTTCAAGAAGGGTCTACCAAATATAATGGGACAAAAGCTATCTTGCGGAGAAGTAAGAACAAGAATATCAGCAGGATATTTAGTTTTCCCACACAAGACTTCAACATCTCTAACAATTCCAATTGGTGAAATAGTATCTCTATTGGCAAGTTTAATCGTGACATCAATACCTCCTAACTCAGCAGGTGCAATTTCATTCCTAATTTCTTCATATAAAGTATGCGGTATAACACTAGCACTCGCACCCATATCACATAAGCCATGATAACAATGATCTCCTATTTTAACAGAAATAATAGGCACGCCTACCACAGGTCTATGTTTATCTTTAGCACAAGGTTTAGCAATTCTAGCAGTTTCACCTTCGAACTGAATAACATGCCGATCAATATTATCATACAAGACATCTTTGACAATAGCAACATTAGGTTCTACTTTAACTTGCTCAGGAGGTGTATAAGTTCTAATATTGCTTTTATGAACAACAGTTGAAGCATTAGCATGATCCTTTATTCTAACAGGGAAAGGTGGTTTCTCAACATAAGAAGTAGGAACAATAGGATCATTATAAGTGACAGTCTTTTCTTCAACTTTAATAGGTGCAGCTACTTTTACTTCTATGGGAGGATGATATTTAAACCACTTCTCCTTAGGGAGATCAACATAAGTAGCAAAAGATTCATAGAAAGAAGCTACTATCTCAGAGTCAAGTCCATATTTAGTGCTAAACTTACGGAAAATATCGATGTCCATAAAAGATTTAACACAATCAAACCTAGGTGTCATACCTGACTCCTTACCTTCGTCGAGGTCCCAATCTTCAGAGTTGCATTTAATTCTATCCATTAAATTCCATTTAAATTCAATAGTCTTCATCATAAAAGAGCCAGCACAAGAAGTATTGAGCATGGTTTGATTATTATGAGAAAGCCGAGCATAAAAACTTTGCATAATTATTTCTCTCGAGAGCTCATGATTGGGGCATGAATATAACATTGATTTAAGCCTCCCCCAAGCTTGAGCAATGCTTTCTCCTTCGCGAGGCCAGAAATTATATATATAATTGTGATCACGATGAACAAGATGCATAGGGTAATACTTTTGATGAAATTCCAACTTCAATCTTTTATAGTTCCATGATCTCATATCATCACATAGCCTATACCATATCAATGCGTCTCCCTTCAAAGATAACGGGAGGACCTTCTTCTTAGCAACATCATCGGGTATACCTACAAGCTTAAATAATCCACAAACTTCATCCACATATATTAAGTGCTCATCAGGATGCTTTGTTCCATCTCTTGTAAAAGGGTTAGCTAGCAGTTTTTTCATCATACTCGAAGGAAATTCAAAAGGAGTTTCATTTTCAATAGGTTCAGTAGGTTGAGGAGAAACTCTTTGCTCTACTGGACGGGGTGAAGATACCCCGAACAAGCCCCTCAGAGAATTACTTTCCATAGTAACAATTGACAGTAAATTTCAGCACACTATATAAATTTTTCCTTACCAAATTCCACCTACCAAAGGCGCTACACTCCCTAGCAACGGCGCCAGAAAAGAGTCTTGATGACCCACAAGTATAGGGGATCTATCGTAGTCCTTTCGATAAGTAGGAGTGTCGAACTCAACGAGGAGCAGAAGGAAATGATAAGCGGTTTTCAGCAAGGTATTCTCTGCAAGTACTGAAATAAGTGGTAACAGATAGTTTTCTGATAGGATGCATTGTAACAAGCAACAAGTAACAAAAGTGAATAAAGTGCAGCAAAGTGGCCCAATCCTTTTTGTAGCAAAGGACAAGCCAGAACAAACTCTTATAATAGGAAAAGCACTCCCGAGGACACATGGGAATATCGTCAAGCTAGTTTTCATCACGTTCATATGATTCGTGTTCGATACTTTGATAATTTGATATGTGGGTGGACCGGTGCTTGGGTGCTGTTCTTACTTGAACAAGCATCCCACTTATGATTAACCTCTATTGCAAGCATCCGCAACTACAACAAAAGTATTAAGGTAAACCTAACCATAGCATGAAACATGTGGATCCAAATCAGCCCCTTACGAAGCAACGCATAAACTAGGGTTTAAGCTTCTGTCACTCTAGCAACCCATCATCTACTTATTACTTCCCAATGCCTTCCTCTAGGCCCAAATAATGGTGAAGTGTTATGTAGTCGACGTTCACATAACACCACTAGAGGCTAGACAACATACATCTTATCAAAATATCAAACGAATACCAAATTCACATGACTACTAATAGCAAGACTTCTCCCTTGTCCTCAGGAACAAACATAATTACTCACAAAGCATATTCATGTTCATAATCAGAGGGGTAATAATATGCATATAGGATCTGAACATATGATCTTCCACCAAATAAAGCAACTAGCATCAACTACAAGGAGTAATCAACACTGCTAGCAACCTACTAGCACCAATACCGAACTTTGAGACAAGAATTGGATACAAGAGATGAACTAGGGTTTGGAGATGAGATGGTGCTGGTGAAGATGTTGATGGAGATTTCCCTCTCCCGATGAGAGGAGCGTTGGTGATGACGATGGTGATGATTTCCCCCTCCCGGAGGGAAGTATCCCCGGCAAAATAGCTCTGCCGGAGCTCTAGATTGGTTCCGCCAAGGTTCCGCCTCATGGTGGCGGAGTCTCGTCCCGAAAAGTTCTTTCCTATTTTTTTCTCATCGAAAGACTTCATATAGGAGAAGATGGACGTCGGAAAACCACCAGGGGGCCCACGAGGTAGGGGGGGCGCCCCCCACCCTCGTGAGCAGGGTGTGGGCCCCCTGGCCTTCATCATTGGAGAGGATTTTTCTTTATTTATTTTAAGATGTTCCGTGGAGTTTCAGGACTTTTGGAGTTGCGCAGAATAGGTCTCTAATATTTGCTCCTTTTCCAGCCCAGAATTCCAGCTGCCGGCATTCTCCCTTCTTATGTAAACCTTGTAAAATAAGAGAGAATAGCCATAAGTATTGTGACATAAAGTGAAATAACATTCCATAATGCAATAAATATCGATATAAAAGCATGATGCAAAATGGACGTATCACTTGTGCAGCCCTGAGCCTTTGCTTCTGCTTTTTCAGACTCCTCGCAGTGGCAACCGGCCTTTGATGGGCATTCTGTTGCTCCGGGTGCTTCTCCGGTGTGATGTCGTCTGGACTATTATCTTCAACGGGGTCGGGTTGTTCGGTTTGATTCTCTGTGTTGCCCTGGTCGGGTGATGGTTCACCCTGCTCTATCGCTGGGTCTATATGACCGCTATTTCTGCCGAGGCGGGATTTGGAGCGACGCTTACGCCACCGCTTTGACTGCTTCTCGAGGGAACAACCCTTTGCTGCGTCCTTCCATTCCTCATCGTCGTTTTCTTTGGGTGTGTCCACCACGTATACGTCATATGATGAAGTGGGCGTCCAGTGCCCTGTGGGCAGTGGTTCCTGTTCGTCTCCTGCATCGTCGTCCATACCGTCGATGTCTTCAGAGTCGAAGTCGAGCATGTCGGTCAAATCATCGACAGTGACTACTAAGTGGGTGGTGGGTGGGCGGCGAATTTCTTCGTCATGAGAACCCCAATCCTGCCAAACATAGTTTGGCCCGGACTCTCCTGACAAGGACAGAGACCATAATGAGTTCAGTATGTCGCCGAAGGGCGAGTGCTGAAAAATATCCGCAGAGGTAAACTCCAAGATCGGCGCCCAGTCGGATTCGATAGGTGCGGGCGCAGGCGGTTCGGAGTCCGTGGCCGGGGAAGAATCCGGTAGTCTGGTGTCACGACTCTCGTGAAGGGTAAGGTCGATACTCGGCTCGATCGCCGATGAGAGTGCGGCCTCCGTGGCGGGGTCTATCCACCCGTCCATGGATGGCGCAACTGGCTCCGAATTGAGGGTCGGAGCGGTTGCCTGCGTGATCTCCTGAACAATGTCCGATGGCAGAGCTAAATCATGCTCATCGTGACCGTGTGGCGCATTGGGAAGGGGCTCGAATCCGTCGAAGATCAAGTCTTCGCGGATATCGGCCGTGTAGTTTAAGCCTCCAAACCTGACCTGATGGCCAGGGGCGAAACTCTCGATCTGCTCCAGATGGCCAAGCGAGTTGGCCCGTAGTGCGAAGCCGCCAAACACATTGTTTTACCCAGGTTCGGGCCCTGTTGATGGAGGTAAAACCCTACGTCCTGCTTGATTATACTTGATAACATGGGTATTACAAGAGTTGATCTACCAAGAGATCGGAGAGGCTAAACCCTAGAAGCTAGCCTATGGTATGATTGTATGTTGTCCTACCGACTAAAACCCTCCGGTTTATATAGACACCGGAGAGGGCTAGGATTACACAAGGTCGGTTACAAAGGAGGAGATATACATATCCGTATTACCTAGCTTGCCTTCCACGCCAAGTAGAGTCCCATACGGACACGGGACGAAGTCTTCAATCTTGTATCTTCATAGTCCAACAATCCGGCCAAAGGATATAGTCCGGCTATCCGGAGACCCCCTAATCCAGGACTCCCTCAACCACATCTGAGGGTTGTTGCTCGGCGCTAGGGTTGGAAGGACATTGGTGGCTGACGTTTGGAGCTAGGGTTAGGCGAAACCCCGCGGGGTTTTGAGCTAGTCAACAGGGTTTCAAAGGCTTTGACTAAGCATAAATAATTTTAAAAAATTGAAAAAAATATGAAACCTTCTCCGTTCATTGTTTTATAGGACACACTAACGAGAAAAAAAATACTAAACTTGGTATACGTACAATTAGAGAAAAAAACCTAGCTAGCACGATCGAGGTAAAATTAACACCATTAATTAAAAAAATCAAAAAATATATAACCTGCTCACAATGTTGTCTTGTATGACATGTTACCAACAAAAAATCATAAACTTTGTCTATGGACATTTTCATGAAAAAACCTTCACACATATGAGCTATCATGTACAACGTTTCATAGAGACCAAGGAGAGGAGGTAGGGTTTCCCTTCGGTTTTTGAAAATAAAAAAAATCGAAAAAAATCACCAAAGCTTGATTTCAAAGTGAATAAGAAGGGTCTGAACTTAGTTTTCCATTTTCATATGGTAAACGTGTTTTTAATGGTTTTTCTATTAAAGTATATTTTTTGGAAAAAATGTAAAAATAGAAAGATTAATTCAATAAATAGTGATTCTTTGAATCTACACTATATAGATTGATTTGGTGTTAATAAAAGATATTTGGCTCATTTGGAGTAGGTCCAAAAAAATTGATTACAAATGGGGTTGTTTACCCTAGCTTGGGAGCTCATTTGGAGAACATTTTTCATGACTACAAGTTTTGTAGACGCAAAACAGATCGGATTGATCACCTAACGTTTATAATAGTTCAGCAAACTGTGCAACTCACACCACAGGGGAATGGACTTCAAGTGTTGGTTCAAATTCAAAGTTTGCCTAAAATTCAAAGTTTGCCTTAGTAGTTCAAATTCAAACTTTACATATAGAAATATTACACCTTACAAGTTTTCACAGTACTTCAAATTGACGACAGAATCCTTATTACAAATCTTTAAAGTTCAAAGTTTATGACTTGCATTCAAGTTCAAATTCAAATCTTTGTCGTGCTCCTTGTGTTCCGGGATGGGTTAACCATCTTTCTTTTGTTTTCCTTGGCTTGGATATTTTGTGCTTTTGAAAGCTATGTCTTGTTGCTTCTGATCTTCACTTCTAGTGGTGGCAGTTTTGTTGAGCTTTGACTGATCGAGTAAGTGATGACCAGTTGACGGTCATCTGTTGGCTCACTAATCTTTAAAGGAACTTCAGACAAAATAACTTCCTCCTCTCTTATAGCTTCAAAACCTTCGTAAGCCATGGTTTCAAATTCCGCATCAGATGATGGTTCAACCAACTTTCTTCCTCTCTAGGTCTTTTTTGTCTTTTGCCTCTAATTATCCTAGAGGTGGGTCAAACAAAAATAAGCTTAGACATCGATAAGAAAGAGAACAAATGCAAAAAAATGGAAAGATTGCACACATACCAAGCTGCTACTTCAGTTGCTTCATTCTCTAAACTTGTTGCATTCTCCTCTGCTGCTGTATTATCCTCTAAATTTGCTGCATTCTCCTCTGCTACTGCATTCCCCTCTGCATTTTCTGCTACCCATTGTTCCTCTTCTCCAAATGATGCATCAACTGGATTGGTACAATGTCTAGCAATATGCCCTAAGATACCACATCTTTTGCACTTACGCTATTTTTTTACACGACCCTCTTCACCAGCTCTTATCCTGTTTTTCCTTGGTCTTCCTGGTGGTCTAGTCAGTACGGGAGAATGGGGTTTGAACCCTGGGTCTACTATGTTCCATTTGTCTTTTCCCAAGAGTGCAAGCACATTTTTAGCATAAGCAGCCCTAAATTTGGCAACAGAGAAATATTCAGAGCAATACTGATCAACTTCACCATCTTCACCTCCAATAACAGTCATGAGATGTAGGGCATGTATGCACGGCTTCCTGCGGATCTGCCATTGCCTATAGCTGCATTCATTGGTTGCAAGATTCACTGGATATCTCCATTCCCTATTTTACTATCAGTGTATGTCACCTCAGCCTCGTATGTCGATGGTCAAATGCATTTCATCCTTAGTCATCTTGCCTTGGCATGCAATGCCTTAATCAGAGATGGGAGCATAAGATGGCCAACATATTGTGTTAAAGAAATTCTTTTACGAAGAGCCATCTTTACCATGATCATCTGCCTGATCTTATCAAATGCTTGCCACAACAAAACCCCTTTAATTGACTTGAACTTTGCATTGAAACACTCAGCGAGGTTACTTGTCACATAGTCTACTCTGCAGATATCATTGAATTTGCTTCTTGACCATAGCTTTCCCTGATGTTCATCCATGTACTCCTTCACCAAAGGATTATGAGCATACAACACTCTCAAATGGTGCTCATGCTTCCTCAAGATGCATGTGTATGATGTTGGCCATAGATTCTCATCATAAACTTGCCTTTGAATTTCTTTTTAAAATTCTGCGCTATGTGTCGCATACATTCACTATGTTCCACTCCGGGGAATACAATTTCTATTGCAGTTTCTAAACCCTCGCAAGCATCTGTGTGTATAACTAAACCTGAGGGTATACCTATAATGTTGCGCAATGCTGCAAAAACCAGACCCAACTCTCCTCACTCTCTACCTCCAACACACCAAATGCAACTGGGAATAGCCAGTTGTGTCCATCAACTGCAGAAGCTGCTGCTAGCTGGCCTCTCCATCTTCCATTCAGAGCAGTTGCATCGACAGCCAAATAGGGCCTACAACCATTCAGAAACCCCTGCCAGCAAACCTTGAAACAAACAAAAGCACTCCTGAAGCACTCCTTATCCATTGCCTTCCCTTTTAATTTGTACTTAACTCTATGCATGTCAATCTCTACAACACTCACTGGACTAGCCGTCTCCACTTCAGCTTTGAAGGTGTAAAGCAACATAAAACTCTCATTGCATGGACCATTAATCCTATCAAGAGCCCTTTCCTTAGCATAGAAAATCTTCATGTACTGTACATTAATATTGTACTTCTCAAATAGAGTCCCATGGAGTGTTGTTGTACCAATTGTTGGTGTTTCCCTCACCCAATCCAAGATTGCATCTGCCACCCACCTAGTCTTTGCAAGCTTAGATTTGTCCTTTCCCCTCCCCCTCCAGGTGGGCAAGTGTGCCCGCGTGGGTTGCTTTTTATCTGAAACAAAATGAAAAATGATGTCAAATACAATTAAGAAACAATACACATGATCTGAATATAGAACGGATAAATAATCTGATAACAATATTCAGTTGTAATACCTGAATCAATTTGCTCTTTCGCACAGTGGATGCATGCAACCTCCACCTACACCTATCATAAGGGCAATGAACAGTGAATCTTCCTGGCTCACTCCTATCAACCTCATAAGAGTTTTCAGTGAGAATGCAATATGTGGTCACTGCCTTATGACAGTCCACCATCGATTCAAATACGGTTCCTAGAGTAAGTTCAGGATTCTCCCTGTTCCACTCAATTGTTGGCATGTCCTCACCATCATATTCTTGTAAAACTAAGGAGTTGATGTTCTCCTCCCTCTCTTCATCGCCAGTGTCATCAAATCTAGCATGACTGCTAGGCTCATCTACATATTCATCTTCCACTGGCTGTTAACTGACTCTATCACTAGTTCAGGGAATAGAATCTCATCCTCATCATCAAGTCGAGGCACTTCCCCGTCAGGCTCTGCATCTACTTCTACATCAGGTGCAGAAGGGAGAGGAGAAGTGGCAGAATTAGTGGCAGCCGACATGTTGTGGCTTTCAGAACCACTAGGTTTACTTGTTCCCGACCTACAAGGAGTGTGAGGATGCTCGCTATTAGCAAAGACAGATGATGTCTGAACACCCTTCGGGATACATTGTTTGCGTACCTGAAGCACACCGATATGGATTTTACCGAAACGGTTGTCAGCATTCAAAATAAATAGCAATCCCAGATGCTCATCACAAGTTAATGGGTCAAATCTCTGCTCGGTACTGTCAAAATATCTCAGTTCAACAGCATCGACAAGGCTCCATGGATACTCACAACAGAGTGCCTCGCAAAAATCTCTGAACGAAACGCTGGTTTCTACCACTTTAGGATAGAAATATCTAGAAATGACACACGGTTTAGTTCCACGCAGCTCGCTAGTTTCCATTCTAACCGCCAGCCGAAAAGCAAGTGCAGGATCAACCCTATTCAATTGAAATAAGATAAAGGGCGTACTTAGGCCAAAAAATTTCAGATAAATTGCACTGATTCATGCCAACGGTGGTCAAATACAGCCTAATTTATGGATCTCCTAATCAATTTGAGAGGAAAATGATGCTTACCCAGGTGGAATCCATGAATAATCAGCCTCTTATTCGACCCAATCATCTCCACAGTCGATGGGCCGGATGGGGTGCCCCCCAACATCGCTTCCTACTCCTAGATGGGGAGAGAGGGTAGATGCGGCGGAGGCGGCACGACGGCAGCACAGGCGGCACGATGACGGCGGAGGGGGCTGCATGGAAGGGACTGGATCTGATATAGGTTACAGTGAGTGTCAGTTTCACGGCCCCATTGGTTACCATGTAACGGTCAAAATGTGGACTCCACCCTATGTGGTCCCACTAGTCAGAGTTAACGGTCAAGCCATTGACCCGACGACAACGTCCGCTGTGACCAGTTCTGAGGGTTTCGGGCAAGGGAGTGGGGAAAAGTGAGAAAAAGTTAAGAGCGTGAGGATGAATGTGTAGAACTAACGAACCATACCCAAAGGATTCTTATAAGTAGTTCTATAAACCCATAATGCATCATCATGTTTCTTAGACCAATTATTTCTAGATCTATTAATGGTCTTTTTGCAAAATTAATTTGATTTCTCTATTTCTCAATTCAACTTGACCACTGGACTGAGGATGATAAGGATATGCAATTCTATGTTTAACATCATATTTAGCAAGGGGTTTACGGAAAGCACCATGAATAAAATGTGAACCACCACCAGTCATTAAATATCTAGGGACCCCAAACCTCGGGAAAATAACTTCTTTGAGGATTTTAATAGAAGTGTTATGATTTGGACTACTAGTTGGAATAACTTCTACCCACTTAGTAACATAATAAACATCAAGTAGAATATGTGTATACAAATTAGAGGAAGGAAAAGGTCCCATATATGCAAATCCCCAAACATCAAATGGTTCAATAACATGTGAATATTTTATAGGTATTTCCCGACGTCTACCAATATTACCAATTCTTTGACATTCATCACAAGAAAGGACAAACTTATGTGCATCCTTGAAAAGGGTAGGGCAATAAAAACAAGACTATAGTAACTTATGTGCGGTTCTGTCTCCAGCATGTGTCCTCCGTATGCCTGGTAGTGGCACTGATGTCTACTACCCAACTTATTCTTCTAGACTCGTGTTCGGCCTCCAAGCACAGTGTTTTGTAGGACAGTAGCAATTTTCCCTCAAGTGGATGACCTAAGGTTTATCAATCAGTGGGAGGCGTAGGATGAAGATGGTCTCTCTCAGACAACCCTGAAACCAAATAACAAAGAGTCTCTTGTGTTCCCAACACAACCAATGCAATGGTAAATTTTATAGGTCCACTAGTTCGGCTAAGCGATGGTGATACAAGTGTAATATGGATAGTAGATATAGGTTTTTGTAATCTGAAAATATAAAAATAGCAAGGTAGCGTCAGCAAAAACGATATTGCAATAATTGAAAGAAGGCCTAGGGTTCATACTTTCACTAGTGCAGAGTCTCTCAACAATGAAAACATAATTGGATCATATAACACTCCCTCAACATGCAACAAAGAATCACTCCAAAGAGTGGCCCGCGATTTATACCGGAGAAACAAGGACGAAAACATGCATCAACCCCTATGCATAGATTACCCCAATGTCACCTCGGGAATCCACTAGTTGAGTGCCAAAACATACATCAACTGAATCAATATGATACCCCATTGTCACCACGGGTATCCATATGAAAGACATACGTCAGTGTTCTCAAATCCAATATTCAATCCAACATAACGAAACCTCAAAGATCAAGACTCAATTCATCACAAGAAGGTAGAGAGGGCAGAACACCATAAGATCCCAATATACTAACAAAGCTCGCGACACATCAAGATCGTGCCAAATCAAGACACGAGAGTGAGAGAGAGAGAGAGAGATCAAACACATAGTTCTAAGTACATACCCTTAGCCCCGAGGGTAAACTACTCCCTCCTCATCATGGTGGCCGCCGGGATGATGAAGATGGCCTTCCGTGATGATTTCGCCCTCTGGCAGGGTGCCGGAACGGGATCCCGATTGGTTTTTCGTGGCTACAGAGACTTGTAGCGGTGGAATTTCTCATCTAGGGTTCTTTCTGGGGTTTTGGGTATTTATAGGAATTTTTGGCGTTGATCTCATGTTATTAGAATTAACAGATCAAAATACTAGGCTATGACATGACATGCGTGATAACAAATTGTAAGGATTTCTATTTTCATGCTCGTGGTTCCTTAGTCATGCACAGTTTTGCGCAAGCCAAGTAACTTTGCTCACTTTTCCCCTCCCCCTCGACCACCTACTCACAAAAGCCCAAACGGAGCACTTCCGTCCAGTCAAAGCCTTTGATCGTTACCTCGTGACTAGTGGGGCCGTGTGATATCTTGATAGGTGGAGCAACTTACCTCATGTGCGTCGTTTTTTAACGTGCAATAGAAGCAGAGCGACGCAGTTGATAAAAAATATCTCATGCGACATTTTAAGGCAGAAATAACCAAGGCCCGACCGAGCAATAAACCAACCATCAATGGAATGGGCTTATGTTAGGGCAGGTGAGCCCCACTTAATTTGGCAGTGCATCGAGCGAAAGATGCCCCCGTGCCCGACTGAACCCTCCCCGCTCCCCTCTTTGTTTTGGGCGGGGGGCAGCGCATGTGGTGAGTGTATTCAGAACCCTACTTGATACGTCAATTTTGCATCATGTTTTTCTACTGTTATTTATTATGTTCTGGGTCATTATTTCACTTTATGATGCTATTCTAATGCCTTCTCTCTCTTATTTTGCAAGTTTCGCATGAAGAAGGAGATTGCTGGCAGCTAGAATTCTGGACCTGAAAAAGCTACATCAGAGATACATATTCTCCACAACTCCGAATGACCTAAAAATGTATGGTCAATTATTTTGGAATATATAAAAATATTGACGGAAGAAATACTATAAGGGGGCCTATAGTGAGTCACAAGCTCAAGGGACGCTCACCCTAGGGCATGCCTGGTGAGCTCGTGGCTCCATCACCAGGCCTATGGGCCCATCTTGTCCTGTAAGATGCTATTTGCCCTAGAAAAAATCAGGAGAAGACTTTTGGGACGAAGCACCGCTGTATCGAGGTGGAACCTGGGCAGGAGCACTTTTGCTCTCCGGCTGAGCAATTCTGCCTGGGATAGTTCCCTCTGGGAGGGGGAAATTCAAAGCCATTGACATCACCAATGATCCTCTCATCATGGGAGGACCAATCTTCATCAACATCTTGAGCAGTATCATCTGCTCTCAAGCCCTAGTTCATCTCTTGTATTCAATCTTTGTCCCAAAACCCCATGTTAATACATGTGGGTTGCTAATAGTGTTCATTACATCGTGTAGTTGATGCTAGTTGGTTTATTTGGTGGAACATTATATTTTCAAATCCTCAAGCATATTCAATACATCTCTGGTCTTGAACATGAATATGATTTGTGAGTAGTTACTTTATTTTTTGAGGACATAGAAGAAGTGTTGTTATAATTAATCTTGTGAAGTTGGTATTCATTTGCTATTTTCATGATATGTATGTTGTTCTTCCTTTAGGGGTATCATGTCAATGTCGACTACACGACACTTCACCATATACTTAGGCCTAAGGAAAGACATTGGGGAGTAATAAGTAGATGATGGGCTGGGAGAGTGACATAAGGTTAAACACTAGTTCATGTGTTATTCCGTAAAGGGCTGATTTGGATCCATATGTTTCATACTATGTTTAGATTTATCTCAATTTTTCTTTAGTAGTTGCGGATGCTACTGAGGGTGGTAATCATAAGAGGGTTGCTTGTTCAAGTAACAACAACACCCTACACTACAAAAAAAGACACGTCCATGACATTATGTCGCGAATGAAAAAAATTATGTCATGCTTATGACACTTCTATGACGATAATTGTGACAAAAACACGTATCATCATTGATGTGGTGGGCTCCTTCTTCTATGACAAAAAACGGGCTTTTCGTCCTGGGCCGGTCGAAGACGCACCTGCATGACATTATTTGGGCCGTCCATGACGTAAAAAATCATGGTACAAGTGAGGGCAAACAAAATTTCCAGTTACTCCCCATTACGGTGGGTGGTCGTGGCCGAGCGATGCAGTGTGGTTTACGCATTTCTCTCATACGCTTGTGCGTGAGAGGCGCTTGCTAACTAAACCCAAACGAGTCGTTTGAGCGATTGCACTAGCTACATACTGAACACGAGCGATCGATCCCACTACGTACCGAAGCCGAGTGATCGGTCCCTTCGCTGCTAACTGAACCCGAGCGATTCCTTCGCTTCTAATTGTAACCTATTGATTGATCCTTCTCGCTGCTCACTGAAGCCCATCGATCCCCCATGCGAGACGTAGCCAACCGGTGTGTTGGGTTGGCTCTCGATGAACAATGCCCATTATTGCCGTGCGTGGTACGTAGAACGAGTCGAGACGTGGTGAGTCGACCTAGCCGGTTGGTTGGCTGTGAATGAACAGATCTCGGTGGGTGTTGGATCAGCAGGACCCCATGGTTGCCGTTGGATGAACAGACCCCGAGGAGGCCGCCACACCCTAGCCGGTTGGGGGTGGATGAATAGGACCCCATGGAGGCTGGATGAATAGTAGCCGATGGATGCTGGATGAATAGTAGCCGGTGGATGAACAGTACCTGGTGAAAGCAGGAGGAAGTCGTGGTCGATGAACAGAAGCGGGTGGAGGCTGAAACAAGTCGATGGTGGATGAACAGTAGCCCGTGGAGGCTGGAGCGAGGCAGTAGAGTAGAAAGAAGAAACTTGGACAGTAAACGACACTGTTGTCCTATTAGTATCACAGTACTGATCAGGTTGGTTTTGCTACCAGAAATAGTGCGAATTAACATCCTGTTTTGCCACCTGTTCCTGGAGAAGGAGTGCAATATGCAATGATGGAGGATCGTCCTAACCAACTCGAAAGGATGGGCAGCTACTGCTATGAATTGATTTTCATGTGACTTTGCGTTGCCTTTTGTTGAGCCTGTACCCCTATATATCAATGCGGTCTTGGCGATCTGCTACAGCATTTTTATCATGAGGGGATCTGCCACAACATTGACACCATGTACTTCTTTGGTCCTACACCGGCGTCATCATTGCAATCTTTCGTCGAGATTATTCCACAAATACCCATTTTATTTTACTTACATATATGCATGACACTCTGCCTTCTAGATGTATGTATTTATGAGTATATATTCCTCTAAATTGGAACAGCTTTTTAAATTTTACATGCTTTCGAAGCGGTGGCAGATGTTGGTGGAAACAGAAGATGACAAAGAGCAATTGAAGTCTGCTAATCTTTGCATGACTTCCTTCTGTAGCGACGTGAGATGTACACTGGTACAATGGTACGAACACTGTTGCGTCTGTTGGACACTGGTACATGAGTTGGACACTCTTGCATGAGTTGGACACTGGTACGGTTGCATGACAGGGACACTGGTACCGAACTAAGTGCTGTCTCTTTTGTGATGATGATGGAGAATAAAAGAGCTGTGGGCAAAGCTAATCACGTCTTTATTCAAGCATCAAAACGTGGTTGTCACAAGGCTGCCACATTTTCTTTTTGGAAAGACGAACGTTTGCCATTTGAAAACAATTTTGACGTAAATCAAGTTCGCTGGTACCCATCTACCTCACTGCATCATCATCTTATGTTAGAAACCAAACCAAGTGGCAGGGGCTTTTGGGTCAGTCGATTTGATATGAGTTGTTGGATGCAAGATGAATGGCCAGAGCTTCTTCAACCTCGAGCCCTCCTGTTCATTCACAAAACTGCCCCACATACCGCTGGCCCAACCGCCAGTCTCCACCGCACACTGCCGACGGCGCTCTCACAACAGCCTCGCGGCACCACTCTTCCCCCCACGGCACCACCACCCACGACCATGCTTGCCGCCTCCCCCGGCCATCCTTGTAAACTGCGAACCACTCCGATTTTTCGGCGAACCTTCACCCCTCACGGCACATCTATGATAGACAATGAGGCTGCTGCTTCCCCAGCATCCCCTGCACAGTAAGATAGACAAGGAGGCTGTTGCTTCCTCTGCACCCAGAGACAGACAAGTTAGAATCTGCCGCCGGGGTCTCGGTGCTTTGAGCTTGCTTCTTCTTTCTACACCGAATCAACTGGTCCAAATTCAATATTTTCAGCGACTGACGTCCTTCAAAACTAAAATCAAGTAAATTTTACTCTGTGGACTTGGGCAGGCCTCTACAACTTTAAGTTGTGAACAGTGATGGATGATTTAATTCTTGTTAACTCCCTTGTTTTTCTTAACATAGTAAAACCAGAGATGCTCACACACACGCACATACACTCGCTCCTATTAACTACGTGCACACAACCTACCCCTATGAGCACCTCTGAGATGTCTTGTAGTCGACAAGGACATCACAAACTGATAAACATCACCAAAAAATCAGACAACAAATTTAGGAAAATGCGAGCACCGTTGCGAAGTCTAGGAATTATACCCCTAGTGGGTTGGTTCACCTACGAGGAACCTAAGCATCTGGGCTACAATCAGTTCGCTACTACCGGCATCCTTGTAAACAGTAATGAGGCAAGTCACGTGCTCCTCCGTTCCAAAATATGTGTCATGAACTTAGTTCAGACATAGTATTTATTTTCGTGGCATAGAACTAACGTTTCCATCTTCCGTCCCCTGTCCATCCATGTAGCATATGCATGCAATGGGCTAGTGCAGCCTAGCATCCCTGTTTTGTGCTCTAGGGATGCTAGCAGGGATCATTCTGCTACACTCATTTACCATGTAACACCGGTGAGTTACCAGCGAAGAATCCATTGCTCTCCAGTAAAGTGGAAAATGTGCATGTCATAGGGTATGCATCCCGCAGTAGAGTCATTTGTGAGCTTGCGCGTCCAATGAGTGACACCAGATCAAGCGTTCCAACGTGAGGCTGCAAAGGAGCCTTCTCGCCTTCGTTGTATCTGTATTTCATTAATATTTTTTCATACAATTTCCTCACTAGTAACTGGGTATAAGCATTGACACAATTTTTTTAACCTACACCTACGTCATAATGGCAATCTTATTTTCCTTGAATTATTCCACACATACCCAATTTAGTCTAGTCACATATATGCATATCACAGCTAGCTTATTGACGTATGTATTTATTAGTATATATTAATCTAAACTAAAACAAATTAATAAATTTGACTTGATTTATTGCATGGTACTCTTGCGAGGTAAGCGTGTATTCATCATTTTTTTCTGTCATTATAATTTTTACAAATATTCCTTGCAATGAAATAATGTTATGATTTTTTGCTAACTACACGACAGAATATGACAAGGATAAGCAAATCGGACAAGCTTTCGGAGAGGTGGCAGCACTAAGCCTAGCGTGGCTTCCTGTAGCGTACGTAAGTTGGACAGGCATCGAAGCTTTGTATTGTCGTTCGCCGAGGTTCTTTTTTTCTTCTTTCTTTTTGGACGTTTTACTGAACTAAGTGTTGTCTCTTGTCCAACAACAGCAATGCATATATGGAAAAAAAATTGAAGTCTTTGTCCTGGAGGCTTGATGTACACCATGAGCAAAACACATGTTGTAGCCTTTGTTTCCACATAGTTTTGCATCCTTTTTGAAATTATTGATTTTTGGTGCCCTGGCAACTATTTTTCCTGTCGGGTGGTTGCCTATCTACTATGTGGTGTGTATCATCTTTGTGAGCATCTTGGTGATTTTTAGTGCTTCAGTTTGCCAAGTTACCGATGACTGGTTCTGTGACATTAGCCACTACAATGCATATTTTTCCTTTCATAAGCCGTTGAAAATTTGGTGTTGGAGTAGGGAGTCAAAATATCATAAACCTCTTAACTTATAATTTTCAGAGAAAAGGGAAGAGCTTATGATGACGTTACAAATTAGATGATGTCAAAGTAAAGAGAATGCAAGATTTCCCATGCACAAATGCAGAGTATTCCCGGTCGTTGAAATATGATGAATATTTACGCGACACCTTTTTTATAATAGATAATTTAGTAACGAACTAGCAAATATGACTGCACGATATTGGAGCATTCCCAATCACCACGGCCAATGCGTCCCCAAGATCCCGAATACCAAGTGTTACATCTGAATACATGCACCAATCGAGAGAATCACATGAGAAACTGGAGGAGCAGGAAGCAAGCTTGACAGAAGAGGTCAAGGTTTTTTTCTCTTTGATCAAAACACAAGGTGCCCCATAAACAAGGAAGCACGGAGAGAGAGGATGCATTTTTGTGCAACGATAAACTAGAGGAGCAGTAAGCCACAACACCAAATGTTAAACAATGAAGATCACTACTGCGCCATTTTATATTTTATAAATGATGGCAAGTAGAAATTGGGGGGTGGGGGTGGGGGGTGTTAGGGCATCTCCAATGCAGTGCATCAAAATACAGTTCGACATCCGGACAGTGTGTCTCGTATACTTTGTGCCATCCAACATCGTGCATCAAACATTCGTGGATTGGTTGGCATGTATGAATTCCGCCAAACTGAAGAATAAGATTGGCAGTTTTGGGGCGAGTATACACGCCCGCCATGTTAGAGTCCGATGCACACGGCCCATCCAACCCCCCCCCCCCCCCCCCCCCCCCCATTCCTACATTAATTACCATCATTTATAAAATATAAAATGGTGCAGTAGGTATACTCCTTGTTTAACATTTGCCATTTTCGCTTCCCGCTCCTCTAGTTTCTCGACGCACAACAATGCATCCTCCCTTACCATACTTCCCTGTTTATGGGGCACCTTTTGTTTCGATCAAAGAGAAACATCTTGGCCTCTTGTGTCATACTTGCTTCCTGCTCCTACAGTTTCTCGTGCAAGTCACTTGATCGGTCATGGCTTCAGATCTAACACTTGGTGTTCTGGATCTCGGAGACGCATTGGCCGCGGTGATTGGGGAAGTTCCAATGTCATGCAGTCATTTTTGCTAGTTCATTACTAAATTGCCAACAATCAAAACAATTAAAGGTGCCTGATAAATATCATCATTTTTCCTCGATCAAGAAGACTCCTCAGACTCCTCATTTGTGTGTGGGAAAATCCTGCGTTCTCTTACATCACCTAATTTATAAAGTCATCACAAGCTCTTCCCTCTCCCCTGAAAAAAATATAATTTATGAGGTTTAAGATATTTGGATTCCCTACTCCAACACCAAATGCCGAGTGGCTTGGAGAAGGCAAAATATGTATCGTAGTGGCTAGCATTATGAAAACCTGCCATCGGTAATGTGACAAACTGCACCACTAAATATCAACAAGATGCCAACAAAGATGAAACACCGCACATCGTAGTCACTAGTCTGGGAACCACCCCACAAGAAAATAGTTGTCGGGGCACCAAAAATCAATACTTTCCAGAGGGATGCAAGAATTAGTGTGGAACAAAGTCAACAACATGTGTTCTCCTCATGGAGTGCATCGTGCCTTCAAGACAATGCCTTCAAAGGAATTCCGTGCGTGTGTTGCTTTTGCCTGCTGTTGGACCTACAACGCGTGCCATCTCATTATCAAGTCTCAACAATTATCAATTGTTTGTTGATGGTTGGACGAGCCACCGGTAGTCCACAAGAATTAATCCATCGCTCCCATAACTTAAAGTTGTAGATTGCTTGGCCAACTCAACCGAGTTAAATTTATTTACTAGTACTGTTATAGGTTGCTTGATTTTGTTTCTAACCAAACACAGCGAGGTAGATGGGTACCGCGAGCTAGATATACATCAAAATCAGTTTCCAATGGGAAAAGTTTGTCTTTTAGAAAAGAAAACATGACAAGTATATTTTGAGGCTTCAAACGTGATTAGCTTGCTCACGGCTCTCCTCTGCATCATCATCGGACAAGTGACAACACTTATAGTTCGCTAAAACATCAAAAAGTAAAGAAGAAAACAAGAACCTCGGGGAACGACAACACAAAGCTTCGATCCCTGTCCAACTCACGTACACTAAAGGTAGCCACGCAAGGCTTAGTACCTTCCACCGCTCCAAAAGCTTCTCCCATTTGCTTATCTTTGTCATCTTGTATCTTGTAGTAACCAGAAAATCATAACATTATTTCATTGAAAGGAATATTTGTAGAAATTATAATTTTGGAAAAAATGATGAACACGCGCATGCCCCGCAGAGTACCATGCAATAAATCGTGTCAAACTTACAAGTTGTTTCAGTTTAGATGAATATATACTGACAAGGCAACTGTGACATTCATATATGTGACTAGAATAAAATGGTAATGTGTAGAATAATCTCAAGGAAATTAAGATTGCCATTATGAGGTAGGTCTAGGTATAAAAAAACTGTATATGGTGACATTGCTTAGACCCGGATATTGGTGAGAAATAATTGCATGAACAAATATTGATGAAAGACAGATGCAATGAAGGTGAGAAGGCTCCTTCACACCCGCACGTGGGAACGCTTGATCTGGCGTCACGCGTTGGGAACGCAAGCGCCGGAACAACACTACTCTGGAAAGCTTACTCTATGACGTGCGCATTTTGTACTTTATTACAGAGCAATGAATTCCTCACTCGTAACATGCTGGTGGTAAATAGTTAGAGCAACTCTAGCAGACCCCGTATCTATCTCCGACCCATAAAATAACCGTCAAAATGCGGGTACGGGCCGGAAAACCTGTCCGACCAGACGCCGCATCCCGCCACAGCCCGCAAAAAAATTTGAGGGGCGCGGCAAAATCCCAACCCCAATCCGGGAAAACGCGGGTTTCTCCCTCGCGGTTGCGATGCCCTGCATTAGAGAGAAGCAGTTGGCGTGAGGGATATTTCAGCCCCGCGCTCTTTTCCCCCTCCTTCCGCCGCCGCCCGCCCACCGTCGGCGATTCCGGCCATATCTGCGGGCGGAATCGCGCCGCAGGGCCGCCCCACACCCTCCCGTGCCGAGCCGCTGCACCCCCCCCCCCCAGGATCCGGCGAGAAGAGCTGCCCCCGCCGCCACCGGTTAGTCCCTTTTTAGTGATTTTGCGAGTTGTGTTGTTGATTGACGTGCCGGTGTGCGTGTAGATGGAGTTGAGCCCATGCGAGAAGTTCTTGCTCTCCGATTCATCCGATTCGGACAACTCGGATGTTGAGACCATGCTTGCGACTTTTCGGCAGCAAACATTAGTCATGGTTCTTGCCATGAAGGAGCATGAAGACGAGCACCGGAAGAGGAGGCGAGGATCGACTATCGGGCGCCTGTGCATTCCTCGGGATCGCCATCTTGGGAACGAGATGTTGATGCAAGACTATTTCGCGGAAAATCCTACATATCCTCCGCAACTCTTCCGGAGAAGGTACCGAATGCGACGATCCCTCTTTGTGAAACTTGTTGAAGCTTGCGGGGCAAATTGCTGGTATTTTACTCAAAGAAGGAATGCCGCGAGCTTAAATGGATTTAGTGCATATCAAAAAATCTCCGCAGCTATGCGGGTGATTGCATATGGCATTTCGGCTGACTATGCCGATGAGTATCTTCGCACTGGTGAAGATACTACAATTGAGTCTGTTCGTAGATTTGCGAAAGTGATCGTCCGTGTCTTTGGCCCTGAGTATCTTTGGGCACTCAATGAAGATGACACAAAGAAATTGATGGCATCTAATGAGAGGAGAGGTTGGCCTGGCATGCTAGGTAGCATCGATTGTATGCATTGGACTTGGAAAAATTGCCCCAAGGCTTGGCAAGGAATGTATTGTGGCAAGTCTAGTGATGCAACAATTGTGCTAGAGGCCGTAGCATGCATCCGAGGATTTATGGATTTGGCATTGCTTTTTTGGTATGCCGGGCACTCTCAATGATATCAATGTGTTGCAACGGTCTCATTTGTTTGCTAGGCTTGCTACTAGTGATGCTCCTGCTTGCAACTACACTATCAATGGCCATGAATACACAAAGGGGTACTATCTTGCAGATGGTATATACCCTCCTTGGTGCACATTTGTCAAGAGCATCAAAGAACCCAAAACAAAAAAAACAATGTGTATTTGCAAGGGTGCAAAAGGCAGCCCGAAAAGACATTTAAAGAGCATTCGGTGTTTTGCAATCTAGGTTTGCCATTGTCCGTGGTCCTGCTCCTTTTTTGGATAAGACAACCTTGAAGAACATCATGACTTGATGTGTTATCCTGCACAATATGATTCTTGAAGATGGGAGAGGAATGAACTTAGAATTCTTTTACGACAATGTGGGTAGCCGTGTCAAACCAGCTAGAGACCCAAACCGCATTAGAGCTTTTCTTCAGACATACAAGGAGATTGAAAATGCAGTCACACACTTTCAACTTCAGGAGGATCTCATTGAGCACCATTGGCAAAGGGCTGGACAGTGACTAATTTTTGTATTTATTTGTATTTGTATTCATGACAAGTTTTGTATTGCATTATTTAAGTTTGCTACGGTGATTTGAATAATTATTTGTGATGCAGATGATTATTGTATTATATTTGATTTGACTAATTCAGTTTGTTTTTTATTGTTGAATTATGTTGGATTTGATATTTGTGGGCTGATGATATGCGGGATGAGCGGCGCAAAGAGCAGACCTCGCAAAGCCGACCCGAAAAAAGGTTTATTCCACGAATAATTTTTTTTACAGATCCGTTTGGGGAGTCTGCATCTACGCCAGCCCGAGCCCGCCCGCAAAAGCGATTTTGCCCCAACTGCAAACGCGTTTTACGGGCCTGCGGGATGTGGGGTCTGCTAGAGTTGCTCTTACTGAGTGCAGCAGAATGACCCCATCAAAATCCCTAGAGCACAAAGCAGGGATGCTAGGGTGCACTAGCCGATGGCATGCATATGGTACATGGACGGATAGGGGATAGAAGATGGAAACAATAGTGCTAGGCCGCAGCAATACATACTATGTACGTGAACACACACGCATACTCTATCCCTATGAGCACCTCCGAAAGACTGAGCCGGTAAATTATCTTGAGATTTACGAAGTCATCATAGACACTTCGTCGTCGACAGGAACGTCTCCTCCCACTGAATGCACATCGTCGGAAATCCTGAAATAAATCCAGAAATAAATGCGAGCACCAGAATTTAAACCCTGGTGGGCTGGGAATACCACAGTCCCTCGAACTATCCAACCACAGGTTGATTCGCTAGTATTATATACTTATAACTAGGGGCGGATCCGCAGCTGGTCATGGGTGTACAGATGTACACCCAAAAAATTTGGCAACAAATTTTTATATATGGTGCATAGTGACTTTCAATCCCCAAATGACCTCTCGCCAATGACATAACATCATGACTGTTACCTTCAGCACAAGTTGCACATAGTATACACCCGCGTATGTCACCAGGACCAGGTAATTAGCATTCTTCTTGTTCATTCTCTTCAGATGTATTGCATACTAATGGCTATGTGATCCCCAAATGTATGATGATGTGGTAAATAATGTTTATTCTTTTGTCATTTTTATAAGGTATTCACATTTTGATAGAAAAAAAATTCAGATTTCAGATTAGTTTACTTTTTGAAACCTGCAAAAAAAAAATTGAACACCTAAGTATGAAATCCTGGATCCGCCACCGCTTATAACATAAGTCAAACAAGCCATTACATTGATCCACATAGGTTAAATTATGTTGAGCGCAGGGATCTAATGTGTTACATACATGGCTCAGATGGAAATTAAGGGCTGAGATTTAAGATATAAGCGTTACATATAAATATTGTTACTCCCTCCGTCCCAAAATATAAGAACGCTTTTAACACTAAATATAAGAACGTTTTTGACACTATGCTAGTGTTAAAAGCGTTCTTATATTTTGGGACGGAGGGAGTACTTATTAATAGTTGTAACACGTCACATAGAAGGTACAACTAGATATATGCCCGGCAAAAAAAAAACCCGGAAGCATGCCCGCAAAAAAAACAGATGCATGTTCGGACCGGTGGTAACCACGGTGGACAGGACAAGAAATCAGACCGATTCCGATTTCACATGAAGAAAACGGCTTGCTCCAGCATAGACAAGTCAGGCACCTATAATGAGGCTTCCAACTTCCTGATTTAATAAGCCAAGGCCTATGACCTGATGCGTCTTGCAGTCTGGCTGCTGCCACGCAATCAAAGGCGTGCATGGTGCACAAGTCCGTGGGGTCGCTGACTCGCTATGGCAGTAGCGTGATCAACTGATCAGTCAACGGGAGTGATCAGTCAAGGGCGAACACAACGACGGCTTCAGCCGAGCACAATAAAACACATGCATACTCATGCGCGTGGACATGGACAAGTGCGCCGATCCTCCTATCTATTCCCGCGAAAAAAAGGTGCACTGATCGATCTCCCTGCTGCCTACAACCAGTACGCTGATTGATTCTTCATGCGTAACATCTACTACTTGGTATGTCTATGGAATTTCGTAGTTATAGCTTGTCAAAGACATGAGGTTACAATTCTACACTTACTAATATTACGAAATAGTTATCCTGAGAGCTAATTATAATGACCGAGATTAATCATCTTTTTACACATGTTATGTACAAGCATATTATCCGTCACATTTACAAGCATAAGGCTAGACCCGGACTCTTTATTATCTACTCAGACTCTTTTTTTAAGTGCTGGTCTCAGACTCTTTATTTCGGCAAAATAATGGGTTCTAGGTCTGCACGTGAAGACACAATCGGAAATTAAAAGAGAAAATTCCTTATTTGACACTGTCTTAAAATCTGGTTTCTTATTTGACACTGAAAAAGTTTTTCTTCTCTATTTGACACTAGTCCTAAATTTTATTCCCTATACGACACTTCCGTCCATTTTGAGCCTAAATGACACCTGAAAAGACGATTTTGCCCCTCATGCGGTGTGTGTGTGCGCGTGTGTGTGATGTTGCCTCTGTGGGTGCACGCGCACATATGTGCTGCTGCTGCATGTGTGTGTGCATGTGTGTCGCTGCGTGTGTGTTTGCTACTGCGTGTGTGTGTGCTGTTGCGTGCCTATGTGTTGCCTGCGTGTGTGTGTGTTTGTGTGTTGCATGTGTGTGTGTGCGCGCGTGCATGTGTGTTGTTGTTGTTGTTGTTGTGTGTGTGTGTGTGCACGTGCGCGTGCGTGTTGTTGCGTGTGTGTGCGCGTGCATGTGTGTTGGTGCATGTGTATGTGTTGCTGCGTGTGTGCTTCTGCCCTCGCACTGGTGCTGCGTGTGTGCGTTATTGCCCCCCCCCCCCCCCCCCCCCCCCCCCCACACACACACACATACCACATGAGGGGCAAAAGAGTCTTTCAGGTGTCATTTAGGCTCAAAATGAACGGAAATGTCATATAGGGAATAAAATTTAGAACTTGTGTCAAATAGTGAAAAAAAAATTCCAGTGTCAAACAAGGAAGTAGATTTTAAGATAGTGTCAAATAAGGAATTTTCTCAAATTAAAAGTGAGTCGAGGGAAGCATAGGTGCATCAATATCCGCTTTCTAATCTCTCACGTTAATGAGAGTTAAGGGCTTTTAAAATACTGACTTTAGTCAAATGGAAAGTCAAGAAGGCATGCCTTAAAATTCTCACGCCAATCAAAAAAAAATTATGTTACATCCCAAGCAACTCAACATGGCTTAAATCCACTCTAGAAGCCAACACTCATATGACAAGGTATGCTTGCACCCAGAGGACCAGAAATCCGTTGGTGCTCCTAGGAGCACACGCTCCTATGCTTGAATTTTTTTTTGAAATGTCAAAACAATTCCAACAAAAATTATATGTGTTCTTTGTCACATCGAAATGCTACATACAAATTTGTAGGAAAAAAGATTAAACATTTTAGCATGTGCATGAAAAAAATTAAGCAGCAAATGTTACACCTAAATTTGTTTTTTTACTGGCAAAATCCTGTTGCTCCGTTTCACATGAAATTTTTTAAGGATGCTCACGACACTAACACGAACATCTACAAAAAAACAGATTTTTTTTTAACATTTACTATATGTTTTTTGTTTACTATTCACACGGGAGCACGCGCTTCGGAGAGCCAAAATGCCACTCTCCCACACGAGCATTGATATTCCATACATGAGCAAAGTGCACAAGCATATATTGATACATAGAACTTGCCAGTAGATTGGCATACATAGATAACAATCTATAAACATGTGTGTCAATGCCTAATCTATTTCAACAGAGAAAACACAAACCATAACCATGGCAATCCTTTTGTATGTTCTTCATCCCATCTTCTGGAGTACCTCTTTGCTTCCTCCAATAAAATTGTAAATCATAAAAACAACTAACAAATTGAGATAACGAATACATGCTCAATTTTTTATGGAGAGATATGTTTCTAATTGAAAATAGAAAGAACAGAGATCTCGAATAAATATGAGGATTGTCTGGAAAAAAATTGCTACCAGTATAAATGGAAATTGAATTTTGAAAAGAAAAACGAAAATCACATTTTTTAAGTTTAGAAAAATCTAATAAATATGCATGTACATATTTGTAAAATTTTATGATGAAATATATTTTTATTTGAGCTAAAGAATTATGAACTTTTATAGTACGCATGTGCTAGAAATAAGTGAGTTTGTTTGTGTAGATCACACTAAAAACAATTTCATCACAATTTTTGTACAAATATGCAAAAAGAAATTTCCGGGATGGCCAATGCAACCATTAAGAGCATAAAAATGATGCACATATTAGATAGAAGTTCAATATCCCCATGCATGAAGGACTGCATATGAAAACCTACATAGATTGGCTATGCCAAAAATGGTATCATAGTGAGATTGGCATGAACAAAATCCTCTGAAGCTTGAGAGAGTCGTTGGAGAAATTTAAAGACATGCCATTAAAATTAAGTTATTTAGTCATCAATTCAAATAAATAAAACATTTACAAAAGCTATAGATGAAATGATAAATAAAGAGGAGAAAAGGAAGAGCCATGAAGTGATGGCAGAAGTTTCTGCACAATATTTCTGGTGTAAAATATTTTTAAATGTATACTAATATACAACATCAGAATATGAAAACATGATAAAACACCAATCTACCAACTTAGCAAACCTAGCCGCGCAAATGCGTGGGTGACCTTGCTAGTTCCAATGATTCATTTAGTTGTAGGAGACATTCCTGTTCACTACAAGGCGACTATGGTGTCTTTGTCCATCCCAAGATGTTTTGCCGTCTCAGTATCTCGGAGGTGCTTATAGTGGTAGTGTGTGTGTGTGTCTGTGTTTATAGAGGGTGAGTCAATGAGTGTATATGCGGGTGTGTTTGAGAGTATCTGCGATTGTACTGTGTTAAAGAAAATACCATTAGTCCACATGATTTAAAGCATTCATCACTTTCACAACTTAAAGTTGTAGATGGCTTGGCCAATTCCACCGAGTTTAATTTGCTTGATTTGTTTTCTAAACAAAGAAGAAGATACAGAGAGGTAGATGGGTACCAGCGAACTAGATTTACATCAACATCGTGAAAAGTTTGTTTTATGAAGAAGAGAATGTGACAGACTCATGATAGGTACACTTCAATAAAAATGTGACAGACTGATGGCTCTCTTCTTCTTCATCATCATTACACAAGACACAACACTTAGTTCAGTACCAGTGTCCAAGTCACCCAACAGTGTACCAGTGTCCAACTCATGCAACGGTGTCCAACTGACGTACTAGTGTACCCTTGTCCAACTCACGCAACAGTGTATGTACCATTGTACCGGTGTCCAGCTGATGAACGATACAGAAGGCAGTAATGCACAGCTTAGCAAGCTTCGTTTGCTCTTCGTCATCTTCTATTTCACTGGTATCTGCCACCGCTGCGGAAGCTAAAAAAAATCATAACAATAATTCATTGTAGAGAATATTTTTAAAGAATGATCTTTGCCTTCTTCAGTTTTCTAGATTCTTTTTAGCACAGCCTAGTTATTAAAAACATTATAATATTCCTTTGCTTTGAATTTTTTTTAACATAGAATGATAGAAAAAAATGATGATTTGCCACATTGAAGACCTAATAACAAATCATGAAAAATTTAGTTACTTGTTCCAATTTAGACGAATACATACCCATAAATACATGCATCTGGAAACCAGTGTGGAATGCATATATGTAACTAAAATAAAAAAGGATATTTGTGGAATAATCTCAAGGAAAGACTCCAATGATGACGCCAGTGTAGGATAGAAGAAGTACATGGTATCAATGTGGTAGCAGATCACCAGGACGTCAGCAAACCTGATTTATATAGGAGGTACGCTCAACAAAAAGTAGTGCTAGATGGAGCAGCCAACTGCCAACGCAACGCAAAGTCACACGGAAATCAATTCATAGCAGTAGATGCCTATCCTTTCGAGTAAATGAACTTCTGTTGGGTCTTAAAAGTTTGTTAGGACGATCCTCATTATTGTACTCGAACCAAAACCAGCTTGATAGTACTCGCTCCATAAAGAAATATAAGAACGTTTAGATCTAGTGATCTAAACGCCATTATATTTCTTTACAGAGGAAGTATTGTGGTATTAGTAGGGAAACAGTGACGTTTATTGCTCCCAGAAAGTTTCTTATCTTTGTTACCCAAGTTTTTTCTTTCTATGGGAAAGGAAAGAGATGGCGGGAAAGTGATCGACCAGTTAACTTCCAGGATTCTTTTTGCATACTGAACCCAAGGTGAAACCCAAAAGAAAGAATTATTTCAATCCATGTTTCTAGGGTTTCAATCCCTATTCAAAGTTTATTATGTAGTTAGGGCCTATTTAGCCATACTTTCAAAACCAAAGATTATTTTTCAGTTAAAACTTGATGTTAAGAACCTAAATCACTTTAAGAGCTACCCCTGGAGGGTAATTTTTTTTGTGAAGTTCTTTTGGACTTTACTCTTTTGATAATTCTATTGAACTCTTCTGGACCTCATTGCTTTTTTACCTTTCTTTTCTTTTACGTCATATTGTCAAAATTGTTCAAGGTGTGTAAGAAATTATTTTTAGGATTCAGAGTGCGACAACAACCAAGGCAAGCTGCACTATTGATCATATTTGCTACGTAGTGTAGAAGTTCACCAAGAGTAGTATGCATGTTTGTTTACTGTTTAAAGTAAATATGTAGGGTATTCCCACAAGATTTATTTTACTGTTGTGGCTTACTAATATGATTTTGGGGAGAGTTATTTGATATTCATGAATGGTATGAGATATCTGCTTAACTTCACCTTAATAAGGTTGTTCATAGTGGGGAGTAACTTAGAGTAGTAACATTCATATGCTACTGGTGGGGTGTATGTTACTACCTTTATTGTGAATAGTAACATATGTGTGGTATTATGCAATCCTTCATTCATTTATATGTAAACTAATTTCGCTTTGGGGTGCATTATGTTACGGTATATATCATGTTGCCACCAAACATCTCTCTGCTCATTAACTACTTGCCACATAAGCAAACATGCCTTGGGCTGCGTTATGTTACTAGCTAAGTTACTCTCACTATGACCAGCCTAGTGAATCATCTGGGTGGATTTGGTTTGATTAGCTGTCGAGAGGGCATCCCAGGCTACTATTGCCAGGACACTACTTGCTGAGACCTCCCTCTCAATTGGATGCAAAGGGCTTGGTCATGGACCAAACAACATAGGTAGGGACTTTCAGTATTTTTCTGGCCATGATTTTATGACGATGTAACTCAGATCTTCAATTTCCGGTATTAAGCCTTAGAAATGCAGTAAATGCCCAAAACTTGGCAGGAAGCTCCCAAAAAATGCCAGGACCTGGCATGTGTCATGGAATGGACTTTGTTGAGCATAATAAAATTTCCAAGCCAACGGAGGTACGAGCCACACAATCCCTTCACAAAGCGAACATGTTCCCTCTCAAAAGGTCATGTTTACATACAACGTCCAATAAGAGATGAGCATCTTCAGCCGAGCCCCCAAGAACGCCCCCCAGATCATTTTTTGGCGCCGACACATAAGAAACGTCCCAGCCACACCCCAAGAGCCTACTTTTTGCCGGATTTGATAAAAACACAGCCGGCGATCCCACCCTAAACCCAGCCCCCCGGGGGTAGCTTGGGATGCTGATGTTACTTTTTTGCCTCATGTGGCCCACCTGCAGCCACATATCTCTATCCCCATCGCTTTCTCCACTTTCTCCTCGCAGAGCCCCCACCTTCCCTCTCTCCATCCGCTTTCTCTCTCGCCGTGCCAGCTCGAAGCCCAGCCCCACGCCAGTGCCTTCCCGCCGTAGCCCCGGCCTGCAGCGTCGCTGCCGCGCCTGGCCGCCCGTGCCGCCCCACCAGCCATCTGCGGCCGCGCCCCGCGTCGGGTAGCCGCGCCCGGCCTCCCGCCAGCCAGCTCCTCTGCGCCGCGCGCCCGGCCTCCCGCGCCGCCCCGTTGGCCAGCTCCTCTACTGCCTCGTCGTGTGGCACCGCGCACGCTGGCCGCGCCTCTCCGCATCCCCGGCTCCACCCTGGCCAGTCGGCTTCGGGCCCCCACCGGGTGCTCCGCGCCTAAGGATGGCAATTTTACCCATGGACATGAATACCCATGGATATCCAACCCGAATGCATAGGGCTTGGATATGCTTTTGTGCCCATGGGCGGTGCCCAAACCCGGCCCGATTGCTCGCGGGTAGGGCATGGATATAATCTTGTACCCGTGGATATACCCAAACCTGACCCGATAGTATGCATTAATGGGCAAAATTTGCTATCCCTACCCCATAATCACATGTCCCATTGCAAATTTAAATTTTGTTATGTAAAGCATGCAAAAGGAAATTGTACAATCCCCAGCGTAACTTTCATTAGTTGACATTCAATCCCCACTAACGTACTCCATTGCCCTTCCCTTATTTTTATCTCCTCATTAAGTGACTCGTCATTCTCATCTTTCCAAACTAAATGATATTAGGTTGTTACTAAACGTTGATTTGTCATAAGTTGATGTTTACAGTAAGTGAAGTCTAGCTTGCCACGAGGTGAAGAATGGAAGATCTTATGTTAACATTGTCTTATGTCTTATTTGTATATCTTGAGAGGACCCAATGGATATCCAGTGGGTATGGATATCCATCGGGTTTGGACATGGACACAAATTTTCACCCATGGATTTTTTTATGGGCAGGCAAAGACTGTCTTCATGGATATGGATATGGATTTTATATTGTTCAACCCGATCCAAACCCGACCCATTGCCATCCTTATACGCACCGGCCGGCTCCGGGATCCCGCCACTACCCGCATCCCCCGCGCGCACCCCCGGCCGGCTCTGCCCACGCCCCATCCTCGACTACGCTGCTCCGCCTCGCTCTGGCTCTGCACCATTCGCGCGACCCGCCCAGTCCGGCGTCTCGCCCGCCGGCTGTCGCCCCGCCGTCTTCACGCTGCATCGCCCCCGCCTCGCGCAGCACCGCTCCGGCTCCCCGCCCGCGCCGGCTCCGCCAGTTCAGGGCGCCTACCGGCTTCGCACAAGGCGGCTGGTCGTCGGCCTCCCGGCCGCCGGGTCCGCCCCGCCTATGGCCGCCTGCTCCGCCCTGCCTGGCCATCGTCCTTCTCCTCCCCCGTCCGCTCGCCGTTGATCACCAGCACCCGCTCGTCCTTCTCGCCAACACTGCTAGGGCGCAATACGAGTGGAAAAATTTGCCCCCCAAGGCCAAAATTCTCGCCGGCAGCCCCCCAAGCGGCGAAAAAATGCCTCCTGAGGGGCTCAACGGCTGGAGATGCTCTAAGGGTTATGTGAAATGCACGCAGGTTCTTACCACACCCTTTAGGGTCTGTGTGATGACATCGCATTAGATTCCATGAATTTTCGGCGGCTCGCTTGCTCTTAGGGCATGTACAATGGTGGCATATGAATACAGATGCCTCATGACAAAAAGTAATTTGAAGCATATGTGTTGATTTTTTCTCCCCAATGCAAGCTACTACTAGTGGACCTCATCAAATAATAGAAAGTGATCCTCATTACACATGCATCCCTCCTCTTCATTTCAACTTTTTCAACTTTATGCACTAGACCACACTTTTTATCTCTAAGCACCCACCTCCTAAAGAGGATCCCGCTTCCCAATCCGAACCTACTTTTTCTGCTATCCGATCGTACATGGCATGTGAGGCATCACCCTGGGGCTATGCATTGGCCATGCCCTTAGTTGGCTGCATATCCGTGGTTCTTGGTGCTGGTCCCTTGCTCTTAGCTGGCTTCACTTGCCTGGTCTTGGACCAAAGACCACGAGTAGGGACCTCCAGCCCATTTTCGGGCATGGTTTTATCTAGTGGCAGCTCAAATCTTGAATATCCAGCATTAAGCCCTAGAATTGCAGTAAATGCCTAGAATATGGCAGGACACCCTCGAAAAAGCCGTGTTCTATCATGTGTCATGGAATGGACTCTAGTGAGTACGAAAAAGTTTTGAGGGAAGTGGAGGAACATGCCCCACATCATCTTCCGAGATCTCGGCAATACTATCCACCTGATAAAAAGAAAAAATAAATAAATATTTGACCAAAACTAATGGGAGTAACTTGACTAGTAACATCACACATTTCAATACAAGTTTGCTTATGTGGCAGCTAATTAATGAGGAGAGAGGGGTTTATGGTAACTTAGCTAGTTACTGTAACATCACACATTTCAAGACATAATGAGTCTATAGCCTAATAAATGAATTCTTTCATGATACCACTCATATGTTACTACCCACTATGGAGGTAGTAACATAGACTAGTAACATCGGCAAGTTACTACTCTATGTTACTCCCCACTGTCAGCAGTCTCAACGCAGGAGCTCGACAAATGCGGCCTGCCGGAACAAAGAACATAGGAGTTAGCGTTGTCGGCACGTGACACAAAAAATTTCCGAGTTGATTCATGAGTACCTCAGCATAGTTCCTATGAGCCGAGTTTATTACCCCCTCCGGTCCTTTTTAGTTCCCATATAAGATTTGTCTGAAGCTAAGCCTCGTCAGCTTTGACAAATTTTATAAGAAAAAATGTCAACATTCACAATGTGAAATCAATATATGTAGATGCGTCATGGTTTAAATTTTCATATTGTATAACTTTGGCATAGTAGATGTTGATATTTTTTCATATAAATATGATCAAAGTTTATGAAGTTTGATTTTAGACAATTCTTATATGCAGAGTAAAAAGGACCGAAGGGAGTATCTTTGATGAGTTCCCTTTACCTGGCCCTCAGCAACATGCCTCAGCCGAGTTTAGACACACTGCAAAGAGCCATACTCGGCTTACATTGTTTTTGTCGAGGTCCCGCAGTTGACTCGGCAAATAGCCAAAGACGTGGGCACTCGGCAACGACAAATTTTTCAGTAGTGAATCGACTGACGTGTTCCGTTCTTATTTTTGGGTATGGGGCAACTTACAAATTGAGAGTCCTATAAATAGCTTCCGAGGTAGCTCGGGAAATGGCACCAATTCACACCTCGGACGTTGCCAAAGCATTCATACCATTGGTGTGGTTCAGGCAGTGCATTGGCGTGTAGGGCAAAGTCGAGTGCATTCCACCAATGGCCCCACGTAAATTCTTGGACAACATGACTGGCCAAAATGGCATCGTCCCGGTGGTGGTCGTGGACACGGCGGAGAAGAAGACGCAATCTCCCAGCCTGCTTGACGCTGACGAGTTCCGGCGTCAGAGTCACCAGGTAGTTGACTTGATCACCGAGTACTATGACCGCATGGGCGACTACCCCGTGCACCCCAGCGTTACCCCTGGTTTCCTCCGCAACTTGCTCCCCCCGGACGCACCCTTCCGTCCGGAGCCGGACGCGTTCAGCTCCGCGCTCAAGGACGTCCGCGACATCATCCTCCCGGGCCTGACGCATTGGCAGAGCGCCCGCCACATGGCGCACTTCCCGGCGTCAAGCAGCACCATCGGCGCCCTAGGGGAGGCGCTCACCGCGGGCATCAACGTCGTCCCGTTCACATGGGCCGCCTCACCGGCCGCCACCGAGCTTGAAATGCTGGTCGTGGACTGGCTCGGAAAGGCGCTGCACCTGCCGGAGAGTCTCCTCTTCGCCGGTGGTGGCGGTGGAACTCTTCTTGGTACCTCTTGTGAGGCGATACTCTGCACTCTTGTGGCCGCGAGGGACCGGAAGCTCGCCGAGATCGGCGGGAACAGGATCTGCGACCTCGTTGTCTACTGCTCCGACCAGACACACTTCGCCTTCCGCAAGGCCGCACGCATTGCCGGCATCCTGCGTGACCACTGCCGCGCCATACCCACGTGCCACCACAACATGTTCGCTCTCCCGCCCACGGAACTGCAAGCGGCCATGCAGGCTGACGTGGAAGCCGGGCTGGTGCCACTTTTCTTGTGCGCGACGCTGGGGACGACCCAGACGACTGCCGTCGACCCCATCGGCGAGCTGTGCGCTGTCAGTGCACCACACGGCGTGTGGGTGCACGTGGACGCCGCCTACGCCGGCTCCGCGCTAGTCTGCTCGGAGTTCACCCACGTGATCGACGGCGTGGAGGCCGTCGACTCGTTCAGCATGAACGCCCACAAGTGGCTCCTCGCCAACAACGACTGCTGCGCCATGTGGGTGAAGAAGCCGAGGGTGCTGGTGGCGGCGCTCGGGCCGGAGCAGGATTTGATCCTCAAGGACGCGGCATCGGAGGGGCACAACGTGGTCGACTACATGGACTGGACCATAACGCTGACCCGCCGGTTCCGCGCGCTCAAGATGTGGCTCGTGCTCCGCTGCTACGGCATCCAAGGCCTGCGCAACCACATCCGCAATCACGTCCGCATGGCCGAGGCATTCGAGAAGATGGTCAAGGCCGACGAAAGGTTCGAGGTGGTGACGGACAGGAAGTTTGCGCTGGTGTGCTTCCGGCTCCGGTCCCCGGACAAATTCGGCGGGGCCGACAAGCAGGCGGCCAACCAGCTCAACCGACGCCTCCTTGAGGAGGTGAACGCTGCCACCTCAGGCCCCTACATGAGCTCGGCAAACGTAGGTGGCATGTTCATACTAAGGTGTGCCATTGGAAGCACACTCACAGAGGACCACCACGTGAGCGATGCATGGAAGGTTGTGCAGGATCAGGCCACCATAATCCTTCGTCATTGAGATGGAGATTATCTGGAGCGTGCATACAACTTGGGTAAGTAAGGTAAATAAACATGCAGCTCTAAGTATAACTAAGCTACGTACTTGGTCCCAAATAATTTGATGGTGCATTGAATCATGAAAATTAATATATTGTACTTAGTGAATCTTGATGGAGATGCTCAATGTATGTAATGATGTGATGTAGTATAAGCTACTAGCTGCATTCCCTGACGTGTGTACATGTTTTATTCGACCGTGCAAGCTGGAGATATTATTGTATTATATCATTACACTTTCCTGTTTGCAAAAAGGGTTCGGATCTATTATAAGGACGCTACCATTAGCAAGAGTGCTAAGCTATATCAAAAATAATAAACAATTATAAGGACGCTAATACGTACCGAACATGCTCCGAATAAGGACCCTACCGTGAACAGGCCCACAGGAGCGAAGAGCGAGCGTTCGTGCTGGTGCCATTCGGCCGTAAAGCTGGATTTGCACCTGACCTAAAATAGCTAAAACTAATGAGAAAAAATGTTTCCATCCTCATGAAAAAAAAATCAGGGAAATGTCTGCAAATTTCAAAAATCTAACAAGACACATAAACAACTTGCCAAAATATATATCATATTTTTTCCCGCAAAAAATACTGCCACCAAACTAACAAAATTCATATATGTAGAACAAAAGACACGAATAACTCATAGAAAAATAGAAAACAGCTCATCCTTGTATATGGTCTACAAAAATACCATGTAATATGTTATAAAAAGTTGCCAACAAGATGGTACAAAAGGTACCACTTATGTATGATCTTAATTAACATGTACTTAATATAAACTATTTGTTTAAAGTTGTCATACGAAAAATTAGGATGCTACCATGAACATATACTTGTTACCAACACAAACTAAAAGAAATTATGGATCATATATTAATCCCAATAACCATCCAAGAATTCAAAGAATTTGCCATGCCGAAAGGAAGTATCATGTACAAAGCTGCCTTGCAAATTTCAGATAAATAAAACTACAAAATATTTTGATAAAAAATTGTCATCCTATATAACAGAAGACACGAACACTTGATGCCATGATAAAGATTGGTATATTTTGTTTTGCTAATTTGCCATACCTGACTCCTCTTTTGTACTCCCAAGAGTACATACTCTCACTCTTAATGGATGAGGTTTAATGAGTGAAACGAGTATATACCTGATACCAGCGAGTAACAATCGTGCTAATTAGCAAAACAAAATAGCTAGTTTGTTTGCATGCGTAGCTACTCCCTAAAATAAAGGAGCGTGTAGGTGCTCATAGATTGCTTTAGGCGGATAAGGCTGTTAGCGTCTGGTTGTATTATATTCTCTCCTGATGAGCGGGTGTATGATACCTTATCATTTTTATTTTTTTGGGTGTATCTACTACATATTTTGTGAGGAAGTATATACTTTATATTTTGTTTGAGTACATACAAAACACTTTTGTAGGAAGTATATACTTCATCTTTTATGAGAGTATATGTACAACTTTTTTTTGAAGTATATACTTCATTTTTGAGAGAGTATATACAACAATTTTTTTGAGGAAGTATAAACTTCATCCTTTCTGAGAGTGTATATATGACTTGTTTTCTTGGAATTATATACTTCATTTTGCGAGAGATTATGTACAACAACATTTTTTAGGAAGTATATACTACATATTTTATGGGAGAGTAGACATGACATATTTCATGAGAAAGTTTATACGGCATCTTTTACATGACGTATATACTACATTATCTAAGCATAAACTACATGCATGAATAAATATACTACCTTTTCAAGTATATATTATGATCGTCATGCAAAGAAGTCGCATATATTATTCCTTCACGAGAAAGTATAAACTTCCGGTAATAACCAAATGAAGTTTGTCATACTCGTAAATTCAAAAGGAGTTTACACTTGCCAATTACATCGGTGTATTATTCACCAAAAATGAGTATATGCGTGCATTCTGTGCATGTACGATTACATTCATCTCAATGACAATGTGGCTATATACTCTGAGGAGCTTTACTTACGTTTCATATAACTACTACTCATCAGCAGAGGATATATATTTCCATTACATATAGCTTTGCTACCGATCAACAGCAATATGGTTTGGCTTCTCCGAGCTTTACAAGTCACAACCAACATGCTAGGTATGATGAAAAAAATATGTTAGGCATGCATGTCAGGTATGCACGCATGCATGTGTATTCTGGACATCAGCAAGAACCGCGGCTGTGTATTGCCACTCGTGTGACCGCCGATGTGTGTTGACGACGGAAAAGCTACCAATGTCCATGCCTCCATCTTGGTCGCCATGGCATGCATGGATGGATTATACTGTTTCATTGAACTAACTAGTGAGAGATTCAATTACCATGAATGCACGGAAATTAATAAAGAATCGTCATTATCGTAGTTGTCGCCGGTCAGGCCAAGCGAAGGTAGCCGCATCTGTTGTCATCGCCCGTCAGCGATGACATCATGATCCCCGTCGCGGTAGCTGGCCAGGCGAAGGGAAGATAGCTGCATATCTTTGTCGTTGTTGGTGATGTCGTCGTCGACGATGTCGTTGCCGTCGCCGCCGCTGGTCAGGCCAAGGGATGGTACGTAGCCGCATCTTGTTACGGTTGCCCTCACCGCGGCTGTTTCCATCACCGGTGCCGTCTCCGTCTCCGTCTCCAGTGTCGGCGGCTTCGCGGACGTCGTCTGCTGTGTTGCTGCGTCGTCGCTGGTACGGTGCTGTCCCCAGCCATCATCGTCGCCGTTGCCGTCGCTGGTGCCAACGTTAATGGTGTCGTCGCCGTCGCCATAGCCGGCGTGTCTCCATTTTTCTGTTACACGAGGACGTGATGTCAAATGGAGTCGTCGTTGAGGGCATCTACTCTACTATGCACGCGATCTATGAGGTACCAGACTACCAGAGTCCCTATTAACATGGACGGGCAAATAAATTTCAAAGCAGTGCCTGTGTTTTTTTTTTTTGAGGGGAGGGGGGGGGGGGGGGGGGGGTTGAGAGAACTCCCCCACCTTCAGTGCGTGTGTGTGGATATTATCTGGTTGCTATCTCTTCACTTAAATGATAAATCAATTAAATCGGCACTGAAGAAAAAGCGACAGCTGGCACGGGAGTACATACTCCTGAGAGTACTAACCCATTTTCCTATATATATCCAGTAATTTCATAAAAAACAACAAAAGATACCAAAAAAATGCCATGACCTAGGTAATAAAACTACCACATAGACATATTGCACACAAACACATAAATTGCCCTGAACATCAAACACGAACTATTGAATCATTTCAATTGTTGAAAAAAATCTCATGTAATGAAATGTGAAGTTTAAAAACTTGCAATGCCAGTTTCTATGTGACAAACATGTTTGTGTATGAATGTTTCGGATTGAACAAAAACTGATCAATGGCAGTCATTTTTTCCGCATCAACTCCAATGAAAATGAGAGATACAAAACTTGGTAATCGCCACCCAGGAATACTATACGCTTGAATTTCTCCCTTCTACCACAACCTCATGCTAAGGTGTGCCATTGGAAGCATGCTAACAGAGGACCAGCACGTCAGCGATGCATGGAATGTCACGCAGGATCATGACTCCGTGATCCATCGTAATAAGGCGATTATCCAGAATTCACCTGCTACCCTATGTCCTAATATGTATAAAATCAACAAGAAATGACAGGGACAAAAAAAAAAGAAGAACCAGAGCCAAACTTGATTATTGAAAAATCTGATCCATGTAAATCCCTTTCAAAATATCAATTCATTTAATTTTCCATGATCAAAACTAAACTTGCCACATATTAATAGTGTTCATTGCCACCTTGACATAAGTATGGAACCTAATTTTGAGTCCATGCATTTTATTGTGAGGAAAAACCTGCAATGTCTATGCAATAAAACAAGCCAACAAGATCAGTGATTGGTTGTCACTCTACTAGGAAATATGGAACATGTAAAACACATCCAAAAGACCAAAATGGTTACGTGGCACATGAACATAAAATGAACTTTAGATTTACTAACACTATAGGAATCAGCTAATTTGCCGTTTGTGATGCTCTTTACCGTCAACTTGTTGCCTGGATTGACGGCAAAGATAAACTTTGTCATCTGCTTTTTTTACACACGGCAAAGAACTTACTTTGTCGTCTGCAAAAAAAAGCACAGATGGCAAAGTATGTCTTTGCCCTTTGTGGGTTTTTTACAGATGGCAAAGGGCTTCCTTTGCCGTCTGTAGAAATAATACAGACGACAAAGACCTACTTTGATGTCTGTATTTTTTTACAGATGGCAAAGGAAGCCCTATGCCGTATGTAAAAAAACATCGAAGGCAAAGAGAAAGCATAGCCCCACGGATAGATCACGCGGATCGGATACTGACAGCATTAGATCACTCACGCATCCTTCCCCACAGATTGATCACGCAGCCCACCCTGAAGCCCCACTACCACCATGATCTCCGTCTCTCCTTATACGGCCCCACCACACACTCTCTCTCTCTACCTTATACAACACAACCCTCTCTCTCTCGTATCTTCCTTATCTCTCTGACGAACCGAATAGGAGGCCGCCACTCGCCCCACCGGCAGCATCTCCAGTGACCGATCTCTCTCGCTCACCCTCGTCTCTCTCTCCCTTTCGTGTACAGGAGGCCTACCATGGCCGCGTGTCCAGAGCTACACGCCCTCCCCCCCTGCCGTTTGACCTCGCCCCCAACTGATCCAACCCGTCTTATACCTGTTCCCACCCTCCTCTGCTCGTTCCCACCATCATCTGCCCATTCACACTGGTCCTCGTCGCCGCGCCCTGTTCGAGCCGCGAGCAGAGGAGGACCCCGCTCTCTGCCTCGTGCGCGGTTGGCGCCATGTTCGAGCCGTGATGTCCCAAGCCCGACCGGTGTTTGACCTTGTCGCCGGCCCAGCTGCTTCTCCGTACTCCAAAAGAACATGAACTCTGAATAAAACAGGAAGTAACAAGCTGCCATGTTTAAAGAAAATATGTTCGAGAGAACACAACAAAGAGGCAGTATTGCTGACGGCAAAGACGCCAGACTTTTCCATCTATTTTTAGTCTGCTTACGGCAAACAGGTAGTTCGATTGACGGTAAAGTTGTCGTCTGCCCGACGAAAATCTAACGGCAAAGTAATTTTTGCCGACAATGTCTTTGCCGACAAACTTTGTCGTTGGCTTGCTGGAGACAAAATCTTTGTCGCCTGTTTTCACGCGTCATTGTTGTCTTCGATACAAATACGGCAAATTACCTTATTCCTGTAGTGTATTGGAAGTTGATGTAGTATTGGCATTAAAACAATCACATAGAATCTAACATTTAGTACATGAAGTTGCCATGGTCTAGACATTAAAACCTACGTATACACATAAAAATTTTGCCATGGTGTAGGCATTAAAAGTACCACATGATATTTGAGGGACTTGTCTAACAAATAAAGATCGGTAGAAAAGACTATATATGCACATATTTTGCGAGAGGTGCATACTGTGGTGAAACCTATACATGCACACATCTTAGGTGTGTGTGTGTGTGGGGGGGGGGGGGGCTATAATAACTATGGAATTTACAGAATTGACTATGAGTACGTCACAAACCGCCAAATTTAGATTTGTTAGTGTAAGTTGTATTGGGAATCCGAGCGTGTTGTGGCATTCATCTCGCCATGTAGATCAAAGTTTCTATTCATTTGCCCAGGCCTGGCTTAGTATGAATTTTGGAAACTTCGGTTAATTAAGGTTGTTGTACAATTTATGAATAACTAAGAAATATAAGCCGACATGTTTTGGATAACACTAAATGAAGAAAAGAAAATAAGTGGGCAGCCCCGTTATCCCAACTATCTAGTGCACACACGGAACCCTTACGCATAACCAACGTATCGATGTCGCCGCCTCTGCCTAGGTTTTTTATCTAATTCCACACCATCACCATTTTCACCTCAGCCACCGTCTAGGCCAGATAATACGAAAGCTGGCGACCTACAACCATTGTCCAAGGGAAGCCAACTAGTCTCGACCTCGGCCTCGATCTATTGCTGCAGAGATCCGAGACATTACTCTAGAGCGGCGCTATTCATCCTTAGCCATAGCCGTGGTAGTATGGCGTCTTGTGGAGAGGTGTTGTATGAGCTTCTCCTATTTGCAATGGGTCTCCATATCAATATATTGTACTGTTGGTCAAAAAGTATTGTACCTCGTGAATCAAAAGAGATGCTCCACATATCTAGTTATGTGATGTAATCATCAGAAATTGCTTTTGGAGGACGAGCTCCATGGAGGCCTCCAAATGCAAATTTTAAAATTCATGAAAATTCATATTTTTACATGTCAAAAAATTCTGGAAAAACATACAGAGATAGATAAAGGCATACTGCACAGCTGTGTAAATTTTTAGGACGAAATGCGTTGAGGGCTGTGCAAAAAAAGACTACTCTAAGGCTTTTTAACATAGGATATTATTCATCCTCACAGACCTTTAATTTTTCTTTTTGTACATGTCACATTTCAATGTATTTCATCCTGAAATTTTATACATATTTGCCTCACATCCTTGTTTACTTGTACAAAAAATTCAGATTTTTTTAAGCCGAAATTTTTGAATTTTGAATTTTTCAAAGAAAAACGGCCTCGAAGGCCAAGAGCCAAAATGCCATTCTTTGTACTCGCTTGTATCTAATGATGATATGTACTTGATTTATTCAATCATGCAACCGCCAACAACACGAGTTGGATAAATTATTATATTTTCAATTACTCCCTTTATTTATGTTTTGCGTAAAATTGTTTGGATCCATTACAAATGGCGTGCCTATAGCTCGAGCGTGTACTCTCTTGACTTTTTTCACCACGTCAACGCAAATATTTCCTCAACCAAAATACATAGCGCACTAGTGTCCCTCCTACTATATCACCTAATTTTGGCTAGAAAAAAACAAAAAGTATCAGAAAATCTAGAGAACTATTCATCTAAAGTTCACAAGCTACCCTATATCCTAAGATGTAAGAAGGATCAACAAAAAATGTCAACACAAAAAAGAAGAATTAGAGCCAAAGGTGTCATCCCCTCTCTCCCTCACTTCCCCATCTTAAAAATCTGGATTGAAAATGTTGATGCATGACAATCCCTTTCAAAATATCAATTCATTTAATATCCATGATCAAAACTAGACTTGCCTCGTATAATGTTAATTTCCACCTTGACATAAGCGTGGAACCTAGTTTTCTCTCGATGCATATTATTGTGAGGACAAAAACTACAAAGTGCATGTTGTAAATCAAACCAAATAGATCAGTGATTGATTGCCACTCTAATAAGAAATCTGAATCATGGAAAATACATCCAAGAGGGACCACACACAAAATGGTTAGGTGTCATCTATAAAAAAAATCATATGAAAATATATTGCACTTAAGTAGGATTTACTGAAGGAAGTTGATGTAGTCTTGGCACTAAAACTAGCACATACAATCTAACGTTTAATACATGATGTTGCCATGATCCATGCATTAAAAACACGCTATACACTTAAATATTTGCCATGGTCTAGGCATTAGAAGTACCACATGATATTTTAGGGACTAGTCTGACAAATCAAGGTCCGTAGAAAAGTCAATAAATACATATATTTGGGGAGAGGTGGATAAGGTGGTAAAAGTTGTATATGCACGCATCTTAGATGTGTGTGTGTTGCAAGGGTAGGTTATAATAACTATGAAATTTTGTAGACATTGACAATGAATACATCATGAACTGTCAAATTTGTTGAGTGAAAATCATCTATTAATTTACCCAACCAGGCTGCCTCTAAATTTTGTAGACTTTGTTTGATTATTGTTGTTGGATAGTTTGTGAAATAATTTAAAAAATAAGCCAGCATGTGTTTAGATAGGACTGAAGGAAGAATGGAAAATAAGAGGGCAGCCTTGTTGGTCTCTCAATCATGTGCACACATAGAACACTTGCGCATAGACAACCCATCGAAGGCGCCGCCTCTGCCTAGGTTTTTCTTCTTCTTCGAGTACCACCGTTTTCCTCATGGTCGCTATCTAGGTAAAACAACATACGAGTAGGCCGCCAATAGCAGCTGTGCAAGGGAAGCCAGCCGCTCTCGTCATCGGCCTTGGTTTGGTGCTACAGAGGTATGAGACTTTCTTTTGTAACGGCTCTATTCACCGGTAGCCATAGCAATATTAGTATGGTGTCCTGTGGAGGGGTGTTTAATGAGTTGTTACTATTTGCAATGGGTCTCCCGATTAATATGTTGTACTTGGAGAATTGATAGAGATTCTCAACATATCTAATGATGTGATGTACTTGCTTGTATCTAATGATGTGACGTACTTTCATTATTCAACCAAGCAACCGCCAACCGCACAACTAGGTGATATTATTATATTTCGCCATTATTCTATTCATTTATTTATTTTCGCAAAAAATACATTGGATCTGTTACAAAGGCCGTGCATATTGCTGGTACATATGCCTGATTACCATCTGGGGTGTCGCTACATACGTGTTGTATGATGTCAGCGCGCATACAAGGCCGTTCAGCCTGCAAGGAAATTCAGCATGAGGAGTGTGAGCTGAGGCACACCTTTTATTTTATCACTTGACTTTTTCACCATGTGGGCGCAAATATTTCCTCAACCAAAATGCATAGTGGACCTGTTTCCCTCCTACTATATCACATAATTTTGGCTAGAGAAAACATACTAAAAGTTTGAGAAAATCTAGAAAACTATTCATCTAAAATTCACAAGCTACCCTGCTATCTCCTAAGATGTAAGAAAGATCAACACAAAATGTCCACAAAAAAAAAGAGAAGAATTGGAGCCAAAGGTGTCATCCCCTCTCTCCCTCACTTCCCCATCTTAAAAATCTGGATTGCAAAAGTTGATGCATGACAATGCCTTTCAAAATATCAATTTATTTAATATCCATGATCAAAACTAGACTTGCCTCGTATAATGTTAATTTCCACCTTGACATAATCGTGGAACCTAGTTTTCACTTGATCCATATTGTGAGGACAAAAATTACAAAGTGCATGTTGTAAATCAAACCAAATGGATCAGTGATTGATTGCCACTCTAATAAGAAATCTGAATCATGGAAAATACATCCAAGAGGGACCACACACAAAATGGTTAGGTGTCGTCTATAAAAAATCATATGAACATATATTGCACCTAAGTAGGATTTACTAAAGGAAGTTGATGTAGTTTTGGCATTAAAACTAGCACATACAATCTAACATTTAATGCATGATGTTGCCATGATCCATGCATTAAAAACACGTTATACACTTAAACATTTGCCATGGTCTAGGCATTAGAAGTATCACATGATATTTTAGGGACTAGTCTGACAAATCAAGGTCCATAGAAAAGTCAATAAATACATATATTTGGGGAGAGGTGGATAATGTGTAAAAAGTTGTATATGCATGCATCTTAGATGTGTGTGTTGCATGGGTGGGTTATAATAACTATGAAATTTTGTAGACACTGACAATGAATACATCATGAACTGTCAAATTTGTTGAGTGTATGTTGTATTGGGAGTCAAAGTCTGTGGTTGCATTCGTCTGACCACATAGATCAAAATCATCTATTCATTTGCCCAACCAGGCTGCCCGTAAATTTTGTAGACTTTGTTTAATTAATGTTGTTGGATAGTTTCTGAAATAATTTAAAAAATAAGCCGGCATGTGTTTAGATAGGACTAAAGGAAGAATAGAAAACAAGAGGGCAGCCCTGTTGGTCTCTCAATCATGTGCGCGCATAGAACACTTGCACATAGCCAACCCATCGACGGCGCCGCCTCTGCCTAGGTTTTTCTTCTTCTTCCAATACCATTGTTTTCCTCATGGTCGCCATATAGGTAAAACAACATATGAGTAGGCCGCCAATAGCAGTTGTGCAAGGGAAGCAAGCCTCTCTCGTCCTCGGCCTCGGTTTGGCGCTACAGAGGTACGAGACTTTATTTTCTAACGGCTCTATTCACCGGTAGCCATAGCAATGTTAGTATGGTGTCCTGGGAGGGGTGTTTAATGAGTTGTTACTATTTGCAATGGGTCTCCCGATTAATATGTTGTACTTGGCAAATTGATAGAGATTCTCAACATATCTAATGATGTGATGTACTTGCTTGTATCTAATGATGTGACGTACTTTTATTATTCAACCAAGCAACAACCAACCGCACAAGTAGGTGATATTATTATATTTCACCATTATTCTATTCATTTCTTTATTTTCACAAAAAATACATTGGATCTATTACAAAGGCCGTGCATATTGCTGGCAGATATGCACGATTACCGTACGTCTGGGGTGTCGCTACATACGTGCCATATGATGTCAGCGCGCATAAAGGGCCGTTCAGCCTGCAAGGAACTTCAGTGTGAGGAGTGTGAGCTGAGGCACACCTTTTATTTTATGGCTTGACTTTTTCACCATGTCGGCGCAAATATTTCCTCAACCAAAATACATAGTGGACCTGTTTCCCTCCTACTATATCACATAATTTTGGGTAGAGAAAAAAAATACTAAAAGTATGGGAAAATCTAGAAAACTATTCATCTACACTTGACAAGCTACCCTATCTCCTAAGATGTTAGAAAGGTTAACAAAAAATGGCAACATGAAAAAGAAGAATTAGTCCTAAATTTGTCATCCCCTCTCTCCCTCACTTACCCTTCTTAAAAAATCAGGACTGAAAAAGTTGTTGCATGACAATCCCTTTCAAAATATCAATTCATTTAATGTTCCATGATCAAAACTGTACTTGCCTCATATAATGTTAATTGCCAACTTGACTTAATTATGGAACCTAGTTTTGAATCTATGCATCTTATTGCGAGGAAAATTTTACAAAGTCCATGTAGTAAAACAAACCAAAGAGATTAGTGATTGATTGCCACTCTAATAAGAAATCTGAAGCACGAAAAACACATCCAAGAGGGACCACACACAAAATGGTTAGGTATCGTCCATGAAAAAATTCATATGAACATATTTTGCACTTAAGTAGGTTTTACGAAAGGAAGTTGATGTAGTCTTGGCATTAGAACTATCACATACAATCTAACATTTAATACGTAATGTTGCCATGGTCCAGCCATTAAAAACTAAGTTATACACTTAAACATTTGCCATGATCTAGGCATTAAATGTATCAAATGACATTTTAGCGACTAGTCTGACAAATCAAGCTCGCTAGAAAAAGACAATACATACACATATTTGGGGAGAGGTGGATAAGATGGCAAAGGTTGTATATGCATGCATCTTAGGTGTGTGTGTTGCATGGGTAGGTTATAATAACTATGAAATTTTATAGACACTGACAATGAATACATCATTAACCATCAAATTTACCTTGTTCAGTGTACATTGTATTGGGAGTCAAAGCATGTGGTTGCATTCGTCTAACCACATAGATCAAAATCTATTCATTTGCTAGACTGGCTTCGTGTGAATTTTCAAGACTTGAGTTAATTAATGTTGTTGCATAATTTCAGTAATAATTTAAAAATAAGCCATCATGTGTCTAGATAAGAATAAAGGAAGAAAATAAAATAAGAGGGCAGCCCTTTTGGTCTCTCTATGTGAGAGCCTAGCATAATAGGAATGATAAACTACTCATATCAGCAAGAAATGCCTTTTTCGAGAGCCCATCCGAAAAGAACTCCAAAGTTAAGCATGTTGGGCTTGGAGCGATTTGAGGATGGGTGGCCGGACAGGAAGTTGATACCGGATGCGCATGAGTGAGGACAAAGCGCGCAGGAAGGACTACTGTTGGTCTGTGGGGCCAGCCTAGATCTCGTCAGACGTCATGGACAGGAACAGGTGGCTGTGGCCGGGACGTCACGGCCTATCTTGTGCATGCGTAGAACACTTGTGCATAGTCACTGCATCGCTGCGACGTCCTCTGCCTAGGTTTTTCTGCTTCTTCAGCCACCAATGTGTTCCTCACTGCCGCTAGCTAGGTCGAACAACGTAGGTGTCGGTCGCAACTGATACGTATCCAACGTATCTATAATTCATGAAGTATTCATCCAATGTTTACAACAATTTTATATGGTTTTGGTATGATTTGAATGGAACTAACCAGGAATGGCAATGTTTCCAGCAGAACTACCGTGATGTTATTTTTTGTGCAGAAATAAAAATTCTCAGATTGGCTTGAAAATTTATGGTGATTTTGGACAAAAAGGGACCGCTGAACCTTCAAGGAAGGATCAGAAGAGCCACGAGGACACGACAAACTCAAGGGGCACGGCTCCCCCTAGGGCATGCCTACCGAGCTTGTCGCTCCTTCGTGGGCTCCCGTGACATGAAAGCAACTCCAACAATTCCTATAAATATCAAAAACTCCAGAAAGGAACATAGAACTCCCACGCCGCCGTCGCAAGCCTAAGTTCCGAAGTGATCTCATCTAGAGCCCTTTTTCTGGCACCCTGCGCGTGGTGGGGGGGGGGGGCATCACCGGAGGCCATATTCATCATCCCTACGGTCTCCATTACGAGGAACCCTCACAATCGACGCTCGTCTCCGCCATCCCCAGTGCTCGCTCGCGTCATGAGGAGGAGCATCTGGAAAACTATTTGCCTACAATTCATATGCTACCCTATCTCCTAAGATGTAGGAAAGATCAACAAAATTGGAAACACAAAAAAAAGAATTAGAGCCAAAGTTGTCATCCCCTCTCTCCCTCACTTCCCGGTCTAAAAAAGCAGAATTGAAAAGGATGCCTAGCAGTCCCTTTCAAAAAATATCAATTCATTTAATATTCCATGATCAAAACTGTACTTTCCTCATATAATGTTAATTGCCACTTTGACGTAATATTTCAAGCACTAGTCTGCAAATCAAGCTCGGTAGAAAAGGCTATACATACACACATATTTGGGGAGAGGTGGATAAGGTGGTCAAAGCTATATATACACACATTTGAGGGTTACGTTGGTCTTCACATAGGTTTTCGAACCGTCAAACACAAATTTTTGGCTGACATCAACCCCTATGTACCTGAAGGGTTCAAAAAGTTGTCAGGACATCACATATATCTAACACGCACAAAAGGTATGGTGTTGGCAACATTAACTTACTGTTGTTGCCACTGTTTTCATGACAAGATGAAAACTCTTTTATGATTTATTTCCATTGTCCATGCCCCCCCCCCCTCCCTCCCCCCCAAGAATAAAAATACAAAAAGGTTCGTGTAAAACCATGTAAACTCTGGGTTACATTGGCAAACTTTGCATTTGTGGGATTTTTATACATGTGCTTGTGTACTTGAGAACATGTAAACTTATGAACTTGTGCTTGTGTGCATGAGAACATTTGCTTCTGACCTTGTGATATATCACTACTAGGAAAAGGTCTACTAGTGGCGCACCTGTTTTGCCTACTAATGGCGCACTACAGGTGCGTCACTAGTATCATGCCATTAGTATTTTTTACTAATGGCGCACCTCTGGTGCGTCATTAGTATCTGGTATACTAATGACGCACCATGCAGTGCGCCATTAGTATAGCTCACGGTGCGCCATTAGTATGCCTCTTACTAATGGCGCAATAGTGGATGATGCGCCATTAGAGTCCTTTTTGCAGTGCGCCATTAGTGTGCTGAGTGGTGCGCCACTAGTATGAATATTAGGGATTATTTTTTTCTTTTCTGATATTTGCACATGTTACAAAACATATTACTGCACATAATATAGAGAGCACAACATATAAACAACAGATTTATCAAATACAATAGAAGATTAGTCTTCGAATACAATTCATCATATTAGTCTCCGAATTTAAAATACCGAACAAGGTTAGAACATTTCAAGTCTCGAAACCGCGAGTAGCGAGTTTGTCTTCACATTACAAGTCGATATCGATCATCTAAACTACCATCACATAGAAGAGAGCTGCGGTCATCACGATGAGCATCATCGCGATGAAACTGGTCTTCATCCGGTTCCTCCTCTGCTCCCTCCTCTCTCCCGCTAGATAGCGCGCGTATCTAACTTCCGCCTCCGCCCTAGTGGTGTACCCTTTGTAACTATTACCGCTGAAACGGTGAACCTGTCTCCGACACTCCTCCCAGTCGTCGTAGACTCCGGGAACCTTACCCTTGTATACAACATACGACGACATCTCTATGCACTAGCCAAACAAAACGTTAGTAACAATTCACAGACAATACATAAGCAATATATAAGTATGCAACAAAAGGATCGAAAAAGAAAAGCAACACATTAACAACACGATTCATGGTCCTATTAATAAATAGCATCGATTACATATAAGTTGAATGACTGTCCAAACCAAAGAGACATACAAGTTCATTAAAGTTTAATTACAACATGAGCCAATCGATGTTTCAGAACTACACATAGCATCACTACTTTCGACTCGACTCAGGGACCGGAGCGTGGATGAAGCCGCCGTCTCTCGTGATGGTCATGAAATCGCGGGCGTTGTCAGCCTGCATATGTAGCGTTGTGTCTATCTCACTGTTGGACGGTTGATATCTGAGGAAGAACTGCCCCGAGGTACGAAGGACATCTTGATGGATGATTTCCGCAAACTCCGACTGGATGCGAAAGAATTCTTGTCTGATGTCCGCGTCCTGGATTGCCGACAATCTTGCGGCCCAATATTTGAGATTATTTGGTAGCAGAAGGTGATTATGGTCCCGTACGATCGCCCGCATGTGATGGAGGGCGTAGTAGGCATCCTTATGACCGCCAGGCGGCTGCTTGATGCAGGGGAACGTCGTAGTGTGGGCGAACACGTGCTTGCCGTACCTACGAACTGGCCTGGTGAAGGTGCCTCCAGATCTGGCGTAGCCGGGGAGAACATCATCAAGAACTTTCTTGATATTTGTGTAGTCTTTCTTCGACTGACGGTCTGAGTCGAAATACATGGCCATGGAATATTTCGGGCTTAAGAGGATGAGTGTGCAATGTGTGTCACTACACAAAACACAGAATGTTAGAAAAAAAAGAACGCTCGAAATCTAAGAAATCATATGTTACGGGGCGGTGAGGGGATGACTTACTCGGGAAAGTAAGGCACGAGGAAGTTATCCTTATCTGGGTTCGCCAGAATGATGCCTTCGAGGTAAGAACTCGCGACTTGCCGGTCCCCAGCGCTGCCCAAGATCTTGGCACGCATGTAGAAGGGGTCGACTATCACGATGTCCGGGGTCTTGTCTCTAATGATCCACATCTCGATACTCAGCGAAAATAGCCGAACGAAGGTGTGGTGCAGCGGATGAAGGTTAAACATAGCGAAGATGTCATCAAACCGCAGGACGATCGTACCCCCGATGGCGTTATCCACAAAGCCCTTGCCCTCTGGCACCTTGGCCACGAAAACCGGGTATGCCACATCATTCTCGGAGAGACGCCGCTTCTCCAAAGAAAGAACATTGTCATGCAGACTCCGCATAGCACCGGTTGCAGCATTGAGCAGATTAGTCGGTAGCATCGGCCTACCCGCCACATGCACCCTCCTCAAGATATCCTTAGGTGAAGGTGGACCGTCCTGAGCACGGATCGTACTCGGTGCCGGCTGGCTGGCACCCTTGTTACTCTTTCTTTTTCGTCCCTTCTTCTTATGTTGTAATAGGATCGAGTTCTGCTCACAAACCGCCTTCTTGAATGTGTTGGGGCTGATAATAGTTGGCACCTCGGCTATCTGAGGCTCGGTGAAGGCGGCAGCTGGAGGCGTCTCCAGAAAACTGAACGCCAGACGACACCTATTGCAATTTGGTTTCTCCGTGGTACCAGCATGATCGCGGTCATCTTTTTCAGGGTTGGGTTCTTGAGAAGGAGGCCCGAAGAATTCGTCACCGTACCCATGTTCGGCAAAGTACTTATCGACGTTGGTAAATGTACCGTCGTCGTTATCGTCGACGTCCGGATCATGTGCCATATGCATGTTCGGATCCTATGCCATAGGGATGTCCGGCATGTCCGGTAGCGTTGCGGTGATCTTGCCATGGCTTGGCGCCGGCACGACTAGCGGTGTTGTCTGTGGGGTGGTGTCCCCCGCCCCCAAACGAATCTGGCTCTTCGGCCAAAGCAGGGGCCAGCTTACGCATGCGCTGAGGGTCATCACATCATCTTCGTCGGCCCCAGCAGGTCGAATCGGAGGTAACAACTCGTCGCAGCCTGGCAGCACCTGAACCAGTTCAACCCTATACACGGTGGGTGGCATCGGATTACCGTGGAACACGGGGTTGCCCGGTTGAACGATTCTGCCCTTGGCGACATCGATCAACTCGCCGCCCATGAAGTGCAGGAGAGTGCATGGAACGTTGGCGCCGCCCTGCGAAAACATGTAGGGCGTCAAGCATGCCCATTCAAAGGCAAGGAGATGAAGTCATTGGCCGAGAGGCTTAATTAGTTACCGTGATGGCGTCGAGCTTGGCTAATGTCGAGGCACCGCCAACGGCGGGCGTGCAACTGACGGAGGGGTCGCCTGCTGCCGAGGAGCCGGCCGGCGAACACCCGGGTGCATTAAGCTCCAATGCCCGTGCCGACATCGGAGACACCAATACCACCTCCGTCGGAGACACCAATGGCGTCGCCTGTGCGTTGTGCGAGTTGCTGGCCGTGAAGCTGGGAACCGGGGGCGGCCCCTGTTGGCCGCCTGCAATCCACACCTGCAGCCCCTCAATCAAGGTAGGCACAATGGCGGTGAGCATCGATCCCAGTTGTTGTTGCACTTGCTCTTGGACAATCTCCGGAATCAGCGCCACTTGTGCCTTGAGTTCTTGAACCTCGCGCGACTGGCTTTCCGAGCTGGTCTTTCTCTCCTTTCGCCCACCAGCGTTATAGTATGACGACCATTTTGTGGACAAGCCTTTGCTGGCCACACGACCAGCCGACGATGGCTTACTGAGTTATCCTTGTTTTTCATTACGTTCAACGCCCTATTTAGAGTGTTGTCCCAAGGGGTGCTCTGAGACGACCCCGCGCTACTGCTTTCAGTCTCCTGCGGAAGGAATATGAACCATTTAGAAATTTGGCTTCATTAATTAGAATGCAACCATATGGAGCTAATTACACGGGGGTGTATTCCTTACCAGAACACGCTCAAGCGCCCTGGTCTTCGGATCCTTGGTAAGCTCCTTTATTACCAGGTCCTCCTTGTACCGGGCCCTGACATAGTTCCTGGTCTGCTTGTCACGGTATTTCTCGAAGCGGGGCGGTAGGCCTTGCTCGGCACGCTCCGCGTCCTCCTTGTCCCATATAGGCTTCGCCACTCTGTAACCGCCGGGACCGAGTTTTTGTTGCCCTAAGTTCAACTCCCGCATTTCTTTCCCCCACTGACTTGATTCGGAGGTTGCGCTGCTCTCGCACTTGATCTTGAACTCCTTGTAGTCATCTTCATTGATCGAAGGATTTTTCGCCTTGATCTTCTCATAAGTATCACCTTTGTCAATCATTCTCTTCACCGCGCTTCTCCAAGTAGACAGGGCCGTGCTCATCGTCGTGAGGGCAGCACTATTCACTTTATTCCATGAGAGGCGTGTGTTTACAAAGTCAGCGGGGAACTTGTATCGTTCGTGCAGCTTTGTGAAGAGGAGGTTGCGCAAATTCCCTCGGTCCTTATGCCTTAGGTTCTCGGTGTTGATCGAGACGGTGCTCCGGAGAATGCACCCGAGCTGAAGCGAGTACCCCTTGACTAATTCATTGGGCGTCGTTGGATGCCCGTCGGAGTTCACTTCAGTAAATTCCTCCTTGACGGTGCGGAGCACGTTCGGGCGCCGGTCCTTCCGTTGCCTCTTCGGTTGGCTGCCATCTATGCGTGCGCTGCCATCATCAGTGGTGGCATCCTCGGCGGCACCATCAGTGGTGTCATCCCCGACGCCACTAGGGGTTGTGTAGTCAGGATCGGTGTCTTCCACGGCGTCCTCATAGTGGTGAGGTTCTTCCTCCATCTCCTGGGACAGATCCCAGAATTGCTTGCCCGAACTGCCGGCCTCATCGTTGTGGGCCATGTTTCGCTCTAAATAGGAAAAAAGTTTGGTCAAAAAGTTGGTTATTGTCAAGGAACAAGATCATGGTCTCATCATTTAGGGTTTGTCGACACCGAGGCATCATAAAAGCTAAGCTTTTATCATTTAGGGTTTGTCGACGCCGAGGCACCCTAAAAGCCTAAGCTTCCATCATTTAGGTTTTTATCGACACCAAGGCACCCTAAAAGCCAAGGTTTTATGATTTAGGGTTTGTCGACACCGAGGCATCCTAAAAGCTAAGCTGGGAAGGAGAATTCTAAGTCAGGCCTAATCACTTGGCTCTATTGCCACCTATGGTTTAATGCAGCAAGAATAAAGGGGCAGTTGATCCTACTTAATTAAGTACTAAGATACCCCGGCCCATGCATTAGTCACAAGTACACCGTATGTCCTATTTTTAGCAAAGTCATGCTAAAATTCACGGAAAATTTCAGCATGACCTTTGCTGAAAATAGGACATATGGAGTACCCGAATTTGCCGGAACGGAAGTTAATCGACATTCCAACAAACTCAAGGGCCTCTTGGGGTACCTGCAAAATCATCACGACACGATGGTCGGAGACATGACCTTTGCCTAACTATTCTGAACTCCTGCCAAAACTGAACACAGCATATACCAAGGAAAATCAACACTTCTAGATCC
>NC_053026.1:655082644-655204015 GCF_003073215.2 Triticum urartu
GTAAACCCAAACGCTTTGATCATCTCATCAAAGCGAATGTTCCAACTCCGAGATGCTTGCACCAGCCCATAAATCGAGCGTTGGAGCTTGCACACCTTGTTAGCATTCTTAGGATCGACAAAACCTTCTGGCTGCATCATATACAATTCTTCCTTAAGGAAACCATTAAGGAATGCCGTTTTGACGTCCATTTGCCATATTTCATAATCGTAGAATGCGGCAATTGCTAACATGATTCGGACAGACTTCAGCTTCGCCACCGGTGAGAAAGTCTCATCGTAGTCAACCCCTTGAACTTGTCGATAACCCTTAGCGACAAGCCTAGCTTTATAGATGGTCACATTACCATCCGCGTCTGTCTTCTTCTTAAAGATCCATTTATTTTCTATGGCTCGCCGTTCAACGGGCAAGTCAGTCAAAGTCCATACTTCGTTTTCATACATGGATCCTATCTCGGATTTCATGGCTTCTAGCCATTTGTTGGAATCCGGGCCCGCCATCGCTTCTTCATAGTTCGAAGGTTCACCGTTGTCTAACAACATGATTTCCAAGACAGGGTTGCCGTACCACTCTGGTGCGGAACGTGTCCTTGTGGACCTTCGAATTTTAGTAGGAGCTTGATCAGAAGTATCTTGATCATCATGAATAACTTCCTCTCTAGTCGGTGCAGGCACCTCAGGAACATTTTCTTGAGTTGCGCCATTTACCGGTTCAAGAGGCAATACTTCATCAAGTTCTACTTTCCTCCCACTTACTTCTTTCGAGAGAAACTCTTTCTCTAGAAAGGATCCATTCCTGGCAACAAAGATCTTGCCTTCGGATCTGAGGTAGAAGGTATACCCAGCAGTTTCTTTAGGGTATCCTATGAAGACGCATTTTTCCGACTTGGGTTCGAGCTTTTCAGGTTGAAGTTTCTTGACATAAGCATCGCATCCCCAAACTTTTAGAAACGACAGCTTAGGTTTCTTCCCAAACCATAATTCATACGGTGTCGTCTCAACAGATTTCGACGGAGCCCTATTTAAAGTGAATGCGGCAGTATCTAAAGCATAGCCCCAAAAAGATAGCGGTAAATCGGTAAGAGACATCATAGATCGCACCATATCTAATAGAGTGCGATTATGACGTTCGGACACATCGTTACGCTGAGGTGTTCCAGGCGGCGTGAGTTGTGAAACTATTCCACATTTTCTTAAGTGTGTGCCAAATTCGTGACTCAAGTATTCTCCTCCACGATCTGATCGTAGAAACTTGATTTTCCTGTCACGTTGATTTTCAACCTCACTCTGAAATTCCTTGAACTTTTCAAAGGTTTCAGACTTGTGTTTCATTAAGTAGACATACCCATATCTACTCAAGTCATCAGTGAGGGTGAGAACATAACGATAGCCACCATGAGCCTCAACACTCATTGGACCGCACACATCAGTATGTATGATTTCCAATAAGTTGGTTGCTCGCTCCATTGTTCCTGAGAACGGAGTCTTGGTCATTTTTCCCATGAGGCATGGTTCGCACGTGTCAAATGATTCATAATCAAGAGACTCTAAAAGTCCATCCGCATGGAGCTTCTTCATGCGTTTGACACCTATGTGACCAAGGCGGCAGTGCCACAAGTATGTGGGACTATCATTATCAACCTTACATCTTTTGGTACTCACACTATGAACATGTGTAGTAATACGCTCGAGATTCATTAAGAATAAACCATTGACTATCGGAGCATGACCATAAAACATATCTCTCATATAAATAGAACAACCATTATTCTCGGATTTAAATGAGTAGCCATCTCTTATTAAACGAGATCCTGATACAATGTTCATGCTCAAACATGGCACTAAATAACAATTATTGAGGTTTATAACTAATCCCGTAGGTAAATGTAGAGGTAGCGTGCCGACGGCGATCACATCGACCTTGGAACCATTCCCGACGCGCATCGTCACCTCGTCCTTCGCCAGTTTCCGTTTATTCCGCAGCTCCTGCTGTGAGTTACAAATATGAGCAACGGCACCGGTATCAAATACCCAGGAGTTACTACGAGTACTGGTAAGGTACACATCAATTACATGTATATCAAATATACCTTTGGTGTTGCCGGCCTTCTTGTCCGCTAAGTATTTGGGGCAGTTCCGCTTCCAGTGACCCTTCCCTTTGCAATAAAAGCACTCTGTCTCAGGCTTGGGTCCATTCTTTGACTTCTTCCCGACAGCTTGCTTGCTGGGCGCAGCAACTTCCTTGCCGTCCTTCTTGAAGTCCTTTTTACCATTGCCCTTTTTGAACTTAGTGGTTTTATTCATCATCAACACTTGATGTTCCTTCTTGACTTCTACCTCTGCTGATTTCAGCATAGCAAATACTTCAGGAATGGTCTTTACCATCCCCTGCATATTGAAGTTCATCACAAAGCTCTTGTAGCTTGGTGGAAGCGATTGGAGGATTCTGTCAATGACCGCGTCATCCGGGAGATTAACTCCCAGCTGAGTCAAGCGGTTATGTAACCCAGACATAGTGAGTATGTGCTCACTGACAGAACTATTTTCCTCCATCTTACAGCTGAAGAACTTATCGGAGACTTCATATCTCTCGATCCGGGCATGAGCTTGAAAAACCTTTTTTAGCTCTTCGAACATCTCATATGCTCCATGTCTCTCAAAACGCTTTTGGAGCCCCGGCTCTAACCTGTAAAGCATGCCGCACTGAACGAGGGAGTAGTCATCAGTACGTGTCTGCCAAGCGTTCAAAGCGTCTTGGTTCTGTGGGACGGGTGGATCACCTAGCGGTGCTTGTAGGACATAATCTTTCTTGGCAGCTATGAGGATGATCCTCAGGTTCCGGACCCAGTCCGTATAGTTGCTGCCATCGTCTTTCAGCTTGGTTTTCTCTAGGAACGCGTTGAAATTGAATACAACGTTGGCCATTTGATCTACATGACATATTGTAAATATTTTAGACTAAGTTCATGATAATTAAGTTCATCTAATCAAATTATAATGAACTCCCACTCAGATTAGACATCCCTCTAGTCATCTGAGTATTACATGATCCGAGTTAACTAGACCGTGTCCGATCATCACGTGGGACGGACTAGTCAACGTCGGTGAACATTTTCATGTTGATCGTATCTTCTATACGACTCATGCTCGACCTTTCGGTCTTCTGTGTTCCGAGGCCATGTCTGTACATGCTAGGCTCGTCAAGTTAACCCTAAGTGTTTTGCATGTGTAAAACTGTCTTACACCCGTTGTATGTGAACGTAAGGATCTATCACACCCGATCATCACGGCGTGCTTCGAAACGACGAACTGTAGCAACGGTGCACAGTTAGGGGAGAACACTTCTTGAAATTGTTGTAAGGGATCATCTTATTTACTACCGTCGTTCTAAGTAAGCAAGATGCAAAACATGATAAACATCACATGCAATCAAATAATAATAGTGACATGATATGGCCAATATCACATAGCTCCTTTGATCTCCATCTTGGGGCTCCATGATCATCCTGTCACCGTCATACTCATCGACATGTAAGTTGTGATTCCTTGTACAATAGCATGAACATCTCATACATCACATATAGATCATTCATCATTCATCACAACTTTGGCCATATCATATCACAAAGCACTTGCTGCAAAAACAAGTTAGACGTCCTCTAATTGTTGTTGCAGGTTTTACGTGGCTGAAGTAGGGTTCTAGCAAGAACGTTTTCTGACCTACGTGAAAGCCACAACGTGATTTGTCAACTTCTATTTACCCTTCATAAGGACCCTATTCATCGAATCTGCTCCAACTAAAGTAGGAGAAACAGACACCCGCCAGCCACCTTATGCAACTTGTGCATGTTAGTCAGTGGAACCGGTCTCACGTAAGCATACGTGTAAGGTTGGTCCGGGCCGCTTCATCCCACAATACCGTTGAAGCAAGATAAGACTAGTAGCGGCAAGAAAGTTGACAACATCTACGCCCACAACAAATTGTGTTCTACTCGCGCAAGAGAACTACGCATAGACCTAGCTCATGATGCCACTATTGGGGAACGTTGCAGAAAACAAAAATTTTCCTACTTGTTTCACCAAGATCCATCTAGGAGTTCATCTAGCAACGAGTGATCGAATGCATCTACATACCTTTGTAGATCGCGTGCGGAAGCGTTCAAAGAAGTGTTGGGGAACGTTGCAGAAAACAAAAATTTTCCTACTCGTTTCACCAAGATCCATCTAGGAGTTCATCTAGCAACGAGTGATCGGATGCATCTACATACCTTTGTAGATCGCGAGCGGAAGCGTTCAAAGAACGGGTGATGTAGTCGAACACGACGTGATCCAAATCACCGATGACCAAGCGCCGAACGGACGGCACCTCCGCGTTCAACACACGTACGGAGCGGAGACGTCTCCTCCTTTCTTGATCCAGCAAGGGGGGGAGAGGTTGATGAAGATCCAGCAGCACGACGGCGTGGTGGTGGATGCAGGGCGTCACAGTAGCAGGGCTTCGCCTAATACTACGAGAGAGAGACGTAACGGGGAGAGAGGGAGGCGCCAGGGGCTGGTGTGTCAAGTCCCTCCTCTCCCCCACTATACTATAGGGCAGGGCCAAGGGCGCCCGGTGGTGCGCCAGCTAGGCGATCCAATCTCCTAGCGGCCGGCCGCCAACGGGCGAGGTTTCCCACCCCCCAAGGCACCTAAGGGCGGGGCGCTGCTTCCACCATTGCACTCTTCCCTTTTCTGTAAACTAGGCGCCTCGGGACTTTTGGGGCTGAGGTCTGCCCCTCGCCATCGCACGCCACGGCACACCCCTCCAGCCCCATGGGCCCCCCCGGGACAGGCCCCCGGCTCTGGCCCCACCCGTGGACCCCGGGACCCTTCCCGGTGCTCTCCCCGTCCTACAATCCAATAACCCACAACTGTCCGATGGCCCGCTACTGCCACTTCTATATACTAATTCTCTCCCCTCCGCGCACCCATTCCGAACTCCTCCTCCACCATCCGGCATCCTCATCCGGACTCACCCCGGCGCACCACACATTCTGGGCTCTACCCTGCACCATAAATTTCTCACTAACCCTACGTCACCGAACCTTAAGTGTGTCAGACCCTACCGGCCCGCCTTCGGGAGAACACTCCAGACATAGACGGGACGGACTCTCCCCTCATACACACACACGCCCCGGGTCTGCGCCAATACCCATGTTGGCTCCACTGAACCTCCGATGATCTCATCGGATGCACCGATGTCGAGGATTCAACAACCCCGTATACAATTCCCTTTCGTCAATCGTATGTTACTTGCCCGAGATTCGATCGTCGGTATCCCAATACCTCGTTCAATCTCGTTACCGGCAAGTCACTTTACTCGTACCGTAATGCATGATCCCGTGACCAACCACTTGGTCACCTTTGAGCTCCAATGATGATGCATTACCGAGTGGGCCCAGTGATACCTCTCCGTCATATGGAGTGACAAATCCCAGTCTCGATCCGTGTCAACCCAACAGACACTTTCGGAGATACCTGTAGTGCACCTTTATAGTCACCCAGTTACGTTGTGACGTTTGATACACCCAAAGCACTCCTACGGTATCCGGGAGTTACACGATCTCATGGTCAAAGGAAAAGATACTTGACATTGGAAAAGCTCTAGCAAACGAACTACACGATCTTGTGCTTATGCTTAGGATTGGGTCTTGTCCATCACATCATTCTCCTAATGATGTGATCGTTATCAATGACATCCAATGTCCATAGTCCAGGAAACCATGACTATCTGTTGATCAACGAGCTAGTCAACTAGAGGCTTACTAGGGACATTTATGGTCTATGTATTCACACATGTATTACGATTTCCGGATAATACAAGTTATAGCATGAATAAAGACAATTATCATGAACAAAGAAATATAATAATAATGCTTTTATTATTGCCTCTAGGGCATATTTCCAACAGTCTCCCACTTGCACTAGAGTCAATAATCTAGTTACATTGTGATGAATCGAACACCCATGGAATTCTGGTGTTGATCATGTTTTGCCCTAGGGAGAGGTTTAGTCAACGGATCTGCTACATATTCAGGTCCGTATGTACTTTACAAATCTCTATGTCTCCATCTTGAACATTTTCACGATGGAGTTGAAGCGACGCTTGATGTGCCTTGTCTTCTTGTGAAACCTGGGCTCCTTGGCAAGTGCAATAGCTCCAGTGTTGTCACAAAAGAGTTTGATTGGCCCCGACGCATTGGGTATGACTCCTAGGTCGGTGATGAACTCCTTCACCCATATAGCTTCATGTGCTGCCTCCGAGGCTGCCATGTACTCCGCTTCACATGTAGATCCCGCCACGACGCTCTGTTTGCAGCTGCACCAGCTCACTGCTCCACCATTCAACATATACACGTATCCGGTTTGTGACTTAGAGTCATCCAGATCTGTGTCGAAGCTAGCGTCGACGTAACCCTTTACGACGAGCTCTTCGTCACCTCCATAAACGAGAAACATTTCCTTAGTCCTTTTCAGGTACTTCAGGATATTCTTGACCGCTGTCCAGTGTTCCTTGCCGGGATTACTTTGGTACCTTCCTACCAAACTTACGGCAAGGTTTACATCAGGTCTGGTACACAGCATGGCATACATAATAGAACCTATGGCTGAGGCATAGGGGATGACACTCATCTCTTCTATATCTTCTGCCGTGGTCGGGCATTGAGCCGAGCTCAATCTCACACCTTGCAAAACAGGCAAGAACCCTTTCTTGACTGATCCATTTTGAACTTCTTCAAAATCTTATCAAGGTATGTGCTTTGTGAAAGACCTATGAGGCGTCTTGATCTATCTCTATAGATCTTGATGCCTAATATATAAGCAGCTTCTCCAAGGTCCTTCATTGAAAAACTCTTATTCAAGTAGGCCTTGATGCTGTCCAAAAGTTCTATATCATTTCCCATCAAAAGTATGTCATCTACATATAGATGAGAAATGCTACAGAGCTCCCACTCACTTTCTTGTAAACGCAGGCTTCTCCATAAGTCTGCGTAAACCCAAACGCTTTGATCATCTCATCAAAGCGAATGTTCCAACTCCGAGATGCTTGCACCAGCCCATAAATCGAGCGTTGGAGCTTGCACACCTTGTTCAGCATTCTTAGGATCGACAAAACCTTCCGGCTGCATCATATACAATTCTTCCTTAAGGAAACCATTAAGGAATGCCGTTTTGACGTCCATTTGCCATATCTCATAATCGAATGCGGCAATTGCTAACATGATTCGGACGGACTTCAGCTTCGCTACGGGTGAGAAAGTCTCATCGTAGTCAACCCCTTGAACTTGTCGATAACCCTTAGCGACAAGCCGAGCTTTATAGATGGTCACATTACCATCCGCGTCTGTCTTCTTCTTAAAGATCCATTTATTTTCTATGGCTCGCCGATCAACGGGCAAGTCAGTCAAAGTCCATACTTCGTTTTCATACATGGATCCTATCTCGGATTTCATGGCTTCAGCCATTTGTCGGAATCCGGGCCCGCCATCGCTTCTTCATAGTTCGAAGGTTCACCGTTGTTCTAACAACATGATTTCCAAGACAGGGTTGCCGTACCACTCTGGTGCGGAACGTGTCCTTGTGGACCTTCGAATTTCAGTAGGAGCTTGATCAGAAGTATCTTGATCATCATGAATAACTTCCTCTCTAGTCGGTGCAGGCACCTCAGGAACATTTTCTTGAGTTGCGCCATTTACCGGTTCAAGAGGCAATACTTCATCAAGTTCTACTTTCCTCCCACTTACTTTCTTTCGAGAGAAACTCTTTCTCTAGAAAGGATCCATTCCTGGCAACAAAGATCTTGCCTTCGGATCTGAGGTTAGAAGGACCCATTCTTGGCAACAAAGATCTTGCCTTCGGATCTAGGTAGAAGGTATACCCAATAGTTTCTTTAGGGTATCCTATGAAGACGCATTTTTCTGACTTGGGTTCGAGCTTTTCAGGTTGAAAGTTTCTTGACATAAGCATCGCATCCCCAAACTTTTAGAAACGACAGCTTAGGTTTCTTCCCAAACCATAATTCATACGGTGTCGTCTCAACGGATTTCGACGGAGCCCTATTTAAAGTGAATGCGGCAGTCTCTAAAGCATACCCAAAATGATAGCGGTAAATCGGTAAGAGACATCATAGATCGCACCATATCCAATAGAGTGCGATTACGACGTTCGGACACACCATTACGCTGAGGTGTTCCAGGCGGCGTGAGTTGTGAAACTATTCCACATTTCCTTAAGTGTGTGCCAAATTCGTGACTCAAGTATTCTCCTCCACGATCTGATCGTAGAAACTTGATTTTCCTGTCACGTTGATTCTCAACCTCACTCTGAAATTCCTTGAACTTTTCAAAGGTCTCAGACTTGTGTTTCATTAAGTAGACATACCCATATCTACTCAAGTCATCAGTGAGGGTGAGAACATAACGATAGCCACCGCGAGCCTCAACACTCATTGGACCGCACACATCAGTATGTATGATTTCCAATAAGTTGGTTGCTCGCTCCATTGTTCCTGAGAACGGAGTCTTGGTCATTTTACCCATGAGGCATGGTTCGCACGTGTCAAATGATTCATAATCAAGAGACTCTAAAAGTCCATCTGCATGGAGCTTCTTCATGCGTTTGACACCTATGTGACCAAGGCGGCAGTGCCACAAGTATGTGGGACTATCATTATCAACCTTACATCTTTTGGTACTCACACTATGAATATGTGTAGCAGTAATACGCTCGAGATTCATTAAGAATAAACCATTCACCATAGGAGCATGACCATAAAACATATCTCTCATATAAATAGAACAACCATTATTCTCGGATTTAAATGAGTAGCCATCTCGTATTAAACGAGATCCTGATACAATGTTCATGCTCAAAGCTGGCACTAAATAACAATTATTGAGGTTTAAAACTAATCCCGTAGGTAAATGTAGAGGTAGCGTGCCGACGGCGATCACATCGACCTTGGAACCATTCCCGACGCGCATCGTCACCTCGTCCTTCGCCAGTCTCCGCTTATTCCGCAGCTCCTGCTTTGAGTTACAAATATGAGCAACCGCACCGGTATCAAATACCCAGGAGCTACTACGAGTACTGGTAAGGTACACATCAATTACATGTATATCACATATACCTTTTGTGTTGCCGGCCTTCTTGTCCGCTAAGTATTTGGGGCAGTTCCGCTTCCAGTGACCACTTCCTTGCAATAAAAGCACTCAGTCTCGGGCTTGGGTCCATTCTTTGGCTTCTTCCCGACAGCTTGCTTGCGCGGCAACTCCCTTGCCGTTCTTCTTGAAGTTCTTTTTACCCTTGCCTTCTTGAACTTAGTGGTTTTATTCATCATCAACACTTGATGTTCCTTCTTGACTTCTACCTCTGCTGATTTCAGCATAGCAAATACTTCAGGAATGGTCTTTTCCATCCCCTGCATATTGAAGTTCATCACAAAGCTCTTGTAGCTTGGTGGAAGCGACTGGAGGATTCTGTCAATGACCGCGTCATCCGGGAGATTAACTCCCAGCTGAGTCAAGCGGTTATGTAACCCAGACATAGTGAGTATGTGCTCACTGACAGAACTATTTTCCTCCATCTTACAGCTGAAGAACTTGTCGGAGACCTCATATCTCTCGATTCGGGCATGAGCTTGAAAAACCATTTTCAGCTCTTCGAACATCTCATATGCTCCATGTCTCTCAAAACGCTTTTGGAGCCCCGGCTCTAAGCTGTAAAGCATGCCGCACTGAACGAGGGAGTAGTCATCAGCACGTGTCTGCCAAGCGTTCATAACGTCTTGGTTCTGTGGGACGGGTGGATCACCTAGCGGTGCTTGTAGGACATAATCTTTCTTGGCAGCTATGAGGATGATCCTCAGGTTCCGGACCCAGTCCGTATAGTTGCTGCCATCGTCTTTCAGCTTGGTTTTCTCTAGGAACGCGTTGAAGTTGAGGACTAACGTTGGCCATTTGATCTACAAGACATATTGTAAATTAGACTAAGTTCATGATAATTAAGTTCATCTAATCAAATTATTACATGAACTCCCACTCAGATTAGACATCCCTCTAGTCATCTAAGTGTTACACGATCCGAGTCAACTAGGCCGTGTCCGATCATCACGTGAGACGGACTAGTCATCGTGAACATCTCCATGTTGATCGTATCTTCCATACGACTCGTGTTCGACCTTTCGGTCTCTGTGTTCCGAGGCCATGTCTGTACATGCTAGGCTCGTCAAGTTAACCCTAAGTGTTTTGCATGTGTAAAATCTTACACCCGTTGTATGTGAACGTAAGGATCTATCACACCCGATCATCACGTGGTGCTTCGAAACGACGAACTTTAGCAACGGTGCACAGTTAGGGGAGAACACTTCTTGAAATTGTTGTAAGGGATCATCTTATTTACTACCGTCGTTCAGTAAACAAGATGCATAAACATGATAAACATCACATGCTAATCAAATAATAGTGACATGATATGGCCAATATCTCAGCTCCTTTGATCTCCATCTTGGGGCTCCATGACTCATCCTTGCACTCGTCATACTCATCGACATGCAAGTCGTGATTCCTATGTACAAGAACATGATCAATCTCATACATCACATATATATCATTCATCATTCATCACAACTTTGGCCATATCATATCACAAAGCACTTGCTGCAAAAACAAGTTAGACGTCCTCTAATTGTTGTTGCAGTTTTACGTGGCTGAAGTAGGGTTCTAACAAGAACGTTTTCTTACCTACGTGAAAGCCACAACGTGATTTGTCAACTTCTATTTACCCTTCATAAGGACCCTGTTCATCGAATCAGCTCCAACTAAAGTAGGAGAGACAGACACCCGCCAGCCACCTTATGCAACTTGTGCATGTTTGTCGGTGGAACCGGTCTCACGTAAGCATACGTGTAAGGTTGGTCCGGGCCGCTTCATCCCACAATTCCGTTGAAGCAAGATAAGACTAGTAGCGGCAAGAAAGTTGACAACATCAACGCCCACAACAAATTGTGTTCTACTCGTGCAAGAGAACTACGCATAGACCTAGCTCATGATGCCACTGTTGGGGAACGTTGCAGAAAACAAAAAATTTCCTACTCGTTTCACCAAGATCCATCTAGGAGTTCATCTAGCAACGAGTGATCGGATGCATCTACATACCTTTGTAGATCGCGAGCGGAAGCGTTCAAAGAACGGGGATGATGTAGTCGAACACGACGTGATCCAAATCACCGATGACCAAGCGCCGAACGGACGGCACCTCCGCGTTCAACACACGTACGGACGGGGATGACGTCTCCTCCTTCTTGATCCAGCAAGGGGGGAGAGGTTGATGAAGATCCAGCAGCACGACGGCGTGCTGGTGGATGCAGGGCGTCACAGTAGCAGGGCTTCGCCGTATACTACGCGAGAGAGAGTAACGGGGAGAGAGGGAGGCGCCAGGGTGCTGTGTCAAGTCCCTCCTCTCCCCCACTATATATAGGAGGGCCAAGGGGGGTGTGCGCCAGCCTAGGAGATCCAATCTCCTAGGTGCGGCAGCAAGGGGAGGTTTCCCTCCCCCCCAAGGCACCTAGAGGTGCCTTCCACCATTGGGACTCTTCCCTTTTGTGGAACCCTAGGCGCATGGGCTTTTGGGGCTGGTGCCCTTGGCCATGCAGGCCAAGGCGCACCCCCTACAGCCCATGTGGCCCCCCGGGACAGGTGGCCCCACCCGGTGGACCCCCGGGACCCTTCCGGTGGTCCCGGTACAATACCGTACCCCGAAACTTGTCCCGATGGCCGAAACAGCACTTCCTATATAATTCTTACCTCCGGACCATTTAGCGTCACCGAACCTTAAGTGTGTAGACCCTACGGGTTCGGGAGACAAGCAGACATGACCGAGACGACTCTCCGGTCAATAACCAACAGCGGGATCTGGATACCCATGTTGGCTCCCACATGCTCCACGATGATCTCATCGGATGAACCACAATGTCAACGATTCAATCAACCCCGCATGCAATTCCCTTTGTCAATCGATATGTTACTTGCCCGAGATTCGATCGTCGGTATCCCAATACCTCGTTCAATCTCGTTGCCGGCAAGTCACTTTACTCGTACCGTAATGCATGATCCCGTGACCAGACACTTGGTCACTTTAAGCTCATTATGATGATGCATTACCGAGTGGGCCCGGTGATACCTCTCCGTCATACGGAGTGACAAATCCCAATCTTGATCCATGTCACCCAACAGACACTTTCGGAGATACCCGTAGTATACCTTTATAGTCACCCAGTTACGTTGTGACGTTTGGCATACCCAAAGCACCCCTACGATATCCGGGAGTTACACGATCTCATGGTCTAAGGAAAAGATACTTTTACATTGGAAAACTCTAGCAAACGAACTATACGATCTTGTGCTATGTTTAGGATTGGGTCTTGTCCATCACATCATTCTCCTAATGATGTGATCTCGTTATCAATGACATCCAATGTCCATAGTCAGGAAATCATGACTATCTGTTGATCAACGAGCTAGTCAACTAGAGGCTTAATAGGGACATGTTGGTGTCTATTATTCACACATGTATTACGATTTCCAGATAATACAATTATAGCATGAATAAAGACAATTATCATGAACAAAGAAATATAATAATAATGCTTTTTATTATTGCCTCTAGGGCATATTTCCAACAAGAACCCCTTCTTTGACTGATCTATTTTGAACTCCTTCAAAAACATGTCAAGGTGTGCGTTCTTTGAAAGTATCATCAGACGTCTTGATCTATTTCTATAGATCTTGATGCCCAATATGTAAGCAGCTTTATCCAGGTCTTCCTTTGAAAATCACTCCTCAAACAACCGTTTATGCTTTCCAGAAATTCTACATCATTTCGAATCAACAATATGTCATCCACATATACTTATCAGAAATGTTGTAGTGCTCCCACTCACTTTCTTGTAAATACATGTTTCTAGCAAACATTGCATAAACCTAAAAGCTTTGATCACTCCATCAAAACATATATTCCGACTCCGAGATGCTTGCTCTAGTCCATAGAAGGATTGCTGGAGCAAGCATACCTTTTAGCATCCTTAGGATCGACAAAACCTTTTATTGTATCACATACAACTTTTCTTACGAAAACTGGTAAGAAAACTTGTTTTGACATCCATCTGTAAGATTTCATAATCGAAAAATACAGCTAATGCTAACATGATTCCGACGGACTTAAGCATCGCTACGGGTGAGAAATTCTCATTGTAGTCAACTCCTTGAACTTGTGAGAAGACTCTTTCCCACAAGTCGAGCTTCATAGACGGTAACATTACCGCCCACGTCCGTCTTCTTCTTAAAGATCCATTTATCTCAATGGCTTGCCGATCATCGGGAAAGTCCACCAAAGTCCATACTTTGTTCTGATACATGGATCCTATCTCGGATTTCATGGCTTCTAACCATTTGTCGGAATACGGGCCCACCATCGCTTCACCATAGATCGTAGGTTCATTGTTGTCTAACAACATGATATCTAAGACAGGATTACCGTACCACTTAGGAGTAGTACATATCCTTGTCGACCTACGAGGTTCGATAGAAACTTGATCCGAAGCTTCATGATCACTATCATTAACTTCCTATTCAACAGACGTAGGCGCCACAGAAAACATCTTTTTGTGTTGCATCACTCTCTGGTAAAAGGTTTGACAACCTCATCAAGTTCTATCTTCCTCCCACTCAATTCTTTCGAGAGAAACTCCTTCTCGAGAAAGGACCCGTTCTTAGCGACAAACAATTTTCCCTCGGATCTGAGATAGAAGGTATACCCAACTGTCACCTTTGGGTATCCTATGAAGATGTGTTTGTCCACTTTTGGGTTCGAGCTTCTCCGGCTGAAGCCTTAAGCATCGCATCCCCAAACATTAAGAAACGACAACTTTGGTTTCTTGCCAAACCAATGTTCATATGACATCGTCTCTACGGACTTATATGGTGTCCTATCTAAAGTGAATGCAGCTGTCTCTAATGCATAACCTCAAAATAATAGCGGTAGATCGGTAGGAGACATCACAGATCGCACCATATCTCATAAGGTTCGATTATGACGTCCGGACACACCATTACCTTGTGGTGTTCCAGGTGGCTTCAACTGTGAAACAATTCCACAATGTCTTAAGTGATTGCCAAACTCATAACTCAGAAATTCTCATCGATCAGATCGTAGGAACATGATCTTATTGTTATGATGATTCTTAACTTCACTCTGAAATCGCTTGAACTTTTCAAACGTTTCAGACTTGTGCTTCATTAAGTATATATACCTATATCTACCAAAATCGTCAGTGAAGATGATAAAATAGTGATATCCACCGCACGCTTCAATTCTCATTGGATCACACATATCAGCATGCATGATTTCCAACAAGTCACTTGCCCGTTTCATTTTACCTGAAAACGGGGTCTTAGTAATCCTGCCCATGAGGCATGGCTCGCATGTGTCAAGTGATTCAAAATCAAGTGACTCCAAACATCCATCGACATGGAGTTTCTTCATGCATCTTATGCCAATATGACCTAAGCGGCAGTGCCACGAGAAAGTGGTACTATCATTATTAACTCTACATCTTTTGGCGTGAACATGTGTATTACCACAACTGAGATTCAATGAACCATTCACATAGGATGCTTGACCATGAAAGGTATCATTCATGTAAATAGAATAACCATTATTCTCTAACTTAAATGAATGACCGTATTGCAATGAACATGATCTAATCATATTCATGCTCAACGTAGACACCTGATAACATTTATCTAGGTTCAATACTAATCCCGAAGGCAGATGGAGCGTGCGATGGTGATCTCATCAACTTTGGAAACACTTCCAACACACATCGTCACCTCGCCCTTAGCCAGTCTCCGTTTAGTCCGTAGCTTTTGATTCAAGTCACCAATAATAGCAACTGAACCGGTATCCAATACCCAGGTGCTACCAGGAGTACTAGTGAGGTACACATTAATTACACGTATATACTTTGTTGAAGTTGCCAGCCTTCTTATCTACCATGCATTTGGGGTAATTCCGCTACACCAGTGACCGGTCCCCTTACAATAGAAGCACTTAGTCTCGGGTTTGGGTTCAACCTTGGGTTCCTTCACTGGAGCGGCAACTGGTTTTCCATCAATGAAGTTTCCCTTCTATCCCTTGCCCTTCTTGAAACCAGTGGTCTTGTTAAACCATCAACACTTGATGCTCCTTCTTTGATTTCTACCTTTTGTGGTCTTAAGCACCGTGAACAGCTCCGGGATCAACTCCATCCCTTGCATGTCATAGTTCATCACGAAGATCTAGTAGCTTAGTGATAGTGGCTAGAGAACTCTATTAATCACTATCTTATCTAGAAGTTTAACTCCCACTTGATTTAAGTGATTGTAGCACCCAGACATTCTGAGCACATGCTCACTTCTGCTCCATCTTGTTGGCAAAAGAACTTGTCAGAGGTCTCATACCTCTCAACACGGGCATGAGCCTGAAATCCCAATTTCAGCTCTTGGAACATCTCATATGTTCTATGGCGTTCAAAATGTCATTGGAATCCCGATTCTAAGCCATAAAGTATGGTGCACTAAACTATCAAGTAGTCATCAGGATGTGTCTGTCAGGTGTTCACAACATCCACAGACGACGTTGTAGGGGTTTGCACATCGAGCGGTGCATCAAAGACGTAAGCCTTCTGTGTAGCAGTGAGGACACTCCTCGGACTACGACCTAGTCCGCATCATTGCTTAAAATATCTTTCAACTTAATCTTTCTCTAGGAACATATTGAAACAAGGAGCTACAACGTGAGCTATTTATCTACAACATATTTGCAAAGACAATTTAGACTATGTTCACGATAATTGGGTTCATCTAATCAAATTATTTAATGAACTCCCACTCAGATAGACATCCCTCTAGTCATCTAAGTGAAACATGATCCGAATCGACTAGGCCGTTTCCGATCATCACGTGAGACGGACTAGTCATCAACGGTGAACATCTCATGTTGATCGTATCTTCTATATGACTCATGTTCGACCTTTCGGTCTTTCGTGTTCCGAGGCCCTGTCTGTACATGCTAGGCTCGTCAAGTCAACCTAAGTGTTTCGCATGTGTAAATCTGGCTTACACCCGTTGTATTCGAACGTTAGAATCTATCACACCCGATCATCAGGTGGTGCTTCGAAACGACGAACCTTCCAACGGTGCACAGTTAGGGGGAACACTTTCTCGAAATTATTGCGAGGGATCATCTTATTTAAGCTACCGTCGTTCTAAGCAAATAAGATGTAAACCATGATAAACATCACATGCAATCAAATAGTGACATGATATGGCCAATATTATTTTGCTCCTTTTGATCTCCATCTTCGGGGCTCCATGATCATCGTTGTCACCGGCATGACACCATGATCTCCATCATCATGATCTCCATCATCGTGTCTTCTTGAAGTTGTCACGTCATCTATTACTTCTACTACTATGGCTAATGCTTTAGCAATAAAGTAAAGTAATTACATGACGTTTATATTGACATGCAGGTCATAAATAAATAAAGACAACTCCTATGGCTCCTGCCGGTTGTCATACTCATCGACATGCAAGTCGTGATTCCTATTACAAGAACATGATCAATCTCATACATCACATATATCATTCATCACATCCTTTTGGCCATATCACATCACAAGGCATATGCTGCAAAAACAAGTTAGACGTCCTCTAATTGTTGTTGCAAGTTTTTACGTGGCTGCTATAGGTTTCTAGCAAGAACGTTTCTTACCTACACGAAAACCACAACGTGATATGCCAATTTCTATTTACCCTTCATAAGGACCCTTTTCATCGAATCCGATCCGACTAAAGTCGGAGAGACAGACACCCACTAGCCACCTTATGCAACTAGTACATGTCAGTCGGTGGAACCAGTCTCACGTAAGAGTAAGTGTAAGGTCGGTCCGGGCCGCTTCATCCCACGATGCCGCCGAATCAAGATAAGACTAGTAACGGCAAGTAAATTGACAATATCGACGCCCACAACTGCTTTGTGTTCTACTGGTGCATAGAAACTACGCATAGACCTAGCTCATGATGCCACTGTTGGGGATTGTAGCAGAAATTTAAAATTTTCTACGCATCACCAAGATCAATCTATGGAGTAATCTAGCAACAAAGGGAAGGAGAGTGCATCCACATACCCTTGTAGATCGCTAAGTGGAAGCGTTCAAGTGAACGGGGTTGATGGAGTCGTACTCGCCGTGATTCAAATCACCGATGATCCTAGTGCCGAACGAACGACACCTCCACGTTCAACACACGTACAGCCCGGTGACGTCTCCTACGCATTGATCCAGCAAGGGGAGAAGGAGAGGTTGGGGAAGACTCCGTCCAGCAGCAGCACGACGGCGTGGTGGAGGTGGAGGAGCGCGGAACTCCAGCAGGGCTTCGCCGAGCACTACGAGAGACGAGGAGGGAGAGGGGTAGGGCTGCACCAATAGGGGAAGAACCTCATGTGTTGGGATGCCCCTTTGCCTCCACTATATATAGGGGGAGAGGGAGGGCTGCGCCCCCACCTAGGGTTTCCACCCTAGGGGTGGCGGCAGCCCCAATCCCCATCTGGGGTGGCGGCCAAGTGGGGGGAGAGGGAGGCGCACCAGGCATGGGCCTTAAGGCCCATCTGCCCTTAGGGTTTGCCCCCTCTTCCCCTTAGGCGCATGGGCCTTGGTGGGGAGGCGCCCCAGCCCACCTAGGGGCTGGTCCCTTTTCACACTTGGCCCATGTATGCCTCCGGGGCTGGTGGCCCCTCCCGATGGACCCCCGGACCCCTCCGGTGGTCCCGGTACACTACCGGTGATGCCCGAAACACTTCCGGTGGCCAAAACCATACTTCCTATATATCAATCTTTACCTCCGGACCATTCCAGAACTCCTCGTGACGTCCGAGATCTCATCCGGGACTCCGAACAACATTCGGTAACCGCGTACATACTTTCCCTATAACCCTAGCGTCATCGAACCTTAAGTGTGTAGACCCTACGGGTTCGGGAGTCATGCAGACATGGCCGAGGCAACTCTCTGGTCAATAACCAACAGCGGGATCTGGATACCCATGTTGGCTCCCACATGTTCCACGATGATCTCATCGGATGAACCACGATGTCAAGGACTTAATCAATCCCGTATACAATTCCCTTTGTCTAGCGGTACGATACTTGCCCGAGATTCGATCGTCGGTATCCCGATACCTTGTTCAATCTCGTTACCGGCAAGTCTCTTTACTCGTTCCGTAACACATCATCCCGTGATAAACTCCTTGATCACATTGTGCACATTATGATGATGTCCTACCGAGTGGGCCCAGAGATACCTCTCCGTTTACACGGAGTGACAAATCCCAGTCTCGATTCGTGCCAACCCAACAGACACTTTCGGAGATACCTGTAGTGTACCTTTATAGCCACCCAGTTACGTTGTGACGTTTGGCACACCCAAAGCACTCCTACGGTATCCGGGAGTTGCACAATCTCATGGTCTAAGGAAATGATACTTGACATTAGAAAAGCTTTAGCATACGAACTACATGATCTTGTGCTAGGCTTAGGATTGGGTCTTTGTCCATCACATCATTCTCCTAATGATGTGATCCCGTTATCAACGACATCCAATGTCAATGGTTAGGAAACCGTAACCATCTATTGATCAACGAGCTAGTCAACTAGAGGCTTACTAGGGACATGGTGTTGTCTATGTATCCACACATGTATCTGAGTTTCCTATCAATACAATTCTAGCATGGATAATAAACGATTATCATTAACAAGGAAATATAATAATAACCAATTTATTATTGCCTCTAGGGCATATTTCCAACAATAAAATATGCAGATATTAAATGCGAATAAAAACAGGAAAAGCTTGTACCACAAACATGACGATGAATCTTGGTTTATGGCAGTTTGGAAATCTTCATTTGTTATCTCCGCTTCGTATTCATGTTGCCAAACTAAATCAATGTTAAAAGAGTCCAGCATGCAAACACGGATTTTCAGATTAACTCATAGTATATATTATACACTATGCTCCCTAATTCTTTAAGGCCCTACGATGAATTGAGGTCTTCAATTTATAATTGGGTTATCTGATTTTGACTGGGTCAAAAAATTCTCAAGGAGCTCTCTCATTCAATTCTTTGAATACATTATGCTCCCTAATTTATAAGGCCTCACAATCAATTGAGATCTTCAATTTGGAATTGGATCATCCGATTTTGACCGGGTTAACAATTTCTCAAGGAGCTCTCTCGTTCAATTCTTTTAGTACACTATGTTCCCTAAGTTTTAAGGCCTCGCAATCAATTGAGGTATTCAATTTGAAATTGGGTCATCCGATTTTGATCGGGTCAACAATTTCTCTAGAAGCTATCTCATTCCATTTGGACATTTTTTTGCATACGATAAATAAATAATATATTATCGCTCATCATGCATGCATTGTACTTCTTCTGCAAACTAATATAAGATCTTTTAAATCACTACTTGGTGGGCTAAAAGATCTTATATTAATTTATAGAGAGAGTATATTCTAGCTACACTAGTAGAAAATAGAGCATCAGTCACGGTTCCAGAGGGCCTTTAGTCATGGTTCTGCAACTGAGACAAAACAATCGGACTAATGCCCACCACTTATAGTCCCGGTCATGTTACGAACCCAGACTAAAGGGGCACCACATGGCCGCTGTGGGGCGCCCAAGCAGGAGGACCTTTAGTCTTGGTTTGTAACACCGACCGGGACTAAAAAGGCAGCCACGCGTCTGCACGTGCCAAGTGTTGGTGTTTTTAAAAGGAGGGGCTATGGGTTTTCGAGGGTTTAGGGTTTTTAATATTGTGTTTCCCCCTTTTATTTTTGTGTTTACCCTTCAATTCTTTTACATTTAGGGTTTCCTTTTTATTTAATGTTTTCCATTCAACTCGACGCTACCTGCTACATATAGCAAATGAAGGAACCATTACACAAGATCGTCATTAACATATATAGAAGTGACCTCTCTTTCTCCATGCTTGGTCGAACAACAAGTTTTCGTATATCTATCTGACGCTACTACATATATACAATATAACATCTCTTACGAACCCTAACATCATCTACCAAAATCCATTTGTAATTCCTAATGGTATTCTGCGTCTATAGGTATGACATGGTGATCATGTGGTAGGATTTGATCCCGCTTCTCCCAGATCTAATTTAAAGAAGGGGGCCAATATATATAGGTCATAAGACAAGAAAATTTGCAATTTATGTGTATTTTACACTATGACATAACATAAAATATTTTTTATGGCGATTATATATTTTCTTACGGTCTCTCTTTACGTCGAAAATAAGACAAAACTTACAGAACCTAAAATTTTGGTGCATTGATGGTAAAATAAAGGGGGTGAAGAATAACTATTCCTCACCCAGGGTGACAAATAATCAATCCCTATATATATATATAGTGTTACTATTCATCAACCTGGATGCAGAATAAGTTACTCTTCACCCGAGGTAATACTACGATCATTTCATAATTAAATTACGTTTGGAATTCAAATAGTTATATTCTTATTGATTCACTACGTAAAATTTGGCATAAGAAAATAAAAATATAGGTCATTAGACAAGAAAATTTACAGTTTATGTGTATTTTACACTATGATTTTGCATTTGTAATTTTACATAACATAAAATATTTTTTTAAACGATTACATATTTTCTTACGGTCACTTTTTAAGTTGAAAATAAGACAAAACTTACGGAACATAAAATTATAGTGCATTCATGGTAAAATAGAGGGTGGTGAAGAATAAATATTCCTCACCCAGGGTGACAAATAGCGCGACCCTATATATACACTATTCTGATCACGGGATCAGAATAATATTCTGATCACAACCTGACCTGCCCCGCTAGTAATACGTTGAACTTCCCTGTGAACTAGGTCAAACTTCCGCCAACATTGCCCAAATGGGGCTTGCGATATACTGTTGGAAAAGCTATGGACACCAATATCATGACCCAACTTAAATTTTTGGCAAAATATAAGCGGTTTAAGAGCAGTTTTGAAAACCGTTTTTTCTTCGCACAAAAAACATGAATCGTATTTTCGATCCCATTTCTAAACCTTTTATCGGAATGAGGCATATAATATGGCGTTGGAAAGCTGCTGCAAAACCGCTCCTTCCACATGTTGAAAGTTTTCTCTAATTCCCTATGGTTAAAGAGTAATTTGAAAAAACGTAAAATTTCGTAAACTGAACAACTGAGTTCATTTTTCGATGTCATTTCGAAACGGCTAATCCAATGGAGGCATATGATACGGCGTTGGAAAGCTTATGAAAATGCGCTACTTTTTCATCTTGAAAGTTTTTTCCTAATTTTGAATGGTTTAAAAGTAATTTAGAAAATGGTCCAAGTCCTACCGAGTTCGTATTTTTGAGCTAATTTTTTAACCGTGCGTCCGAATGCAGCAAATGATATGGCATTGGAAAGCTTGAACAAATGCGAAACTTTTTGGTATGTATTGTTTCTCCCAATTCTTTATGGTTTTAAGTCAGTTTTGAAAATGGCGAAAAACATATTTTCGCTGTAATTTCTACAAACTTTATCGGAATGGGGCATATAATATACCGCTGAAAAGCTACGGAAAATGCGAAACTTTTTCATGTTGATGATTCTCTCTAATTCCTAGTCATTTTCAAGTAATTTCGAAAATGGCGGGATCATGCGTTTTGCCTTCATCGCGAAACAGATTCTTCGAAAATGCACCGCGTGAAGAACCTGAACTTCTCGGCGTGTGTACCTGAACTTCACTGTGTTTTTCACGTGATTTTTTTGCTCGTAGGTCTCCATCCACTGCTCGTAACTCTCAATCCATTCATCGGAATTGAGCAGGTGATATACCGATGGAAAGCTGTTGTAAGCACGCAAGTTTCCCGTGTTGATCATCTTTTCATAATCGCGATGATTTTAAAAGTTTTTCATCAAAAATTCATTTAGTGGAGTAGTTGAACTTCCTGCTGTTTTCACGTTGAACTTCTGTGACGTATTTTTGTTTGTAATTTTCTCATCCATTCGTTAGTGTTACACAAATAATATTCCTTTTGTACAAACGTCTGTCACAATAATTTTTTTAACTTTCTCCGACCGAGGACTTGAACGTACACAAATGATATTCCTGTCGTTATGAGGTAAATTAAAAAATGGCGAGATCATGATTTATGCGTTCATCGCGAACGAAAATGCACTGTGTGAAGTAGTTGAACTTCTGGGTCATGTTTGTTTGAACTTCACTCTGTTTTTTGACGTGCTGTTTTTTGACGTGTTGTTTTTTGCACTGCGTGAAGTAGTTGAACTTCTGGGGCATGTCTATTTGAACTTCACTCTGTTTCACTTTATTGTATTTTTCTTATACGAAACACACATCATGCAGTACGTGAGCTTTCGATTTTTATCACTTTGAACTTCTCTCTGGTTTGAGAGAACTATTTTAAAACACAAAAAACAACATCTTTTTTATGTATTTTGAACTTCGGTTGCTCTTGCACCATAGCGGCTACTAGGTCATCCGAGACAGGGGGAGCATGAGGTACCGCCGGTGCAAGGGGTCGCACACCGCAATCTCCCGAAAGAAAGCCAGGGCTTTGCGGTGCCATTTGTTGTGGTGCTGGCTGTGGGTTCTCTAGAGGAGGACGCGGCCATCGCGACTGTCCTGGGCGACCCAGTGGTGGGCGGGGGTGTGAAGGAAGGAGAAGGAGAAGTTGGCGGTGAGAGCGACGGCCTTGGCTGTCAACGTGAGCGGGTGAGGCGGCTCAGCCTGGTGGAATCCTTTGCCTGTATTGAGGAGGCCGAGGAGTGGCGGGGCGTGGCGCTTGCGGTACTACCAGAGGAAGGAGCGGGCGGCGATGATTCGGTGAAACGCGACGCAGGCGACAGACATGCAGACGATGTTGGCTGGGTCGGGAATGCGGAGGAAGATGTCCAGCAGGAGCTCGTCGTGGATCGGCGGTGAGGCAGATTCCCAAGGATCATGCCGCCGTGGCTGCAGACGCTCCCGTTCTCGAGGACCGCTTGCTCCACGGGAATATGCGGGTCCTCCGGCGCGCTGCCGACCATCGCGTCACAGTTGGAACCCTAGCTGGTATGGTGGGAGCGATGCGTGTGGGGATTTGGGGGAAGCGCTTGTAGATGCAATCCCGTTAGTTTTTTTAAGCAGCAATTCCGTCAGTTTGGGGGGTCGTCATGCAAATGTGCCAACGGAGGAGCTGTTTGGTGAGATTAAAAAAAGAACTACACAGTTTTTTATTTTAGGAAAAAAGAAGTACACCCTTGATCTACATTCTAACACAACAACACTCTCCACAAGTACATACACACAAACTGAACAAGACTAGTGCTTGTCTCCAACTTACAAAATCTAAACTGTTAGTACAAGATGATTCTACCTTAACATTTATACGAGATGATTCACCTTAACATTTACCTCTGAACTTCTCTGATTTTTTAATTTGAACTTCCTAGTTTTATTCTTAGAAAAGAAAAAAAATATTTTTATGTAAACATCGTACAATTTTTTTAAAAACTAAACTTCATAACTTTGCATAGAAACAAAAAGAATTTGAGTTTTGTATACATCAAACTACTCCATTTTTTAGTTTGAAATTCTTGATTTTCCTTTTAAAATTGAATTGCTCCAAAAGAAATGCCAAAACGACGCTACCCCTTTAGCAATGAAACAAATCAGTATTTTTATAGATATCAAACCGCTCCATTTTTTCAATTTTGAACCTCTTTGTGTATTTTTAGAATTGGCAAAAATTTTAGTTTTTTTAGTAAATGTCGAATTTCTTCGCTATTTCGAACTGAACTTCTTAGTTTATTCATTAGTAATGGAAAAAATTCAAGTTTTTGTAATAAATATCGAACTGCTCCGTTTTTGATATTGAACTTCTTGATTTATTATTTAGTAAGGAGGAAAATATGGGTTTTCATATACATTGAACTTTTCTATTTTTTAAATTAAACTTCTTGGTTTTTTCAATTTGGACTTCTTGGTGTTATTTATTTGTAAAGGAAAAATATCTTAATTTTGTAATGGGAAAATTTGAGTTTTTGTAATAATATTGAATTGCCCCGTTTTTTAAATTGTACTTCTTGATTTATTATTTAGTAACCAGGAAAATATGAGATTTTCTTATACATCGAACTATTCTATTTCTTACAACTAATCCTATTGGTGTTATACATTTGTAACAAAAAAATCCTAGTTTTTTAATAAACATGTTCGACTTCTTGGTTATTTCAAACTGTACTTCTTGGTTTATTTGTTAGTAATGGAAAAAATTGTGAGAAAAATCAAAAATAAATTATAGCCATCGAACTTCACCATTTTTTAATTTGGACTTCTTAGTTTGTTTTTGGGTCCTCCTTGAACTTCTGAATAGCGTTTTACAAGCTTGAGGCCATCAGGTTTCAGTGCCCGAACATTTAGTTATCTGAGCTCTGAAGAATACTACTCCAGTTATAGTGGAACTTCTGTCACTCATCCATGCGTTATTTTGCAGAACATTTTTTGCCCCAGCTAGGGAATATGGTGTGCGGTCCTGGCAACAGTAGGCCATGGCGGTGCGTGGTGGCTTGACGCGTCGTGGCGGCGTGTGTCAACAGCGACCAGACCAGGAGCGGTTGTGGTTTGATAGATGAACAGGTCCCTGCATGGTTCCTTGCCAGTAACAAAACAACCTGCATGACCCCTTGCCATCAGAGAAAACTTCTTCTTACTAATGCCAAAGCAATTGTTATGCAAAACAAAACATTTCCAAAAATAGCAAAGCTATAGAAGTGGTAAAAATTACATCAGAAACTATCACAATTGTACCAATAAAACTGTGTCAAGTGTATTTTCTTAAAAGCTTGTGCTATTGGAACTCGTGGATGAGGTTGTGATGTCTTCTCTGAAGCAAGCACAAAATAGCCTAAAACTAGCACACATGCAAGCAATTTAATTGATGAATAGTATCACATGTGCGTATTGCTAGCTAGCCAAGAAATCGATTAAGCTACTTGGCTGCTTGGTTAAGGCTTAACTTTGCACATATTGCTCCATGGTGGTTTGATCAAGCATTCCAAAATCAACACTCGCGTAGGTGGAGCCCGTAGAGGCAACTTTCCGGAGCTGAAGTAGTCGGAGCAGTCGGTGTTGGCGACTGGGTGCAGTCCGGCGGCCGAGCGCACGGCCGTGAGCAGGAGGGAGGACGGGGGCAGTTATTCAGGGCGGAGGAGCTGATGCAGGGGGTGGCGAGGTGTGGAGTTTGGCTGATATCCCTGGATGGCTCGGCTCTGGGCGCTGAAGGGATGAACATCCGAGAGCTCCATGTGGTTGAACGGCCAGAGCTAGTCGTGGTGAACGGCCCGAACTCCACGGCGATGGGTGTTTCCCCACAAGGGAGGAGGCTCCGTGAGGAGGTGGGCAGCGATGTTGCTCACCTTCAGTTGGGGACCCCGGCGATGACCGGTGGGATCAGAGGTAGCCGGCGGTGCCTGGGATCCACGGCTTGCTGGTCTTGATGTCTACTACACAACCTTCTTCCTGTAGATGTTGTTGGACCTCCAAGTGCAGAGGTTTGTAGGACAGTAGCAAATTTCCCTCAAGTGGATGACCTAAGGTTTATCAATCCGTAGGAGGCGTAGGATGAAGATGGTCTCTCTCAAGCAACCCTGCAACCAAATAACAAAGAGTCTCTTGTGTCCCCAACAAACCCAATACAATGGTAAATTGTATAGGTACACTAGTTCGGCGAAGAGATGGTGAAACAAGTGGTATATGGATAGTAGATAAAGGTATTTGTAATCTGAAATAATAAAACAGCAAGGTAGCAAGTGATAAAAGTGACCATAATGTTGGGGAACGTTGCAGAAAACAAAAAATTTCCTACTTGTTTCACCAAGATCCATCTAGGAGTTCATCTAGCAACGAGTGATCGGATGCATCTACGTACCTTGTAGATCGCGAGCGGAAGCGTTCAAAGAACGGGGTTGATGTAGTCGAACACGACGTGATCCAAATCACCGATGACCAAGCGCCGAACGGACGGCACCTCCGCGTTCAACACACGTACGGAACGGATGACGTCTCCTCCTTTCTTGATCCAGCAAGGGGGAAGGAGAGGTTGATGAAGATCCAGCAGCACGACGGCGTGGTGGTGGATGCAGGGCGTCACAGTAGCAGGGCTTCGCCTATACTACGAGAGAGAGACGTAACGGGGAGAGAGGGAGGCGCCAGGGGCTGGTGTGTCAAGTCCCTCCTCTCCCCCACTATATATAGGAGGGCCAAGGGGGGGGGTGCGCCAGCCTAGGAGATACAATCTCCTAGGTGCGGCGACCAAGGGGAGGTTTCCCTCCCCCCCAAGGCACCTAGAGGTGCCTTCCACCATTGGGACTCTTCCCTTTTGTGGAAACCTAGGCGCATGGGATTTTGGGGCTGGTGCCCTTGGCCCATGCAGGCCAAGGCGCACCCCCTACAGCCCATGTGGCCCCCCGGGACAGGTGGCCCCACCCGGTGGGCCCCCGGGACCCCTCCGGTGGTCCCGGTACAATACCGATAACCCCAAAACTTGTCCCGATGGCCGAAACAGCACTTCCTATATATAATTCTTTACCTCCGGACCATTCCGGAACTCCTCGTGACATCCGGGATCTCATCTGGGACTCCGAACAACATTCGGGTTACTGCATATACATATCTTCACAACCCTAGCGTCACCGAACCTTAAGTGTGTAGACCCTACGGGTTCGGGAGACAAGCAGACATGACCGAGACGACTCTCCGGTCAATAACCAACAGCGGGATCTGGATACCCATGTTGGCTCCCACATGCTCCACGATGATCTCATCGGATGAACCACGATGTCGAGGATTAAACAACCCCGTATACAATTCCCTTTGTCAATCGGTATGTTACTTGCCCGAGACTCGATCGTCGGTATCCCAATACCTTGTTCAGTCTCGTTACCGGCAAGTCACTTTACTCGTACCGTAATGCATGATCCCGTGATCAACCACTTGATCACCTTGAGCTCATAATGATGATGCATTACCAAGTGGGCCCAGTGATACCTCTCCATTATATGGAGTGACAAATCCCAGTCTCGATCCGTGTCAACCCAACAGACACTTTCGGAAATACCTGTAGTGCACCTTTATAGTCACCCAGTTACATTGTGACGTTTGGTACACCCAAAGCACTCCTACGGTATCCGGGAGTTACACGATCTCATGGTCAAAGGAAAAGATACTTGACATTGGAAAAGCTCTAGCAAACGAACTACACGATCTTGTGCTATGCTTAGGATTAGGTCTTGTCCATCACATCATTCTCCTAATGATGTGATCCCGTTATCAATGACATCCAATGTCCATAGCCAGGAAACCATGACTATCTGTTGATCAACGAGCTAGTCAACTAGAGGCTTACTAGGGACATATTATGGTCTATGTATTCACACGTGTATTACGATTTCCAGATAATACAGTTATAGCATGAATAAAGACAATTATCATGAACAAAGAAATATAATAATAATGCTTTTATTATTGCCTCTAGGGCATATTTCCAACAGTCTCCCACTTGCACTAGAGTCAATAATCTAGTTATATTGTGATGAATCGAACACCCATGGAATTCTGGTGTTGATCATGTTTTGCCCTAGCGAGAGGTTTAGTCAACGGATCTGCTATATTCAGGTCCGTATGTACTTTACAAATCTCTATGTCTCCATCTTGAACATTTTCACGAATGGAGTTGAAGCGACGCTTGATGTGCCTTGTCTTCTTGTGAAACCTGGGCTCCTTGGCAAGTGCAATAGCTCCAGTGTTATCACAGAAGAGTTTGATTGGCCCCGACGCATTGGGTATGACTCCTAGGTCGGTGATGAACTCCTTCACCCATATTGCTTCATGTGCTGCCTCCGAGGCTGCCATGTACTCCGCTTCACATGTAGATCCCGCCACGACGCTCTGCTTGCAGCTGCACCAGCTCACTGCTCCACCATTCAACATATACACGTATCCGGTTTGTGACTTAGAGTCATCCAGATCTGTGTCGAAGCTAGCGTCGACGTAACCCTTTACGACGAGCTCTTCGTCACCTCCATAAACGAGAAACATTTCCTTAGTCCTTTTGAGGTACTTCAGGATATTCTTGACCGCTGTCCAGTGTTCCTTGCCGGGATTACTTTGGTACCTTCCTACCAAACTTACGGCAAGGTTTACATCAGGTCTGGTACACAGCATGGCATACATAATAGAACCTATGGCTGAGGCATAGGGGATGACACTCATCTCTTCTATATCTTCTGCCGTGGTCGGGCATTGAGCCGAGCTCAATCTCACACCTTGCAAAACAGGCAAGAACCCTTTCTTGGACTGATCCATTTTGAACTTCTTCAAAATCTTATCAAGGTATGTGCTTTGTGAAAGACCTATGAGGCGTCTTGATCTATCTCTATAGATCTTGATGCCTAATATATAAGCAGCTTCTCCAAGGTCCTTCATTGAAAAACTCTTATTCAAGTAGGCCTTGATGCTGTCCAAGAGTTCTATATCATTTCCCATCAAAAGTATGTCATCTACATATAGTATGAGAAATGCTACAGAGCTCCCACTCACTTTCTTGTAAACGCAGGCTTCTCCATAAGTCTGGTAAACCCAAACGCTTTGATCATCTCATCAAAGCGAATGTTCCAACTCCGAGATGCTTGCACCAGCCCATAAATCGAGCGTTGGAGCTTGCACACCTTGTCAGCATTCTTAGGATCGACAAAACCTTCTGGCTGCATCATATACAATTCTTCCTTAAGGAAACCATTAAGGAATGCCGTTTTGACGTCCATTTGCCATATTTCATAATCGTAGAATGCGGCAATTGCTAACATGATTCGGACAGACTTCAGCTTCGCCACCGGTGAGAAAGTCTCATCGTAGTCAACCCCTTGAACTTGTCGATAACCCTTAGCGACAAGCCTAGCTTTATAGATGGTCACATTACCATCCGCGTCTGTCTTCTTCTTAAAGATCCATTTATTTTCTATGGCTCGCCGTTCAACGGGCAAGTCAGTCAAAGTCCATACTTCGTTTTCATACATGGATCCTATCTCGGATTTCATGGCTTCTAGCCATTTGTTGGAATCCGGGCCCGCCATCGCTTCTTCATAGTTCGAAGGTTCACCGTTGTCTAACAACATGATTTCCAAGACAGGGTTGCCGTACCACTCTGGTGCGGAACGTGTCCTTGTGGACCTTCGAATTTTAGTAGGAGCTTGATCAGAAGTATCTTGATCATCATGAATAACTTCCTCTCTAGTCGGTGCAGGCACCTCAGGAACATTTTCTTGAGTTGCGCCATTTACCGGTTCAAGAGGCAATACTTCATCAAGTTCTACTTTCCTCCCACTTACTTCTTTCGAGAGAAACTCTTTCTCTAGAAAGGATCCATTCCTGGCAACAAAGATCTTGCCTTCGGATCTGAGGTAGAAGGTATACCCAGCAGTTTCTTTAGGGTATCCTATGAAGACGCATTTTTCCGACTTGGGTTCGAGCTTTTCAGGTTGAAGTTTCTTGACATAAGCATCGCATCCCCAAACTTTTAGAAACGACAGCTTAGGTTTCTTCCCAAACCATAATTCATACGGTGTCGTCTCAACAGATTTCGACGGAGCCCTATTTAAAGTGAATGCGGCAGTATCTAAAGCATAGCCCCAAAAAGATAGCGGTAAATCGGTAAGAGACATCATAGATCGCACCATATCTAATAGAGTGCGATTATGACGTTCGGACACATCGTTACGCTGAGGTGTTCCAGGCGGCGTGAGTTGTGAAACTATTCCACATTTTCTTAAGTGTGTGCCAAATTCGTGACTCAAGTATTCTCCTCCACGATCTGATCGTAGAAACTTGATTTTCCTGTCACGTTGATTTTCAACCTCACTCTGAAATTCCTTGAACTTTTCAAAGGTTTCAGACTTGTGTTTCATTAAGTAGACATACCCATATCTACTCAAGTCATCAGTGAGGGTGAGAACATAACGATAGCCACCATGAGCCTCAACACTCATTGGACCGCACACATCAGTATGTATGATTTCCAATAAGTTGGTTGCTCGCTCCATTGTTCCTGAGAACGGAGTCTTGGTCATTTTTCCCATGAGGCATGGTTCGCACGTGTCAAATGATTCATAATCAAGAGACTCTAAAAGTCCATCCGCATGGAGCTTCTTCATGCGTTTGACACCTATGTGACCAAGGCGGCAGTGCCACAAGTATGTGGGACTATCATTATCAACCTTACATCTTTTGGTACTCACACTATGAACATGTGTAGTAATACGCTCGAGATTCATTAAGAATAAACCATTGACTATCGGAGCATGACCATAAAACATATCTCTCATATAAATAGAACAACCATTATTCTCGGATTTAAATGAGTAGCCATCTCTTATTAAACGAGATCCTGATACAATGTTCATGCTCAAACATGGCACTAAATAACAATTATTGAGGTTTATAACTAATCCCGTAGGTAAATGTAGAGGTAGCGTGCCGACGGCGATCACATCGACCTTGGAACCATTCCCGACGCGCATCGTCACCTCGTCCTTCGCCAGTTTCCGTTTATTCCGCAGCTCCTGCTGTGAGTTACAAATATGAGCAACGGCACCGGTATCAAATACCCAGGAGTTACTACGAGTACTGGTAAGGTACACATCAATTACATGTATATCAAATATACCTTTGGTGTTGCCGGCCTTCTTGTCCGCTAAGTATTTGGGGCAGTTCCGCTTCCAGTGACCCTTCCCTTTGCAATAAAAGCACTCTGTCTCAGGCTTGGGTCCATTCTTTGACTTCTTCCCGACAGCTTGCTTGCTGGGCGCAGCAACTTCCTTGCCGTCCTTCTTGAAGTCCTTTTTACCATTGCCCTTTTTGAACTTAGTGGTTTTATTCATCATCAACACTTGATGTTCCTTCTTGACTTCTACCTCTGCTGATTTCAGCATAGCAAATACTTCAGGAATGGTCTTTACCATCCCCTGCATATTGAAGTTCATCACAAAGCTCTTGTAGCTTGGTGGAAGCGATTGGAGGATTCTGTCAATGACCGCGTCATCCGGGAGATTAACTCCCAGCTGAGTCAAGCGGTTATGTAACCCAGACATAGTGAGTATGTGCTCACTGACAGAACTATTTTCCTCCATCTTACAGCTGAAGAACTTATCGGAGACTTCATATCTCTCGATCCGGGCATGAGCTTGAAAAACCTTTTTTAGCTCTTCGAACATCTCATATGCTCCATGTCTCTCAAAACGCTTTTGGAGCCCCGGCTCTAACCTGTAAAGCATGCCGCACTGAACGAGGGAGTAGTCATCAGTACGTGTCTGCCAAGCGTTCAAAGCGTCTTGGTTCTGTGGGACGGGTGGATCACCTAGCGGTGCTTGTAGGACATAATCTTTCTTGGCAGCTATGAGGATGATCCTCAGGTTCCGGACCCAGTCCGTATAGTTGCTGCCATCGTCTTTCAGCTTGGTTTTCTCTAGGAACGCGTTGAAATTGAATACAACGTTGGCCATTTGATCTACATGACATATTGTAAATATTTTAGACTAAGTTCATGATAATTAAGTTCATCTAATCAAATTATAATGAACTCCCACTCAGATTAGACATCCCTCTAGTCATCTGAGTATTACATGATCCGAGTTAACTAGACCGTGTCCGATCATCACGTGGGACGGACTAGTCAACGTCGGTGAACATTTTCATGTTGATCGTATCTTCTATACGACTCATGCTCGACCTTTCGGTCTTCTGTGTTCCGAGGCCATGTCTGTACATGCTAGGCTCGTCAAGTTAACCCTAAGTGTTTTGCATGTGTAAAACTGTCTTACACCCGTTGTATGTGAACGTAAGGATCTATCACACCCGATCATCACGGCGTGCTTCGAAACGACGAACTGTAGCAACGGTGCACAGTTAGGGGAGAACACTTCTTGAAATTGTTGTAAGGGATCATCTTATTTACTACCGTCGTTCTAAGTAAGCAAGATGCAAAACATGATAAACATCACATGCAATCAAATAATAATAGTGACATGATATGGCCAATATCACATAGCTCCTTTGATCTCCATCTTGGGGCTCCATGATCATCCTGTCACCGTCATACTCATCGACATGTAAGTTGTGATTCCTTGTACAATAGCATGAACATCTCATACATCACATATAGATCATTCATCATTCATCACAACTTTGGCCATATCATATCACAAAGCACTTGCTGCAAAAACAAGTTAGACGTCCTCTAATTGTTGTTGCAGGTTTTACGTGGCTGAAGTAGGGTTCTAGCAAGAACGTTTTCTGACCTACGTGAAAGCCACAACGTGATTTGTCAACTTCTATTTACCCTTCATAAGGACCCTATTCATCGAATCTGCTCCAACTAAAGTAGGAGAAACAGACACCCGCCAGCCACCTTATGCAACTTGTGCATGTTAGTCAGTGGAACCGGTCTCACGTAAGCATACGTGTAAGGTTGGTCCGGGCCGCTTCATCCCACAATACCGTTGAAGCAAGATAAGACTAGTAGCGGCAAGAAAGTTGACAACATCTACGCCCACAACAAATTGTGTTCTACTCGCGCAAGAGAACTACGCATAGACCTAGCTCATGATGCCACTATTGGGGAACGTTGCAGAAAACAAAAATTTTCCTACTTGTTTCACCAAGATCCATCTAGGAGTTCATCTAGCAACGAGTGATCGAATGCATCTACGTACCTTGTAGATCGCGAGCGGAAGCGTTCAAAGAACGGGGTTGATGTAGTCGAACACGACGTGATCCAAATCACCGATGACCAAGCGCCGAACGGACGGCACCTCCGCGTTCAACACACGTACGGAACGGATGACGTCTCCTCCTTTCTTGATCCAGCAAGGGGGAAGGAGAGGTTGATGAAGATCCAGCAGCACGACGGCGTGGTGGTGGATGCAGGGCGTCACAGTAGCAGGGCTTCGCCTATACTACGAGAGAGAGACGTAACGGGGAGAGAGGGAGGCGCCAGGGGCTGGTGTGTCAAGTCCCTCCTCTCCCCCACTATATATAGGAGGGCCAAGGGGGGTGGGTGCGCAGCCTAGGAGATCCAATCTCCTACGTGCGGCGGCCTAGGGGAGGTTTCCCTCCCCCACAAGGCACCTCGGGGTGCCTTCCACTAGTGGGACTCCTCCCCCATGGAAACCCTAGGTGCATGGGCCTAGTGGGGCTGGTGCCCTTGGCCTATGTAGGCCAAGGCGCACCCCCTACAGCCCATGTGGCCCCCCGGGACAGGTGGCCCCACCCGGTGGGCCCCCGAGACCCCTCCGGTGGTCCCGGTACAATACCGATAACCCCGAAACTTGTCCCGATGGCCGAAACAGCACTTCCTATATATAATTCTTTACCTCCGGACCATTCCGGAACTCCTCGTGACGTCCGGGATCTCATCCGGGACTCCGAACAACATTCGGGTTACTGCATATACATATCTTCACAACCCTAGCGTCACCGAACCTTAAGTGTGTAGACCCTACGGGTTCGGGAGACAAGCAGACATGACCGAGACGACTCTCCGGTCAATAACCAACAGCGGGATCTGGATACCCATGTTGGCTCCCACATGCTCCACGATGATCTCATCGGATGAACCACGATGTCGAGGATTAAACAACCCCGTATACAATTCCCTTTGTCAATCGGTATGTTACTTGCCCGAGACTCGATCGTCGGTATCCCAATACCTTGTTCAGTCTCGTTACCGGCAAGTCACTTTACTCGTACCGTAATGCATGATCCCGTGATCAACCACTTGGTCACCTTGAGCTCATAATGATGATGCATTACCGAGTGGGCCCAGTGATACCTCTCCGTTATATGGAGTGACAAATCCCAGTCTCGATCCGTGTCAACCCAACAGACACTTTCGGAAATACCTGTAGTGCACCTTTATAGTCACCCAGTTACGTTGTGACGTTTGATACACCCAAAGCACTCCTACGGTATCCGGGAGTTACACGATCTCATGGTCAAAGGAAAAGATACTTGACATTGGAAAAGCTCTAGCAAACGAACTACACGATCTTGTGCTATGCTTAGGATTAGGTCTTGTCCATCACATCATTCTCCTAATGATGTGATCCCGTTATCAATGACATCCAATGTCCATAGCCAGGAAACCATGACTATCTGTTGATCAACGAGCTAGTCAACTAGAGGCTTACTAGGGACATATTATGGTCTATGTATTCACACGTGTATTACGATTTCCGGATAATACAGTTATAGCATGAATAAAGACAATTATCATGAACAAAGAAATATAATAATAATGCTTTTATTATTGCCTCTAGGGCATATTTCCAACACATAAACGGTATTGCAATGATAGGAAATAAGGCCTAGGGTTCATACTTTCGCTAGTGTAAGTTCCCTCAATAATAATATCATAATTGGATCAGATAACTATCCCTCAACATGCAACAAAGAGTCACTCCAAAGTCACTAACAGCGGAGAACGAACAAAGAGATTATGGTAGGGTACGAAACCACCTCAAAGTTATTCTTTCCAATCAATCTGTTGGGCTATTCCTATAAGTGTCACAAACAGCCCTAGAGTTCGTACTAAAATAACACCTTAAGACACAAATCAACCAAAACTCTAATGTCACCTAGATACTCCAATGTCACCTCAAGTATCCGTGGGTATGATTATACGATATGCATCACACAATCTCAGATTCATCTATTCAACCAACACAAAGAACCTCAAAGAGTGCCCCAAAGTTTCTACCGGAGAATCACGACGAAAACGTGTGCCAACCCCTATGCATAGGTTCATGGGCGGAACCCACAAGTTGATCACCAAAACATACATCAAGTGAATCACGTGGTATCCCATTGTCACCACACATACGCATGGCAAGACATATATCAAGTGTTCTCAAATCTTTAAAGACTCAATCCGATAAGATAACTCCAAGGGGAAAACTCAATCCATTACAAGAGAGTAGAGGGGGGAAGAAACAACATAGGATCCAAATATAATAGCAAAGCTCACGATACATCAAGATCGTATCATCTCAAGAACACGAGAGAGAGAGAGAGATCAAACACATAGCTACTGGTACATACCCTCAGCCCTGAGGGAGAACTACTCCCTCCTCGTCATGGAGAGCACCGGGATGATGAAGATGGCCACCGGAGAAGGATTCCCCCTCCGGCAGGGTGCCGGAATGGGTCTAGATTGGCTTTCGGTGGCTACGGAGGCTTTTGGCGGCAGAACTCTTGATCTATTATGCTCTTCGATAGTTTTAGGGTACGTGGGTATATATGGGTGAAAGAAAGTACGTCAGGGGGTCCACAAGGGGCTCACGAGGGTGGAGGGCGCGCCCAGGGGGTGGGCGCGCCCCCCTGCCTCGTGACCTCCTCGCAGGACCTCGGACGTGCACTCCAAGTCTTCTGGGCTTCTTTCCTTCCAAAAATGAGTTCCGTGAAGTTTCAGGTCAATTGGACTCCGTTTGATTTTCCTTTACTTCGAAACCCTAAAACGGGGTAAAAACAGAAACTGACATTGGGCTCTGGGTTAATAGGTTAGTCCCAAAAATGATATAAAAGTGTATAATAAAGCCCATAAACATTCAAAATAGTAAATAATATAGCATGGAGCAATCAAAAATTATAGATACGTTGGAGACGTATCAGCATCCCCAAGGTTAATTCCTGCTCGTCCTCGAGTAGGTAAATTATAAAAGAAAGAATTTTTGATGTGGAATGCTAGTTGGCATAATTTCAATGTAATTCTTCTTAATTGTGGCATGAATATTCAGATCCGAAAGATTCAAGACAAAAGTTCATATTGACATAAAACTAATAATACTTCAAGCATACTAACTAAGCAATTATGTCTTCTCAAAATAACATGGCCAAAGAAAGTTATCCCTACAAAATCATATAGTCTGGCTATGCTCCATCTTCACCGCACAAAATATTTAAATCATGCACAACCCTGATGACAAGCCAAGCAATTGTTTCATACTTTTGATGTTCTCAAACTTTTTCAATCTTCACGCAATATATGAGCGTGAGCCATGGACATAGCACTATAGGTGGAATAGAATGGTGGTTGTGGAGAAGACAAAAAGGAGAAGATAGTCTCACATCAACTAGGCGTATCAACGGGCTATGGAGATGCCCATCAATAGATATCAATGTGAGTGAGTAGGTATTGCCATGCAACGGATGCACTAGAGCTATAAGTGTATGAAAGCTCAACAAAAGAAACTAGTGGGTGTGCATCCAACTCGCTTGCTCACGAAGACCTAGGGCATTTTGAGGAAGCCCATCATTGGAATATACAAGCCAAGTTCTATAATGAAAGATTCCCACTAGTATATGAAAGTGATAACATAGGAGACTCTCTATCATGAAGATCATGGTGCTACTTTGAAGCACAAGTGTGGTAAAAGGATAGTAGCATTGTCCCTTCTTTCTTTTTCTCTCGTTTTTTTATTTTTTTATTTGGACCTTTTCTCTTTTTTTATGGCCTCTTTTCTTTCTCTCTTTTTTTTATTTGGGCTCCTTTGGCCTCTTTTATTTATTTTCCGTCCGGAGTCTCATCCTGACTTGTGGGGGAATCATAGTCTCCATCATCCTTTCCTCACTAGGACAATGCTCTAATAATGATGATCATCACACTTTTATTTTCTTACAACTCAAGAATTACAACTCGATACTTAGAACAAGATATGACTCTATATGAATGCCTCCGGCGGTGTACCGGGATATGCAATGACTCATGAGTGACAAGTATGAAAGAATTATGAACAGTGGCTTTGCCACAAATACTATGTCAACTACATGATCATGCTAAGCAATGTGACAATGATGGAGTGTGTCATAATAAACAGAACGATGGAAAGTTGCATGGCAATATATCTCGGAATGGCTATGGAAATGCCATAATAGGTAGGTATGGTGGCTGTTTTGAGGAAGGTATATGGTGGGTTTATGGTACCGGCGAAAGTTGCGCGGTACTGGAGAGGCTAGCAATGGTGGAAGGGTGAGAGTGCGTATAATCCATGGACTCAACATTAGTAATAAAGAACTCACATACTTATTGCAAAAATATATTAGTTACCGAAACAAAGTATTACGCGCATGCTCCTAGGAGGATAGATTGGTAGGAAAAGACCATTGCTCGTCCCCGACCGCCACTCATAAGGAAGGCAATCAATAAACAAATCATGCTCCGACTTCATCACATAACGGTTCACCATACGTGCATGCTACAGGAATCACAAACTTCAACACAAGTATTTCTCAAATTCACAACTACTCAACTAGCATGACTCTAATATTAGCATCCTCATATGTCAAAACAATCATCAAGTATCAAACTTCTCTTAGTATTCAACACACTCATAAGAGAATTTTATTATTCTTGAATACCTAGCATATTAGGATTTTAAGAAAATTACCATGCTATTTAAGACTCTCAAAATAATCTAAGTGAAGCATGAGAGTTCATCTATTTCTTCAAAATAAAACTACCGCCATGCTCTAAAAGATATAAGTGAAGCACTAGAGCAAATGACAAACTACTCCGAGAGATTTAAGTGAAGATCAATGAGTAGTCGAATAATTATGCAACTATGTGAAGACTCTCTAACATTTAATAATTTCAGATCTTGGTATTTTATTCAAACAGCAAGCAAAACTAAATAAAATGACATTCTAAGAATGGCAAACATCATGTGAAGAAGCAAAAACTTAGGATCAACCGAAACTAACCGATAATTGTTGAAGAAGAAAGGTGGGATGCCAACCGGGGCATCCCCAAGCTTAGATGCTTGAGACTTCTTGAAATATTATCTTGGGGTGCCTTGGGCATCCCCAAGCTTGAGCTTTTGTGTCTCCTTAATTCCTCTCATATCACGGTCTCCCTAAATCTCAAAAGCTTCATCCACACAAAACTCAACAAGGACTCGTGAGATAAGTTAGTATAAACCATTGCCAAAACCTTATCATACTCTACTGTAGCAAATCACTAAAATTATTATTCAACATTTCATACTAAATGCCTCTGCATATTTAATAGTCCTATCCTCAAATAGAATCATTAAAGAAGCAAACATATGCAAACAATGCAAACATAACAGCAATCTGCCTAAACAGGATAGTCTGTAAAGAATGCAGCAACATCCATACTTCCCTAGCTCCATAAATTATGAAATAAAATTCCCACTGTAGTAAATTCATTAGAGCTTAATATTCAAAAGGTTTCAACATTTTATCAAATTCTGACATTTCTAGGGAATTATTGCAACAGCGGTAAACTTTCTGTTTTCAAACAGCAACATGTAGACTTGTAACATAGGCATAGTAAAGTCTATCAATGCCACTTTTATTGAAATAAATGATGCAAAACATTGTTCTAAATAACATCAAGCAAATTCTAACAAAAATAAATTGACGCTCCAAGAAAAACACATATCATGTGGTGAATAAAAATATAGCTCCAAGTAAAGTTACCGATGAACGAGGACGAAAGAGGGGATGCCTTCCGGGGCATCCCCAAGCTTAGGCTTTTGGTTGTCCTTGAATATTACCTTGGGGTGCCTTGGGCATCCCCAAGCTTAGGCTCTTTCCACTCCTTATTCCATAGTCCATCGAATCTTTACCCAAAACTTGAAAACTTCACAACACAAAACTTAATGGAGAAAACTCGTAAGCTCCGTTAGTATAAGAAAGTAAATCACCACTTCAAGGTACTGTAATGAACTCATTATTTATTTATATTGGTTTTAAACCTACTGTATTACAACTTCTCTATGGTTATAAACTATTTTACTAGCCATAGATTCATCAAAATAAGTAAACAACACATGAAAAACAGAATCTGTCAAAAACAGAACAGTCTGTAGTAATCTGTAGCTAGCGCAAGATATAGAACCCCAAAAATTCTAAAATAAATTGCTGGACATGCGGAATTTATCTATTAGTCATCTTCAAAAATAATTAACTAAATATCACTCTTCAAATAAAAATGACAGCAGTTCTCGTGAGCGCTAAAGTTTCTGTTTTTTACAGCAAGTTCAACAAGACTTTCCCCAAAGTCTTCCCAAAGGTTCTACTTGGCACAAACACTAATTAAAAGCATAAAACCACATATAAACAGAGGCTATATGAATTATTTATTACTAAACAGGAACAAAATGCAATAAACAAAAACAAAGTTGGGTTGCCTCCCAACAAGCGCTATCGTTTAACGCCCCTAGCTAGGCATGATGATTTCGATGATGCTCACATAAAAGATAAGAATTGAAACATAAAGAGAGCATCATGAAGAATATTGCTAATACATTTAAGTCTAACCAACTTCCTATGCATAGGGATTTTGTGAGCAAACAACTTGTGGGAACAATAATCAACTAGCATAGGAGGGCAAAACAAGCATAACTTCAAAACTTTAAGCACGCAGAGAGGAAACTTGATATTATTGCAATTCCTACAAGCATATGTTCCTCCCTCATAATAATTTTCAGTATCATCATGAATGAATTATATAACCAGCACCTAAAGCATTCTTTTCATGATCTACAAGCATATAAATTTTATTACTCTCCACATAAGCAAATTTCTTCTTAATCGGAATAGTGGGAGTATCATAAGAGACTTGAATACTATAAATTATTTCCACATTAAAAGAGTAATATTCAGAAAAAGGGTAATCATAATCATGACAAGTTTTATAAATATAATCATCACTACTTTTTATAGCATATTTATCATCACAATAATTATCAGAAGTAGGAGGTATGCTATCATCATTATAAATTTGCATATTAAAACTTGGGAGACTAAAAATATCATCTTCATTAAGCGTAGCATCCCCAAGCTTGGGACAAACATTAATTGCAGCAAATATATTCTCAAAAACATCATCTTCATCAAACATAGCATCCCCAAGCTTGGGCCTTTTCATATCATAAGCATAATCACTCTCATCATTAATAGTATAGATAGCACCAATAGTACAGCAATTATCATATTCTTCCAAGAAAGTGCCAAAAGGATTTTCAAGATCATAAGAAGTATCATTATCTTCCACAATTATATTTTCATGAGGCACAATAGTAATAGGAGCTGCATTATTTGGGAGAGATATCTTTTTACCTCTCTTCCTTTTTCTTTTCTTCTTCTTCACCACATCATGTGTGGGTTCAATCCTCTTTTTGGAGCTCCTTATTAATGAGATTGGTTGAATAGGAGGCTCCTCCTCGTTACCTGATTCATCATAAGAAATAATAGGAGGATATTGGGAAGTCTCTTCCCTTTTATTAATATTCTCTTCATCTTCTATTTGTTTTCTTTTCTTTATGTAATTGGCAATATAAGGATTTTCAATGCAATTCACCGCACAATACATATAAATTTCCTCTAGGTCAAAATGAAGAACTCTATCAAGATTAAACTTTGGAATACCCTCAGTTATACGTTTCATTTCCTCATACCCTAGAAGAAGATTAAGCTCTTTATGATGCTCAAGGGTAATAAAATTATCACAATTTTTGGATACGATTCGGTCATGAAACAATTTGCATTGGAGATTTAAATGACCATGATCATTGCAAAGTTCACAAGGCGCGCGAAAAATATTGAATTTTTTAGCACAATCATCAAGGCTTTCTTGCAACAATTCAGTTTCTAAGTACTTATGCCTCTTGCAATATCTATCTTCCCTATTTGGTGTGTACTTACAAACCCAATGCACTCCACAAAAATTGACATGTTTATAGGAGACATTTTCATCATAACTAGTGCAATCATCATTAGTATCATGGATATTCAAAGAATTCGTACTAACAACATTGCAATCATGCTCATCATTCAAATATTTAGTGCCAAACATTTTATATATTTCTTCTTCTAGCACTTGAGCACAATTATCCTTTCCATCATACTCACGAAAGATATTAAAAAGATGAAGCGTATGAGGTAAAATCAATTCCATATTTTTTGTAGTTTTCTTTTGTAAACTAAACTAGTGATAAAACAAGAAACTAAAAGACTCGATTGCAAGATCTAAAGATATACCTTCAAGCGCTAACCTCACCAGCAACGGCGCCAGAAAAGAGCTTGATGTCTACTACACAACCTTCTTCTTATAGACGTTGTTGGGCCTCCAAGTGCAGAGGTTTGTAGGAAAGTAGCAAATTTCCCTCAAGTGGATGACCTGAGGTTTATCAATCCGTAGGAGGCGTAGGATGAAGATGGTCTCTCTCAGGCAACCCTGCAACCAAATAACAAAGAGTCTCTTGTGTCCCCAACACACCCAATACAATGGTAAATTGTATAGGTGCACTAGTTCGGCGAAGAGATGGTGAAACAAGTGGTATATGGGTAGTAGATAAAGGTATTTGTAATCTGAAATAATAAAAACAGCAAGGTAGCAAGTGATAAAGGTGAGCATAAACGGTATTGCAATAATAGGAAATAAGGCCTAGGGTGCATACTTTCGCTAGTGTAAGTTCCCTCAACAATAATATCATAATTGGATCACATAACTATCCCTCAACATGCAACAAAGAGTCACTCCAAAGTCACTAATAGCAGAGAATGAACGAAAATATTATGGTAGGGTACGAAACCACCTCAAAGTTATTCTTTCCAATCAATCAGTTGTGCTATTCCTATAAGTGTCACAAACAGCCCTAGAGTTCGTACTAGAATAACACCTTAAGACACAAATCAACCAAAACCCTAATGTCACCTAGATACTCCAATGTCACCTCAAGTATCTGTGGGTATGGTTATACGATATGCATCACACAATCTCAGATTCATCTATTCAACCAACACAAAGGACCTCAAAGAGTGCCCCAAAGTTTCTACCGGAGAATCACGACGAAAACGTGTGCCAACCCCGATGCATAGGTTCATGGGCGGAACCCGCAAGTTGATCACCAAAACATACATCAAGTGAATCACGTGGTATCCCATTGTCACCACAGATACGCACGGCAAGACATACATCAAGTGTTCTCAAATCTTTAGAGACTCAATCCGATAAGATAACTCCAAGGGGAAAACTCAATCCATTACAAGAGAGTAGAGGGGGGAAGAAACAGCATAGGATCCAAATATAATAGCAAAGCTCACCAATCATCAATATCGTATCATCTCAAGAACACGAGAGAGAGAGAGAGAGAGAGCAAACACATAGCTACTGGTACATACCCTCAGCCCCGAGGGAGAACTACTAACTCCTCGTCATGGAGAGCACCGAGATGATGAAGATGGCCACCGGAGAAGGATTCCCCCTCCAGCAAGGTGCCGGAACGGGTCTAGATTGGTTTTCGGTGGCTATGGAGGCTTCTAGCGGCGGAACTCCCGATCTATTGTGCTCTTCGATAGTTTTAGGGTACGTGGGTATATATGGGTGAAAGAAGTACGGCAGGGGGGGCACGAGGGGCTCACGAGGGTGGTGGGCGCGCCTAGGGGGTGGGCGCGCCCCCCTGCCTCGTGACCTCCTCGCAGGTCCCCGGACGTGCACTCCAAGTCTTCTGGGCTTCTTTCCTTCCAAAAATGAGTTCCGTGAAGTTTCAGGTCAATTGGACTCCATTTGATTTTCCTTTACTTCGAAACCCTAAAACAGGGTAAAAATAGAAACTGGCACTGGGCTCTGGGTTAATAGGTTAGTCCTAAAAAATGATATAAAAGTGTATAATAAAGCCCATAAACATTCAAAACAGAAAATAATACAGCATGGAGCAGTCAAAAATTATAGATACGTTGGAGACGTATCAGGTCTTCAGTCGGGGACCCCGGCGGCGGCGGGCGTGATCTAAAGACAGGAGGCGTCGCTCGATATCCACGACCGGTGGGGGCGCACAGGACCAAGGTGGATCGGGGCAGAGGTGGTGTTCCATGGCGGCTGTTAGAAGAAGGTGGGGCGATTGTGGGGGGCCTGGTGTGGCGGCAGGAGGAAGGTGGTGGGTGGTGGTGGGGAATATGTTGGGGCCGCGCGGGGTGGGCGGCGTCAGTTGGGCGGGGTGCGGGCGGCGCGGGGTCGGCGGCACCGGTTGGGCCGGGGGGCGGCATGGGGGCGGCTAGTCGATCTGGGGCGGGTGGTGCACATCGGTCGGGAGAGGTGGGAGGCCGAGAGGATCGAGGTAGGCTTAGGCTTTTCTTAATGGGTTCGGGAAAGCCTCATCGGCTCCTATATAGACGTGTTGTGATCTAAATAACTATTCTAATCTCAGGATCAGAATAGTGTTGAGCGCCGAGGGCCCGATGGGACGTTACTGAGATTGGGTGAGCAAACAGAAAAAGCCCAAAGCCCCGACCTCTTATCCTGTCGCCCACCTTCCCTCGCTCCCACGACCTCCAGCCGCCGCACACCTTGCTCCGGCGCACCTCCTTCCGGGCGCGTCGCCGGCCCCGCCTCCTTCCGGGCGCGCCGCCGCCCCATCTCCTCCAGCGCGAAGCCGCTGCCCCGGGTCCCGAAGCACCTCCCGCCGCAGCCGGCCCAGCCTCCTCTAGCGCGAGGCCGTCGCCCCCACCTTCTCCTGGCGAGCGCGGCGGCGCCCCTCCCTCTGCTGGATCCTCCAGCCCGAACAGCCTCGGCGAGCGCGGCGGCGCCCCTCCTCTGCTGGATCCTCTAGCCCCAACGCCGCGCACAGCCACCCACCACCAGGATCCCGCACCCCCGCCTCCGGGTCTGGCTGCCGCCCCGCCCCTGGCCCTTTGGTCCGGCTGCTGCGCTGCCTCCGGCCTGATCCGGTCGCCGCGCCCCCAGGACTCGTCCTGATGTCGCCTGCTGCAACCAAGCTCCGGCGCGTGACCGGCCGATCCCCCGATGTCACCGGTATGTGATTTTAAGACACGCCATCGTTGCAATCCAAGGTCGCCGGCGCTGTTAGACCGGAGTTGGGAGGCAGTGTTGAAGTTTCTGGGCAGTCCAATGCTGCCCGTGCGGCCAGTGCGCCGTCTGCTATGGCGCCGCGACCTGCCCTCCGGAGTGACCACCATCGTAGCCTTCTCCCTCCGCACAAGAAGTCCATCGCCTCGCTCGTGGGCAGTCCGCGCGGGCAGCCATCTCTCATCGATTTGTCTCATGGTCATCCAGCACAGCACTTGCATTTCAAGGCCGGCTACCTGATGAATCCATGTTGAGTATGCAGTGATGTATCCTGCATGAAGTTGTAGCAGGTTGACGTTGTTTCCTCTCTGGGAAGACATGGCACTGTTTGTGTGTGCTGTACGTGCATACGAGCATATCTAGCTCTATTTTTTGCGAGTGTGTACTGTGTTAGTTGATGTGTTTCGTTGATTTAGTCAACTATGTTTGCAAAATTTCTTTTTTCATAACTTGGTATGCATCAGTTTCAGAGATATGTGTTCAAGTGTACAACAATTTCCGCCTACAGAGGATAAATGCTTGGCATGAGAAACACAATTGTTGTTGATCCAACAAGATATGTGTGCGTGTGTGATTATGCATCGTTTTTTCTTGAGAGAAGTGCATATATCAACCTTCAACTCTTTGGTCGGTCTAATATACACCCCTCATCTATTATACCGTTTAAGTTGCACCCTCCAACTATCAAAACCAGACGAATTACCCCTTGTCTCGCCTTGACCCTGGTTTTGGTCCAGTCAGCACATGTTGACCAGGTCAACTCGTCCAGTCAGCATGCCACGTCTGACTTAACCTACACAGCCCGAGCACCCCCTTTCTCTCGTTCGATCTCTCTCTCAGATTTCCCCACCGCCGCCTGGCGCTGAGGAAACCAACGTCGCCGCCCTGATCTCTCCCCACCGCCACCCCGATCTCTCCCCACCGCCGCCCCTCTCCCCCCCACCGCCGCCCCTCTTCCCCCCCCACCGCCGCCCCGGTCTCTCCCGAGGAGACCAGCGCCGCCGCCCCGATCTCTCCCGAGGAGACCAGCGCCGCCGCCCCGGTCTCTCCTCACCGCCGCCTGAGTTGCTCCCGCCACCGGCCGATCTGAACTATCGCCGCCTCCTCCAGTTATCCCCTCCACGGGCAGAGCTCCTACCCCAACTCCAAGCAGAGCCCGCAGCCCCTAGGCTGATCTCGACGGTGAAGTATCGTCGCCGCCATAGCTTGCCAAGTTCTTCCAGCGCTCGGACGCGAGGTTGAGGACGCGAAGAATTAGGTGAGCAATATTCCCCCACCCACTTCTGCCATCTTCTCCGTCTTTCACAGAATAGTTCATAAGGCTCACTTAGGGGTGATTTGGGTCCTCTGCAACAAAGTGATTTTATCTCATTTATTTTTTTGTAATCATAGGTTATGGATCCAGCAGATTGTATTGCTGTCCGTTTTCATTTCAATGGGGAATTTATCAATGACGGGAAGACGATACAGTATGTGGGGCGCAAAGAAGCAATGTCCTTTTTAGATCGAGCAACCTTGAGCTTATAGAGAATTCAACAATGTTTGAGTGAGCATTATGTCACAGTGGACGGACAGCAATTGCACTGGCTCTTCCCTGGGAAGGATTTATTTGATGGATTGTTGATGTTGTCTGAGGACAAGTCTGTTGAAACACTGTCAGCATGTACAACAGATGCAGGTGTGGCTGATGTGTATGTGGAGGATCCGGCCGTGCAAGATGAAGAAGTTAGTGAGGAAGAAGATTGGGCTGAAGACGATTATGTAGCTACTGCTGATGAGAAGAAGTCCGCAAAGGAAAAGCCAATTGATGTAGAAAGCAGCTCCGATGATAGTGACTTTGTGCCACCAGATTGTTCATCGGATGACGATGAGGCAGATGCTATTAAGCAAGATTACAAGAAATTCAAAAGGAGCAAGAAGATGGCAGCTGAAAAACTTGCACTTGAGTATGAGTTTGAAGCATTGAATGTAGTTAAACCTGAAGGCAATTATGAAGATGACTCAAGTGCCGAAGAGGATGAATCTTATGACGAGGATAGTGATGGTGAACTTATCAAGCGTGAGTCTGAATATGCTAGGTTTAATAAGAAAGCAGAAGTGATCAAGTTCACCTTGGGTATGACATTTAGTGGGAAGAAGGAGTTCAAAGATGCAATCATTCGTTATGCACTAAAGGAAAGAAAAGAAATCAAGTTCTTAAAATATGAGGGAGTCAGAGTAAGGGCAAAGTGCACATGGCCTCATTGTCCTTGGGTGTGTTTGTTGAGGAAAACATCAAAGTTTGAAAGTTGGCAGATTACTTCATTTACGGAGGAACACACTTGTCCAAAAAGGAAAGATAGTGCACTAGTTACAAGTAGACGGATTGCAGAAAAGTTTGAGAGTTTGATAATGTCAAGTCCAGAATGGTTAATCCAGCAATTAAAGTCAACCGTGCAGGAAAAAATGTTTGCAAATGTGTCAATATCCAAAATCAAGAGAGCAGAAGCACTTGTCATTGGAAAAATGCTTGCGGCTAAAGAGGGAGAGTATAGCCAAGTGTTTGATTACCAACTTGAGTTACTTAGAAGCAACCCTGGGACTACTTGTGTGGTCAAGCTTCACCCAGATTTTGAAGAACCAACATTCCACCACTTTTATGTGTGCTTTGATGCTTGTAAGAAGGGCTTCTTAGCTGGGTGTAGGAAAGTTATATCCTTAGATGGATGCTTTTTGAAAGGGAGAGCAGGAGAGATATTAAGTGCCGTTGGTAGAGATGCAAATCATCAGATGTATCCAATAGCATGGGCACTTGTGGATAAGGAGACCAATGAATCTTGGGACTGGTTTTGTAGCTTGTTGTTTAATGATCTGAAAGTTGGAGATGGTGATGGCTGGGTTATAATTTATGATCAGCAAAAAGGAATATTGAATGTTGTTCACCACTGGGCTCCAATGGAAGAGCATAGGAATTATGCTAGGCACATATATGCTAACTGGAGGAAAAAATATAGGGAAAAGGACTGGCAAAAGCTATTCTGGGCTTGTGCAAAAGCACCTTGCACAATGTTGTTCAATCTTGCAAGGGCCAAGTTAGCACAATGCACACCTGATGGAGCAAGGGATGTTATGAACACAGACCCATAACACTGGAGCATTTTGGCAGCATTTTATATGGGGATCACATCTGACTTGGCAGCATTTTGGTGCCATTTGGTACCATTTGAGCATCATATGAACAAATAAAAAGGCTTGAACATAAATGGTCACATATACATATATATAGGTCTGAAACACACATACATAGGTCTCACATACATATAGATAGGTCTGATACACACAAAGGTCTCACAAATAGGTCTGACACATATGTCTCACATAGATAGGTCTGATCGACACCCAAACCTCACAAGCACACAAATAACTCTCAATTTTCAAATCCCAGCAAGCTTCGAAACCGAGCATATTTGGCCTTGCCAGTCCCCTTGCCTTTGTTACTGCCATTGCTACTGCTCCTCTCTTTGGTAACTTTGCTGCTACTGATTTTGGCAGCATTTTATATGGGGATCACATACGGGGATCACAATGCTGCCAAAATGCTGCCAAATATATGCTCGATTTATGCATTATATATTCATTTCATTGTTGACATGGCATGCTGACTGGACGAATTGACCTGGTCAACATGTGCTGACTGGACCAAAACCAGGGTCAAGGCGAGACAGGGGGGTAATTCGTCTGGTTTTGATAGTTGGAGGGTGCAACTTAGACGGTATAATAGATGAGGGGTGTATATTAGACCGACCAAAGAGTTGAAGGTTGATATATGCACTTCTCTCTTTTTTCTTTAGTTCACATGGGGATCACATGAGAAGTCCAACTATTAAAAAGAACAGTGTTCAGATATAGCAAAAATGTGAAGGAACCGAGTTCAGAGTGCATACGAGCATATGAAGCTATGTTTTCTTTGTTACTAGTACTATTTACTGTTCAATATTTCAATGTGAAGGAATCGTCACTGCAAGTATTTGATATACGTGCTAGTGTGGCTGTTTTGTTAGCCTAGAAACTAGTTGAGGAAAGTTGGCGTAGTCTTGTTGTCTAGAGATGGCCAAGACTTGGGCGTGGTTCACGGCCTGGTTTCGCTTCGCAAGCAACTTTGCTCCCGCTTCACATGTAAACTCTGCAGCAGATGCTACTCTGAACATACACGTACAACTCATGTAAATAAATGAGAAGTCCAACTATTAAAAAGAACAGAGTTCGGATATGACAAAATGAGTAAATTTAGTATAAACTAAAAAATGAGAAAAATGTGATGAATCAAAAATTTAAAAACTCAGATTTTTGTCCTTCCTAAAGAATAAAGTGAAGAAGTTCAACTTAAAATAAAAGGAGCGACTAAAAAAGTTTAAAAATAGAAATTTCTTGTTTGTTAATAAACTAGAAGTTCAAACTAAAATAACAAAGTGGTTTGATGTTTATTAAAAAAACTAGGATTTTACCTTTTTAAGAAACTCAAATATCTGTTATTATTGAAGTATCAACCACGAAGTTCAAAAATTGGATAAAAAGTCAGATTTGATGTATATCTAAAAATCAAAAAGAATTCTTTACAGAAAAAATAAAAATGTGAAGTTCAATTTGAAATAACATAGAAGTTCGAAGAATATAAAAAACTCAGATTTGTTGCAAGAAGTTCACATGCACCCCCATGCATGGTTCAGAATTATATATTGCAGGACGTCCGACTCCCAATTACATGTTATAAAACGACAAAAAATGGAGTGAAGCGCAATTTTCTGGTGAAGAAGGTCGTTTCTAAAATAACCTAGAAGTTCAAATTCAAATAATGGTGTAGTATGTAGTAAAAAAACAGGATTTCGCTTTCAAAAAATAAAAAAAACCTAGAAGTTCAATTTAGAATAACATAGCATTTTATTTTCACATTGTTGAAAAAAAATGAGAAGTCCAAATAAAAAAATTAAGAAGTTCGAATTTAAAAACTCGGATTTTACTTGCTACTAAACAAATAAAATCGAGAAATTCAAATAAACTAACAAAGTCCAAATTAAAAAAATTAAGAAGTTCGAATTTAAAAACATGGATTTTACTTGGTACTAACAAAATAAAAATCGAGAAGTTCAAATAAAACATATTTTTTTTTCTAAAAACACGCTTAGAAGTTCAAACTAAAATAATAGAGAAGTCCGAAGTATATAAAAAAATTGAATTTTCTCGTTACTAAAAGTTTGTTTCAATAGTTATTCATCGATTATATTTTGTGTGAAGAAAAAACAATATTGCCACTAAAAGTTTTTCTTTTTTTCGACACCCAAGTTCAATTGAACTTCTTGCTACTAAACGTTTTTTGTGTGAAGAAAAAACAATTTTCAAAACTGCTCTTAAACCGCTTATATTTTGCCAAAAATGTAACTTGGGTCATGATACTCATGTCCATAGCTTTCCAACGGTATATCGCAAGCCCCATTTGGGCAATGTTGGCGGAAGTTCAACCTAGCACTGGAGGAAGTTCAGGTCGAACAAATCAGGCAGTAAAATTGCAAAAAACGCAAGTTCATCACAACCCAAGAGCAAAAACTGCCAACGAGCGAGTGACAGAAGTTCAAGGGAAAAACAATGGGGAGTTCAACTACTACGCGAAATGCGTTTCAGGTGAGCATAAAAGAATGTAAAAATAAAAGCCTAAAACGTTTGTTGCAAGAAGTTCACGTGCTTCTCCGAGTGAAGTTCGAGAACTCTAGTGCTAAACGTCCAACCTTCAATTACATGTAGAAAACAGAGTGAAGTTCAAACAAGCATGCCCCAGAAGTTCAACTACTTCACGCAGTGCATATCCATTCGCGATGAACACAAAAATCATGATCCCGCCATTGAGGTTTGTTAAAAAAAATATTGTGAGAGAGGTTTGTACGAAAGGAATGTCATTTGTGTAATACTGATGAATGGATGACAACATTGCAAACGAAAATACATCATAGAAGTTCAATGTGAAAACAGCAGGAAGTTCAACTACTGCAATGAATGAATATCAGATGAAAAACTTTTAAAATCGTCGCGAGTATGAAAAAATGATCAACACGAGAAAGTTGTGTGTTTACAGCAGCTTTCCACTTGTATATCACTTGCTCAATTCTGGTGAGTGGATGGAGAGCTACGAGCAGTGGATGGAGAGCTACGAGCAAAAAAAAAACTCGTGAAAAACAAAGTGAAGTTCAGGTGCGCACGCCGAGAAGTTCAGGTTCTTCACGCGAAAAAGGCAGAACGAATGATCTCGTCGTTTTCGAAATTACTTGAAAACGGCTAGGAATCAGAGAAAACCATCAACATGAAAAAGTTTCGCATTTTCTGTAGCTTTTCAGCGGTATATTATTTCCACCATTCCGATAAAGTTTGTAGAAATTACGGCAAAAATACGTTTTTAACCATTTTCAAAACTGACATAAAACCGTAATGAATTAGGAGAAAGAATATATACAAAAAAGTTTCGCATTTCTTCAAGCTTTCCAACGCCATATCATTTGCTGCATTTGGACATACGGTTAAAAAATTAGCTCGAAAATACAAACTCGGTGGAACTTGTACCGTTTTCTAAATTACTTTTAAACCATTCAAAATTAGAAAAAACTTTTAACATAAAAAAGTAGCGCATTTTCATAAGCTTTCCAACGCCATATTATTTGCCTCAATTGGATTAGCCGTTTAGAAATGGCGTCAAAAATACGAACTCGGGTGTTCGGTTTGCGAAATTTTACGATTTTCCGAATTACTTTTTAACTGTAGGGAATTAGAGAAAACTTTCAACATGTGGAAGGAGCGGTTTTGCAGCAGCTTTCCAACGCCATATTATTTGCCTTATTCCGATAAACGGTTTAAAATGCGATCGAAAATACGATTCATGTTTTTTATGTGAAGAAATAACGGTTTTTAAAACTGCTCTTAAACCGCTTACATTTTGCCAAAAATTTAACTTGGGTCATGATACTGATGTCCCTAGCTATCCAACGGTATATCGCAAGCCCCATTTGGACACCTTTTAGCTGAAGTTCAACCTAGTACTCGGGGAAGGTCAGGCGCGTTACTCGGGAAGTTCATGTTCTGATCAGAATATTATCCTGATTCCGTGATCAGAATAGTGTTTATGTAAAATTACGGTGCATTTGATGGTAAAATAGCGCGACCCTATATTTATTCTTCACCCTGGTTGAGGAATAGTTATTCTTCACCCCCCCTCTATTTTACCATCAATGCACCGTAATTTTACATTCCGTAAGTTTTGTCTTATTTACGACGTAAAAAGAGATCGTAAGAAAACATATAATCACCGTAAAAAATATTTTATATTATGTAAAATTACAAACGTAAAAATATAGTCTAAAATATACATAAACTATAAATTTTCTTGTCTTATGACCTATATTTTTATTTTCTTATGTCAAATTTTACGTAGTGAATCAATAGGAATGTAACTATTTGAATTCTAAACGTAATTTAATTATGAAATGGTCGTAAGATTACCTCAGGTGAAAAATAACTTATTATGCACCCTGGATGATGAATAGTAACACTATATATATTACTATTCATCATCCAGGGTGCAAAATAAGTTATTCTTCACCCGAGGTAATCTTACAATCATTTCAGAATTAAATTACGTTTGGAATTCAAATAGTTACATTTCTATTGATTCAATACGTAAATTTTGACATAAGAAAATAAAAATATAGGTTATAAGACAAGAAAATTTGTAGTTTATGTGTATTTTAGACTATGTTTTTACGTTTGTAATTTTACATAATATAAAATATTTTTTACGGCGATTATATATTTTCTTACGGTCTTTTTTTGCGTCGGAAATAAGGCAAAACTTACGGAACGTAAAATTACAGTGCATTGATGGTAAAATAGAGGGGGGGTGAAGAATAACTATTCCTCACCCAGGATGACGAATAACGCGACGCATAGAAAATCTATTGGTAACCCTGGGTGAAGAATAGCTTATTCTTCATCCCGGTCGATTCCACCGAGCCGTCCACACTGTTCCACCCATCGAAAAAGAGGCCAACGTCCTTCACTGTAAGATTACGAATGGATCGAGGTATTTTTACGTTTTTGGAGTTCACTCGAAGCCTGCCCACCTCCACGACTACTTTCTCTCCCAAAACAATAGCTCCACGTCTTTTCCTAATTTGTCATCGACGGTTTTTTATTTTGAAAAATAGAAGAAGCTGCGACCAGTTTCGAGAGTATCGACGGCGAACGGCGGCAACGGCATGGTGCTCGGCGATTTGGTTCGGAGTGAAGTTATTCTGCGCCTGATTGGCATGGCGGCGTGCTGCTCTACGGCGTGGTCTCAACCCTAGGGTGGTCGCCGGGCTATTGGGGCAGCGTTGTGTGCAACATCTGCCTAGGTCTTGGGTAGCGCTGTGCACCAAGATGTGGTAGGTGATCGCGGCGGCGCCCCAGTGGGCGGCGTGCTGCTACGTGATGGCATTGCTGCTGTTTGGATCGAAGTTTGGTTGGGTGTGATTGCCCAGGAGGAGGTGAGCAACCCAATTATAGTGATTTTCGTTTCAAAATTCTAATTAGCTTCCACTTACGTTTCCAAATTGGTTTCAGTACATCTGGGCTCTCCCGATCTGCTAGCTTCAGTGCCCCTCGAGGTCCCGATTTGACTATAAGCCGGTGAATCTGGAATGTTCCGATGGTGGAGTTGAAGGGCCAAACTGTCTAAGGGCGTGACTGGCAAGCAGGAGGCCACCACAACCAGCGTCCTCGTGCTCTACCACTAATCATTCATCTAGCACACATCATCACGTGGGTTATGTGGGTGTGTAGCCATCCTTGCCTGCTGCAATAATTTTCCTTTTCTCCAATCCCGAATCTGGTTCATAGTAGACGTACAGGTAGTACAATCTCGCCTCCCGGTTGTATAATTTGTGGTCGATCCATGCGCTGCTTCACATCATCAAACCATGGAATAATTTCTGATCCATCATGGACTGAATTGTTGAATTTTTTTCCTTGTCATACATACATCACCATTTGTTTCTGAAGCAAAAAATCCTATTTGTGCGATTTCTAATTTTTAGAGTTTGCCGATAGTTATTTCAATTTTAACAATTGGTTACAATTTTGGTTCATCAGCTGCATCATATGAAAAAACACATCTAGTATTAGGAAAAGTTTTTGTTCTGTCACTCAGGGATCAGGGTCATACTTGCTGGAATGTGTTCGATCGAACTAGAATTATTGCTGAAATTGTAAAAAGTAACACCGAATCTATAATATATAACTTCATTAAAGGAAAGATGATGCATGCCCAACTTTGCTACTATAATTAATTGCATGCATGCTACAGATTGTCCAATTTTTCTGCTCTACTGGATTTACGTGATATCAAAATACAGCTTCAGGTTTATTTGTCAAGCCTGGTCATTTTGTCTTCTGTACTCCCCCGCCAGCATTTAAATCATCTGTACTAACAGGAGACGATTGCTTCTACAGTATAAAAATGTCACATGTACTGGAGGACCAACCCATAGGACCATTGCGAATATGAGTGGAATGTTCCCTAATCTTGTTTGAGTTGAATGGTGCTTGTTGATACTTGCAGAAAATCTGGTCTCCTCTTTTTTCCCACAGATTTTTAACTGATGAAAATCATGTATGAGCTAAGAATAAAAAAACAGGATCTGTTAAAGAAAGAAGTGCTTAAATATTACTCCCTCCGTTCCTAAATATTTGTCTTTCTAGACATTTCAAATGACTACTACATACGGATGTATGTAGACATATTTTAGAGTGTAGATTCACTCATTTTGCTCCGTATGTAGTCACTTGTTGAAATGCCTAGAAAGACAAGTATTTAGGAACGGAGGGAGTATAAGTTAACCATTGACTAATTTCAACTCACTATGATATGAGATAATTTAACTGAGAATAATATGGCTACGCATTCCAAAGCAACCTCATTTTAGTCCAAGGCTCTATGGATTTGCGTTCGTGCATGTAACAATCTGCAATTGTTTTCTTAATAACACTCTAATTTTTGTACGGGGGAGGGCAGTCTTTGGCCATTGTCATTCATGTTGAAGTAGTATACATGTCCTTCCACCGCGACGCAACTAGGCAGGCTTACCGACTGAAATATATTTTTGCCCGGATTGTGTGTGTTAAATCTTTTTGTTTCAGGTTTTGATTGCACACTAAATCAAGCCAGTCTGCATTTAGTTTTTTGCCCCAGGTTTGAATCTTTATTGACTTGTGACTTCTTGTTACTGTTGGTATCTGATTACTACTAACTAGTTCTAATCTAGACTATTGGCATGCGTCCCCTTCATTACTGAATGAAATTCCCAGCTATGAACTAGTTGTATATTTCTGTTTCTTATGTTCTTTCTAGAAAAGATGTTCTGTACAAATTTTGTCATGGATGTAAATTATGAGGTAAAATTATAAGCACATATTCTTAGAGGTTTATGTTTATTTTTAGAATTGGGAATCAGAAGTTTAAGGTTATTTTTCTTGTACAATTTGCTCATTTTGACCATTTATATAATTCTTTTACTTGTTGCTCTGTTTGGTTTACCGCTTCATTTAGTTACAGAAAGTAAAAAGCTAATTTTACAGTGCATACTACATAAATCTAGGATTGTTCTCATGATGATCTGGTAATGATGGGTGTGCAAGGTTTATTAAGGTCATATTGGCCTACTTAAGAAATCACAATGGATAATAGGAATCTGAGCTCCGCTCTTTTTCTATCGAGGAGCGAGCTTCTTGTTTAAAACCTGCATCTTTTACGGGTTTTAGAGAAAGTTTCTGGCCCAATTGACTACTACTAGTACCATGGCATACCATTTTGGTTTGTACTGATCCAAAGGCAAGTTAATTGCAGGTTAGTTAGAGGAATGCTACTATACTCACATATCTCATAGGTCATTTAGATTCTAGCGTAAGACTGCGACAAAATTACCTGAAAACACATTTATGCATTCACACGTCTCTTGGCATCTCACCTTGATTTATTTTCGAAATTCAGTTGGACAGGAACTAAATACATTTTTTTATTCATTTGATGTAGTCTCACTGATTGAATTTGCAGCATTTGAATCGTACTCAGAGGAGATAGAGGGCATTAGCTAGAGCTGAAAATGCTAGTGCAATCTGGGCTTGCTTCTACCAACTTGAATGCCCAGGGCATGTCCTCACAAGCTTCTTCCTCTCTAAAAAACATCAATCCTGTAGGTGCTAGTGGAAGAGCATGTGTGCTACAGCTCAGCAGAAGGACAGAGAAGCCATTGCCACTGCTACCACAAGAAGATCAAGTAGAATAAGAAAATTTCTTGTTATGGCTGTTGCTTAAATGGCACTGAGTTTGTTCATTTGTTCATGTCAGAATTGTTATGGTTGTGCTACTTCAGTGACATTGTATTTCTCGTGTTTTCAAATGACAAACGACACCTGAATTTACACATCTATGCTATATATGTTTCTACGGTTCTGCCATTGTCTCTTGCGAATACATTTCTTGGATTAGCTATGTCTGTTATGGATGCATCTCTTGGTTGTACCATCCATGTTCAATTTAAATTCAAAATTTTCAGTTGGCATGGAGAATTACTCCTCGCAAAATGACCCTAATGTCAAAATAAAAGAGACTTAAATAACTGAACTTCAAATTGAGTCACATTGTCAAACATTCCATGAGATAATTTTGAACAAATCACAGTGCAGTACAGTACACATCCTCGCCATGCCCCACCCCTTGGTTACACCTCAGTTGCTAATAATCTAGAACTGTTATTTGCACTTAGCAGTACTGTTATTTGCACTTAGCAGTACTGACCAACAAGGGATGCTATGTCCTGTTATTTGCACTTAGCAGTACTGACCAACAAGGGATGCTAATTGCCGTGAAGAGAGGGGCGGCGAGGAGTAGCACACCAGGCCCTCGTCTGGTCATGCCCAGTCCACCATGGAAGCAGCTCTGTGGTCGCGCTCAAGCAGGAGAATAAACATGCAAAATTTTCCACCCTCTCATATGGTGTAGATCAATATTGCAGTTATTTTTCATATCATATAGTAATAATCTAGAACTTGCAATTTTGTCTTCACTAACAAATATCCAGTGGTTTAACCGTATACCCCCAGGCCCCAGCGTTGCATGGAAGACTATCAACACCTTTGCTTACGTGGAAACAGAAGATTCATGCTCCATATACAATGTATAACATAGATTTCAGAAACAGTAACTAACCAAACCCTATCATTTAAGTTTGACGTCCCACATAGAAATCATGGGCGGACAGACATGGTTAACATTCAGCCAGCAGAATTAGTTGTCATACACATATATAGACTTCTGGCAAGGAACAACGCAACACAAACGGACAGATTGAGAAGCCTCTACATCAGCATCCCGGCATCCTACGTTCCCAGCTTTGTCTCTCTGCTGCAGCCTTTTTGGTATTCTTCCCGGACATCTTCTGCTAGGTCATGTAGGGCATTCGAAATCGGAAATAAATTCAGAACAGAATTATATTGTGTGACCAAACATGTAAAGATGATTTAGCACCTTCTGAATTTCCCTCCTATAGGATGTGAATTCCCCTGCTACCCCAGCCCAAAATCAACACGAACAATCAGAAACATGCTGCTTGCCCAGACGAGGCGCTTCTACCGTGGCCTTCTCATGTGTGTCAAGGTGCTCTGCCCAGGTGCCTCCATGCCGGGATGCTGGATCCACCTCGCCGGGACGAGCTCTCCTGGCGGCCGCCGCCACGGATACTCATGCGGGCTGAGTTCTCCCATGGTGCTCCCTCGTACTGGATTGCCCGGCCGAGCAACCGTGTCATACGTGACATCGAACCAGAGATGCACTCGAAGCAACAATACTCTGCCTAAAAATCTGCACATGCAGATTCAAAAGAAACGGCATGCTGCTTAACTAGTTTTTAAGATCATAAGATTAGATGGCTCAAACATAGTTTGAGGCTCAAACCAGATCAGTGACTATCCAACAAGGAATGAACAACAGTACCTTGGGCTTGATCAGGCACCGAGAATGGAGAGACCCAAGAGATCTGAGAGGAGACGGGGCGGGTTTTGACGGATTTGATGGGAGCAGGTGGTGCAGACGTCTTCACAATAATGTCTCCAGTTTTGTTCGTGACAAATTTAGGCAAAGGTTAGCAAAATGCTAATGCTGCAGCACACTGAAGCACAAGATTTTTCACTAACAAAAGCATTTACAAACACAGAATTGACACTGAAGAAAGCACGAACTGAACTTTAGCCCTGTTGTAATGTATCCAGTAGTGGTTAATTTACCTCTTGACCTCAACTTGATATAGTTAATTAGTCCTATTGGCGATTACCCGATTGGGACCAATCACTTCCGACATTTAACCAGCTAAGAACTTGAACTCTAATGTAGTGGATTCAATACTAGTGATTTTAGTTGAACTAGTCAATTGGCCTCATAGATCGTGGTAATGATGGAAGGAACCTATCAATCGGAAGCATCCAACCGCCTGGAATAACGAGCGACAGGGGACAGAGGGAGCGGGAGTGGACCTGGATGGTGTTGCTGCTGAAGACAAACTCGAGGCCCACGCCGCTTGCAGAATGGCCGACGGCAGGATCGCGGTCGCTCGAAGGAGGAGCGAACGAATGGCCGGTAAATAGCCCCCGTCCAGGTTTCGGTCAAGGTGAAGGTTGCCAGCGCCTCGCCCCCGTCGCGGCCGCCGTCGCCATTGGCTCGTCCTCATCGCGGTCAAAATCCAGGGTTAGTTATGGTTCGCAGGCACCCTAATACGTTTTCAAATCGTGAGACAGTCACCCTAAAATTACCTCGCAAGGCTTATGCCTTTTGGTTACGGGGCCTACAATAACCTTTGCCTACTGTGCGTGAGGTAAATTTACATCTAAATCTTTGTTGAACCAAGACCGACTTCATTTTCTAGGCTGTAATTTTACCACCTTGCGTTCCATGGGAGATGGCTGGGATGAAGAATAACTATTCGTCACCCATGGGTCACGCTATTCGTCATCCTGGATGAGGAATAGTTATTCTTCACTCTCTCTCTATTTTTACATCAACGCACCGTATTTTTACGTTTCGTAAATTTAGTCTTATTTCATACATAAAGAGAACGTAAAAAATATGTACTCGCCATAAAAAAATATTTTATGTTACGTAAAATTACAAAATGTAAAAACATAGTTTAAAACATACATAAAATGTGATTTTTCTGGTCTTATAACCTATATTTTTTGTTTTTTATACCAAATTTTACATATTAAATCAATATACATGTAAATATGTATATTCTAAACGTAATTTATTTAGGAAGCGATCGTAACATTACCTCAGGTGAAGAATAACTTATTCTATACCCTGGATGATGAATAGTAACACTATATATATATATATATATATATATATATATATACTCAACCTAATTGATGGTAATAAAATAGAATTGTGAATATTGTTTACGTACTTCTAATTGTTTTGAAGTTATGCCTCGCTCAAGGGTCGAGTTGCGAATGAACACCTAAGTCCTGCTTATATAGCCCCATCTTTAGTCCCGATTGGTGGGACTAAGAGCATCTCCAGCCGTTCGGCCCCCCAGCGCCGCTTGGGGGCGAGCCGGCGTTTATTTCAGCGTGGGGGCGAGCGCGTTCCCAGCCGCCGCCCCCAGACGCCCCCACAGTTCGTCCAAATTTTACCAAACACGGCCAAATTTGAACAAACACGGCGAAATTTAGTCGTTTTTTACACGAAAAAAACCTGAACTACGGTCGATGCTTCTCCTCCTTGACACGGCATCAACAGCGACCCCTCGCCCCGGCGCGCTGCTTCACTCGAGCGGCGGGTCGTTGCCGCCCTCGACGTGCACGAGGACGCCGCTGAGCGTGCGGCCAGGGACGCCCCACCACAGGCGGCGGCCATCGCTGTTGTTGCGGCCGCGCGGTATCGGCGCGTTGTTCGTGGAGACGAGCCGCTCCTCCTACCGGCGTTCGAAGTATGCCGCCCACGCCGCGTGGTTGTCGGCGGCGTACTCTGGGAGCGCCCACTCCGCGGCCGTCAGGGACGCCCGCGCACGCTCGATCTCGGCATGGAAATAGGGCGTCTCGGGGACGGGCAGAGGGGGGACAGTGACCCCGCCAGCGCTGAGCCTCCATCGCGACGGAAGGCGTACGTCGGGCGGCGCGGGGTATTTGGACTCGTGGAGGAGGTTTGCCTCCCACTCATTCAGCGAGAGGCGGCCGAAACCCTTGGCCGCCGCCGCGTCGCCGGGTACCTCGCGCTCATGGTTGCCGGGGGAAGAGAGAGGGGCTCGAACGGCGGAGAGAGGGGAGAACTGCGGCGGCGAGGAGGGGGAGGACTGCCGATGGATGGGTGCCTCACCGGCGCGGCCAAGGGCGCCTTATATAGCGGCTCGGGGGCGGCCGCGTGTGACACGCGTGGCGGAAGGCTGGGCGGCATCGCCGCCCGTGAATCAATGGCATGCTGGCATTGATTCCCCGCGGGAAAACCGAGACGATGAGGACGACCAGCCTTCGCCTCGCTGACGCGCCGGTCCCGCCACTCTTTCGTGCAAAACGTTCGAGCCGGCGCCCCCGGGCGCCCCCCAGCGCGCCGGGTTCGGTTTGGGTGCGCCGGCGCCAATTTCGGCCCAATCCGGCGAAAAACAGGCTCGTGGGGGCGCGACTGGGCCGATTTTTCAGCGCCGGCGCTAAAAAACGGCCTTGGGGGAGCCTGTTGGGGGCGCGGCTGGAGATGCTCTAAAGGCCCCCCTTTAGTCCCGGCACAAGCCACAACCGGGGCTAAAGGTGAATTTCACCAGGCGAAAGGGCGGGAAGCCCAGGCCTTTAGTCCCGGTTGGAGCCACCAACCGAGACTAAAGGCCTGGTGCTGGCACAGCCGCGGGGCAGGGGAAGTTTAGTCCCACCTCGGTTGGCGAGAGGCGCTCGCAGTGGTTTATAAGCTCTACTGTGGCTGCCCTCTCGACCTCCTCTCTAATGCAAGCGGTACATGCCTAACGTTCATCTCTCGCCTGTTGGGCCTACTTGCCCCACGGGTCTGCATCCTGGCCTATGTATAGATAGGTTTCTAGTCGTATGAAGGCTATGGTGGCCTAGTAGGCGCCACTTTATTATGTTATTTTAGTTTGCAATTAAAGTTTTTTACAAAAAACACTTTATGAAAATTATTTTTGCTATTAAAGTTTTTAACAAAAAAACTTTGATAATTTTAGTAGCATAAATTTTATATAATTTTAAGTTAATATTATTTTGATAATAACTAGATGTTTATAAAAACTTTTTAGTTGATTCTTTTTGCTATTGAAGCATATTATAGTTTTGTTTTAGTTGATCATAACAAAATGCATCATTCAAAGGGATTTCATTTTTTAACTTATTATTTTTTAACTTTAGACTTATTTTTGAAACAGTGCTTGTGTACTTGTGACTAATATGTTTTCCCTCTCATTTATAGGAGTTCCTCGGCCAAAGAAATTCGAAGAAGCTCGAAGCCCCAGTCAGCGGCTCGCTTTATATGTTATTGAACTTGTAATGCAGAATTTGCTTGGAATTTTGATGTAATGCTGATCTTGCTAGGAATTCGGTGTATATTTACTTGTTGTACCTGTTATTTAATGTTGGGTGTACTTGTTATTCAAATGCTGGGAATTTGAATTTGTGATAAATGTATTTAGTTGGATGTGAACATAATATTGAAAGAGTTCTTGGCCCAAACACTACTGGACCTTAAAAAGGCCACAGACCAAACATAGTTGGAGTCTGTTTCAGCAATGCCAGTACATTAATTTTCGAAAATAAATAAAATGGATTGTAAGAGGGCCGAGTTCCAAAATTTAAAAGGACCACAAAAAGGCTGAGGCCTGAACAAGAATTGGACCCAAAAAAGGCCGAGGCCCAAACAAGAATTGAACTGTAAAAGGGTGCGGCCTAGAAAATAAGTGGCTGAAATGTTGGGATTGGCCCGTGAAACCGACCAAAAATTCACAGGAAAAAACAACAAATAGGATGAATTGTTGGGCTCGGCCCATGTAAAACACTAAATCCGACCGGGTTTATTCTTATCAATGAACTTTTCATTTGGTCGCAATTTTGCCACGTCAGCTTGCCACGCCGGATCCGACGTGGCCTGGGCAGACAGCTAGCGACCAAAACAGAAGGTCATAGAATCCATGACCTTTTGTTTTGGTCGTTGCCTTCCACGACCTTCTCATAGAGAAGGTCGTTAATTTCAGTTTACGATCGTCAGCTTTTGACCATCTGTTTTTGGTCACAAAAAGGTCACAAATGAAAAACAATGACCTTTCAGCGACCAATAGTGATGGTCGCAAGTCGACATGTTTCTTGTAGTGAGCGGCGTCTTTTGCACAATTGCCAGCCTCATTGCCGATGCCGGTTCCATGAGGTAATCAAAACCTTTCTTATTAGATATGGGTGGCATGATGATTTAGGGAGATTTTCTATATATAACTGCAATTTCATGTCACCCTAGGGTGGTCAGGATGGCATGTGGGGTGGTTGGCATCTTTGGGATGTCAAGGACATACAACTTGTTACTAGTATACACGTCCAAGTTGTTCCACAGACCGTAGCCATGGGATGCACGTCGCAAGCATCGCAAATGGGTGTCATACTAGCACCCATGGTGGTCTTGTTCGGGGATCGGGTGCCGTTTGCGGTGTTTGGCATGTTCGGTATCATCGGTGGGCTGCTGATGTTCTGCCGCCCAGAGACTATGGATAAGCCATTGTATGACACCATGTTTGGGCTGGAGAAAGGGGAGGGAGCGTCTAGGAGTGAAGAGGAAGTGTCAAAGGATATCTCCGAATTTTGATCAGTTTCGTAAGAATCGTTGGACTAGAAGATGTTACCTATGGAGACACATTGCACGCAAGAGAGAAGCGCACTGATTTCCTTGTTTGTATTATTATTGCTTCATTGTCATAAATCTGAGGAAAATAAAATAAAATTTGTCATGTCCCCACAGATAAATGTTTTTACTTAGAATTGCATGTATATGCATTGTTTGTACTTTTTAAATTTTCATTAAATATCATGGTAGAGATCTCTACAAGTGGTTTTTTAATGCATAACTGCCTATTTTATGTGTATGTAAATAGACAGTTAATTACAAATATAGTAAATAGCATTCTAGGATATACAAAATATCTATGGTGGTGACAACACAGGGACTCCATCTATGGTGGTGCTCTCCGAATACCAAGTCTTGGATTCTGGGATGAAAACCTATGTCCAGCCTTTGCTGGTTGTACCTGGTAGTGGCGGTTCCGTTCCGTTGTTGAAGGCACTGTCTGGAGCATAGTCGGTCCTTCTCTTTTGGGTGAAAACCCATGATCTAGCCTATGTGGTTTGATCCAGCACTAACGGTGTTCATGCAGCATTTCCTTGTTGAAGGCATCATTGTTAGGAGAAGATTGAGAAGTATTTGATAGCATGAGGCTAGCTGAAGGAATAAAACATGTAGACCTTGCATCGTTGAACGATAATAAAAATAGCCATTGATTTGTGGTGGTGGCCGGCTTCTAAATACATCTGGATAACCACTCAGACGAACAGTCCACTCCCGGCCTTGTTATCATCCAGCAAGAGCATCAACGATTGGCCTTGGCTGGCCATATGAGAAGATGCAAGTATGGGTTGGGAAGAAGCAGGATCAGTCAGCAAGAGCCAACACGAACAAATTGGCTGAAATCTCACATGCATGTATGTATGGTGGATTCCTACACCGGCTAGATGCACATGTAAAAGAGGAGAACGATGCTTGCTGATAAACAACACGTACGGGTATAGAAAACCTAGGTACGATGAATGCCGAGCAACTCTGTGTTCTTATCCCTCTGCCCAAATATCGCGCGCACGCGTGAACTATGGCGACGCAACAGAACAGCACCACATAGCAATCGTGACTGCTGCTTAACCTCGCCGCGCCGTTCCGACGCCTCCGTATGCACCACCCCACTTCCATCGCCCATGTCCTACGCTGCCCAGCTTCGTTCCACACGGTGGTAGCCGACGTCATGGTGGGCACGGTGAAACACCGGGCGTCGGCCTGGGTGGGCACGGGAACGGTGCCGTGGGCAGGGAGAGAGACGGCTCACAAGAAAGTTCGATGCATGGAGGGGATCAATTAGAATCAGGGAGCGGGTTATAAGTGAGAAATTGAGTTCGGCACCGAAGTTTCCCGACTTGCCTCCGTGGCGACTGGCGAAATGCCGTGACTCTCCTTCCTTCTTCTTTTTCCAATTCCAATCCCTTTGATCTCTCCTTCAAATCTCTCTCGCGCTGTTTGATTTCCCTCAGTACCTCATTTTCTTTCTCGATCCAGTATTCTCCTTCCTACTCCCTTTCCCCAAATCTGCAGAACTGCGGCGGATCACGCCGGTTCGCCGCCCGTGTCCCAGCTTGTTTCGATTTGCAGATTTTTGTTACCTCGGACTCAATCAGACCACTAATTCACCTGATCTACCCATACTCAAGCAAGCTCGGTTAAATCATTAATCTCTATGCTGTGATTTCAAGAGAGTGTGGGGGCTGTCCGTCTCACCAGCGAGATTAGTGGAGACTGTTTTCTATTGTCAGAGGTTGCCCAGGGTCGATATATCAATATCAGTCCAAGGTGAGAGTGAGACTATCTCTGGTATACATGGCAATAATTTGGCTTTGTCAGAGGATATACGTGATGAAGATATGGAACTAGATCGGGTATTGGTGCCAGCCCATAAGGCACCACGGGCGCCATGAAGTGCATAGCATGGAACTGCCGGGGCAAAGGCAAGGGCCTAGGCAGTGAGAAGATGACCTACCTTGCCAACCTCATGCGTTCTACTAGTGCTCAGGTCACCTTTGTTTCTGAAATTAAATCATCCAAGACTAATAGAGCTGATCTTCTTAATCATTTTGACATTGTAGATAGCGTAGTTGTCCCTTCAAGAGGCAAGTCAGGAGGTCTTTGGCTGATGTGGACGGACGAGGTCCAAGTTAAGGTTCATTTTGCGGACTTCCATGTGATCCTTGCCTCTGTAGTTAATCCAGTTTCTAGCGTTTCTTTTGCTCTTGTTGTATATATGGAGACCCGTATCATCGTCGCTCTAGTGACATCTGGGATCGTATTGCCTCTTTTGTGTATGATAACCAAGGCAATCCTATTTTGTGTATGGGAGATCTTAATGATATACTTTATGATGTCGATAAAAGTTCTCCCTTTGTGAATTACTCTCGCTTGCATGCTTTTCGTTATATTGTCAAACAATGTGGTCTGATTGATCTGGGATATAGTGGCCCTGCTTATACTTGGACAAACAAAAGGTATTCTTCCAACCCAACCATGGAAAGACTTGATAGATGTCTAGTTAATGCTGAATGGTGTGCGGTCTTTCCCAATTCTAATGTTTATAATCTTCCTATTATTCTCAGTGATCATGCTCCTATTCTTCTTTCTACTGATGCTCATATGCGCAAGCCTAAAAGGAACTTTAAATTTGAAAACTGGTGGCTTATGGAAAGTGATTTTCATGAATATGCTAAAAATATTTGGATTGCTTCCAGGGATAAAGCTTTCCACAATAGGGCAACTAACCTTGCAGGAGCTTTAAGATTGTGGTGTAGAAAGAAGAAGCCAATTCAGCAGGAGCTTGATACTTTAGGTGAGCAAATAAAAAATATCCAAATGGAACCTCCTCAGGTACAGAACCACTCTCTAGAGACCTCTCTGATTTGTAAGTATGAGCAAAACATGACCAAGTTAACAGAGTATTATAGGCAAAGAGCTAAAAAGCATTGGGCTGTCAATGGTGATAGAAACACTAATTACTTTCATCATGCTGTGCTTAAAAGGAGGAGGAAAAACAGAATTGTTTCTATTAAGGATGAGAATAACAATCTTCAAATTGATCCTCATACTATTGCCAAGACTTTCATCAATTATTTTCAAAATCTCTTTTCCTCCTCTAATGTGAATCATGGCAGGCCTTACATGAACACAACCTACCAGGAAGGAGAAGATGATTTTACTTTTAGCATCCCAGATAAAAAGGAGATCCTGGATACCTTGAAAGCTATGAAAAGGAATGCTTCACCGGGACCGGATGGATTTAATGTGGAGTTCTATTTGGCTGCATGGGATTGGATAGGTGATGATATAACCAAGGTAGTCAGAGACTTCTACATACAGGGTATTGTTCCTAACCATTTGAATGATACTCATATTGTTTTGATTCCTAAGAAAATTGCTCCCCTGGTCCCTCAAGATTTTCGGCCCATTAGTCTTTGCAATGTGATTTACAAAGTTATTGCTAAAACTTTAGCAAACAGGCTTAAACCGCACCTGCCAAACTATATTCATCACTCTCAGCAAGCTTTTATACCTGGCAGAAGGATTAGCAATAACATCATCATTGCACAGGAAATTACCCATTCCTTTAACCTTAAATCTTGGAATAGCCCTGCTTTTATGGTTAAAATAGATCTTGCCAAGGCTTTTGATAGAATTGAATGGGATTTCATTGTTAAAGTTCTTGCCCGTAAAGGACTGCATGGTCATTTCATAAATTTAATTTATGCTTGCATGGCTATCCCCACTTTCTCGGTTATTATTAATGGTCAGTCTTATGGCCGCTTTCAAAGTAGTAGGGGCATTAGGCAGGGTTGCCCTCTGTCCCCTTACTTGTTCGTTCTGGCCATCAATGAGTTGTCAATCTCTTTACAGGAAGCCATGCTCGCCGACCACTTATCAGGGATTATTTTAGGGACAGGATGTCCTCCTATTCACTCATTAATGTTTGCTGATGATTTACTGATTTGTGGACAAGCTACAGTTGACGAAGCTACTCATATGCTTCAAATTCTTCAAAGATTTTGCAACCTTTCAGGTCAAATGCCAAACTGGAGCAAGTCTGCTATTATTTTCAGCAGGAATGTCAATGCCATCAATAAGGAGGGTATTAAAAGAATTTTTCCGGTGCAGGATATTAGCGATAGTTCTATCTATTTAGGACATCCTTTAATCCTCCCTGACAAAGATAGATCCAGTGCTTATGATTTTGTTGCCGACAAATTTAAAGTTAAATTGACTGGCTATAAGGCCAACAAACTTTCACATGCAGCTAGATTAACTCTGATCAATTCAGTTTTCGCTTCCATCCCTGTCTACTATATGTCAAATATCCTTTTCTCTAGGAAACTTATTGCCAAACTTACTTCTATCATTAGGAATTTTTGGTGGACAGGAATAAAAGAAGACCCATCAAAGAAAGCTCTTTGCCTTAGGGCATGGAAGGACATTTGCACCCCAAAAGTTGAAGGGGGGCTAGGAATCAAGAACATCCAAGCAGTAAATAGAGGACTAATCCTATCAGCAGCTTGGAGAATTGCAGAGGAACCCCAAAGTTTTTTGTCACAGGTACTTAAATCTAAATATTTTCCTGATACTTCTATATGGAGAGCAAAAAACAACATTCCAAAATCAGGTTTCTGGGCTTCAATTCTCAAGGTAAAGCACATTCTTTATGCAAATTCAATTTATCAAATTCTTGATGGTAATTCCTCTGTTTGGAGCACTCCCTGGTTTCCTCATTGGCAATCGATTTATGAGCATTTACAAATTCGTCCGGGGCATTATGTATATCCTTCCAAAATCAAGGATTTATGGAATCAAAATCAAAAAACATGGAATGCCAGTCTTATTTATAATCTTTTTGACTATGAAGTGGCTAACAACACCATGAAGGTGCCAATTATTCAACATCAGGGAGCTGATATCCTCTGTTGGAAGTTACATCCTTCAGGAAAATGTACTTCAAAATCTGCTTACAAAGCATGCCTCCAAGACTTACAACAGCAGGGATCTCCATTACCTAGACACGTATCTCAAGAAATCAAGCAGTTGCTCAAGCAGGTGTGGAAAGATAAGACCATGGTTCCAAGAGTACAGACTTTTGCATGGAGGCTCTTGAGGAAAGCTCTTCCAACAGGCATGAGAGCAGGGAAATATTCCAAGCATATTAAGAAAGGCTGCATTAGGTGTGATCAGGACGAAAATGACATGCATCTTTTCTTTACTTGTCCCTTTGCAAAAGCAGCCTGGGTTGCTCATCCCTGGTTTATTAAATCTGAAATCCTCTGTAACAACTATACTAGCATTGCAGAAATTATTCATGCTCTTCTTAACTCAGGGCACCCCCAGGCCTCTCTTATAAATATAATGACTTTTCTTTGGTGCATATGGAAGGTGAGGAATGATGCACTCTTTGGCAGGAAAGAAACAAAACCAACACAGGTGTACCAAACAATGCAGGCCATCTTAGAGAATCAGGAGCTAGCTTTTCAGATTGATCCTGCGAAGCGGTGCAATGATCAAAATTCGCAAACAAATGCATCTCTAAATTCTCAGAAGCATGCCAATACAGGTCCAATTCAAATTATGAGCTCAAGGTGCAAGATATATACAGATGCCGCATGGAAAGCAGGAAAGCAAAACATTGTGGGAATTGGCGTACTCATCTACTTCGAAGATGAACAACAGCAAATTGAGGTGTGTGCACTTGCTCTGGAAAAACAGGTTGACTCCCCGCTTCAGGCGGAAGCGAGAGCACTTCAGGTAGCAGGTCAGATAGTAGCTAAATTGGCTATAACTGAGGCTACATTTCTTACAGACAACCAGACTTTGGCGCATGCCGCAGCATCGAGAGATATTCGTAACAAGCCTGGCCATTGGGAAATCAGGAATTACTTAGCTAGCTTCTTTGCTGCCACTAATCAGATTCGAACTGATGTTCGATACATTCCCAGGGAGCTTAACAGGAAAGCGCATGTCAATGCAGCCAATGCATACTCTTCAGCTCCCAATGGTTACTCCATTTTAGTTTGTAATAGCAGATCTCATGCAGCTGATCACTGTCCTATGCTTCATAAGCTAGGAAATCTCGATTTGGAACACTGTAAAATCTCAGTTGTAACTTGTGCTTGGGATCAATGAAAGGTGCCAGTGGCACCACCCCCTTGTTCAAAAAAAAAATTAGAATCAGGGAAGCGCGTGTCAGTGTAGCCACCGCGACATCCGCTCTCGCAATTGCTGACGCGGCCGGGTAGCTGCCGCTGTGTACCATGCCCTTGCAGCCGCCGCTCGGGTTGTCGCCATCGCGGCTGTACAACGAAGATAGATTCCACACCGACTGGTTCTGCGACTTTGTTTCTCTCTAGAGTCGTCACAAATATAAGGGGTTAGTTAGATTTATAGAATTATACCTCCTCTGTAAAGAAGGCAAAATATAAAAGCGTTTAGGTCACTAGTTTAGTGTCTAAACGCTCTTATATTTATTTACGAAGGAAGTAATATTGGTTTCTGAGTTTTTTTACATCAAAGTACTCTTTATTTGCATGGTGATCACATATTATCAACAATTTCTATGGGTGGGTCTTCTATCCATCCACAGACACATTACTTCTAACTAGTTTGGCTAAATCATGGGCTGCACAATTAGTCTCTTTAGGAGCATGCTCAAGAATAATATGCGAGAAATCACACCAGGTGATATGTACTATCAAAAACTGTTGCCGATGAACCGAAAGAGCGACCTTCATTCTTCATTATCTCTATCACCTCAATATTGTCGGAATTCACCTTCATGCAGTTACACCCGACTGTAGTTATCAAAATTGAGACCAATCCGTAAGGTCAGTGCCTCGGCCATAGGCGCATCTTTGCGCCAATCGATTTTCTCGTTTTCTGTCACGACGGATCTGCCATATGATTCTCTGATGACAGCGTCATACGAACCCGTGAGTAAGTCTAGGTAAAAAGCCCTATCCACGTTTAGCTTCACATAGTTGCTCCTTGGTCTTTTTCAGATATTTCGTGTCCATATTGGTTGTGCCACTCCATAAAGGTCTGACTGTATTTTCTCCTGATATTTTATGTCCATATTGGTTGTGCCACTCCGTAAAGTATGTCGATCTCATTGAGAATCTTCCATTTTTGCACAAGTTTCATGCTACGAAGTCTGACATATCAAATCCAGACAACGGAATCACAAGGATCCGTGCCACATCAACTTGTCAGTGTTTGAGAAACCAACTCTTCATCCCAACGACCCGAGGTCAATGAAATCACTTACTTTTGATAGTAAATTGTCTCCACGAGCCATGATCACTTTCCAGGTAGGTGAGTTAGGATCCATTATCATCCCAAACATTGATCCGACTACCACCTTCATATATGACATCTTTTTAGTGTCTGCACCCCAACATTATAGTTTGTCATGTGAATGAGGCTCTTTTTTTCAGAGTTACATTCAAAATATCACAATCTGGATAATTTTTGTCTTTGAGAATATGGGCACAAAGGGAGTCTGGATTATCAGTTAATCTCCAAGCCTGTTTCGCAAGCAGGTCTAGGTTAAAACAATGAATATCTAGAAATTCCATCCCACCTTCTTTCTTTGGCACACACAACTTTCATCACGCAAACCAGTGCATTCTCCTCTGATTGTCACTGTCACTCCACCAATAATGCGACATCGCGTCTGTAATTCATTTACAAATCTGTTTCGGAATTTGAAAACCAACATTACATAAGATGGTATAGCCTGTACAATTGATTTGAGTAGCACTTCTTTTCCTTTTGTTGAAAGTTGCCTTTCCTTCCATTCCATAATTCTTTTCATAACTCGATCCACCAGAAACTATCAACTCATAAAACTAAGAGCATCTACAGCCGAGCACCCTAAACCCACCTCATACGCCCAGGCGGACGGCCTGGTCACTGACCGGTCACAAAAAAACAACCCAACAGGCGCCTCAAAAGGGCCTCAAATGCCCGGACTGACCGGCACCCCTCATATCCAGCCCAAATGTTGGCGGATATAGGGGCGCCCGGGTGCGTCCACCGCATCGAACCCGACCCACGCTGGCCCACCCGAAACCGCACATATTCCTCCCTATCCGCTGGCCAGGACAAACCCTAGCCACTTCAGCCCACACCCTCCACCACCCAAGCTCCCGTTCGGTGATCTCCGACATGGCGGGCAGCGGATCCGACGACGACCAGTACAGATCCGTCGACTGGGGTGTCGTCCCATGCGGAGGCAATGGCCTTCTGAATTGCGCTCCGCCGCTCCCAGGAGGACAATGCCCCGACCGACAGTGGGATTTTTCCGGCACGAGTCCATTGCGTCGGCACATCCGGCGCTCGGATCCTTCGGCACTGGATCATCACAGTCCTCTTGGGAGCCTTCCAGTCCCTCTTTCCCCATCACTGGCCCGCCGGAGTATGAGTCCTATCGGGACCGGTGTGCCAGCCGTGGGAAGGAGAGGATGAGGCCCGCCTCGCTGCCAACATGGTGGCGCCCGATGCGGCGGCGCGGGCGGCTGCAGAGGAGGAAGCTATTCGTGCCCACATTGTAAAGAAGCGGCAGTGTAGGAACACGCGCGCCCTCGCCCGAGAATAGAATCGAGCGGTGTGTGCCATGGCCGGACTATCCCCCCCCCCAAGGAGAAGGAGGACAACGACGGGTCGGGCAGCTCCGTGACGAGTAGATTCGGCTTGATCCGTACTGCGTTTTCGACCGCTACTTTCATGAGAAGGACGACAAAGGTGTCGGGAAGGGCTAGGGCAGCAGTGGATGATCTTCTCCATCGCTAGCATGTAGGTTAACACATGCTAATTTTTGGTAGTCCGATGGCATATGTCCTGATGTAGTAGTCGTGCGATGTGTGTAATGCATCGTTTACGTGGTTGCATGAGTTTGTATGGATTTGAGGTATGTTAATTGAGGTGTTCGATTGTGACAAAGAAAATTTGGGACATGATCGATCACTGTCCGTGCTATTTTTTTGCATGTTAATACGTGTCTCATTCATATCATAAAGATCAAAGTACAAGTCACGTAAAAACCAACATGACAAAACTGAAAAGATAGCAGAACATCTCTGAGTTTGACACCAACGCCCGTTGTCTGCCTCCGGCATCACCACGGCGGCCATCGAAGAAAAGAATGACGGATCACCTTCTCATCCAAGTTCGGTCACTGTCCGTGCTATTTGTGATTGGATTTGTCAAGTACGGATGTAGATCTCTAACCTTGCGATCTACTAAAACGTTTGTAAATGGAGCGAGTGTTTCCTGGTTAAAAGGGTCCCGTGTAAAAATAGTTCCAGTCAAAAAATATGGACAACGCTAACACCCACACGTGTGGTGGGAGCGAAACCCGCTCACACACCCTTTATTACACAGACTGCGCCACATCACCGCATGCATGCATGTGGAATCTTTTTGGATTTTCTGTTTTTAAAATGTTTTATCTCTTAAATAAAAATCCGTTGAAGATCCGTTTTCACCATTAAATCTCTCGCGATGAGATCTTCAAAACTAGATCTCATATCAATATATTTCGATGAATTTTTTTCGGTTAAAAGTTGTCATGTCTATTGCACATGAATTGCCATGGTTTTTACACTGAAGTTGCCATGATATATTTCAACTATTTTTTTCTACATTTAAAAGTAATTTTGACATTTATAAAACAGGAAATTAAGAAATTAGACCTGCCATGAACCATAAACTAATATTGCCATGATACATGCACTTAAAATTGCCATGGTTCATACAAAAATATCTTTAAGGGGTAAAGTACTACAGTTGCCATCATCAAAATACTAAAATTGTCATGCTCTACAAACTGAAATTACCACATGGCAACTTTAGTTTAAGCACTATGGCAACTACATTGTAAACATCATGACAACTTCTGGGTAAAAAAAAATCGTTGAAACATATCAACGTAGGGTCTAGTTTTGAAGATCTCGTCAAGACGGATTTAATGGTGAAAACGGATTTTAATTCGACTTTTTAATTAGAAGATAAAACATTTTTAAGCCGAAAATCAAAAAGATTCCTGTTGACATCATCTGTTCACATGTGATAAAATGAGTGGTAAAGGAGATGTGTGGGTGATGTGCAAGATGCCACACCTGTGAGCGTTAATTTTTTCGTAAAATATATCATGCAGTGGAATTTCGAACCAAACACAAACACGGTAGGCACGGGCGCTGTCGGGCAGCGGTAGTCGGAGGGGCGACCTCCGCCACATCGCCGGAGCCGAGCGCCTCTCCCGCTGTATCGGTATGGAGGCCCTGGAGCAGAGCGGACGGCGGATCCGGCCGCCCGTCGAGCCCCCACCACCGCCGGTCGTCTCCACGATCCCCAGCGCTCGCTCTCACCGCACAGGGCGAAACGGACGGCGGCGGCGGGTAAAGTGGATCGGGTAACGCAGCTTCCCTTTGGGCCACGAAGAACTCCAGACCCAATATATAATGGGAATAGATTTTCTAATCCCCCAATCCAACTCGCCTCGCTAGTTCCGATCAAGAGCCAGCAGCAACGAGTTTCCCCGGAACCCTAAATCCCCGATCCTCCGATTCTCTCGGCGGTGCGCCCTCGCCCTCGCTCCGGAATCAGACGGGACCAACTGATCGATGTAAGTCTGCCCACTCTGTTTTCTCCCCTTTTCTAGTCTAGGGCTATTTCTTCATGTGCCATTGCTGTGTTTGGATCTTATATGTTGCCCACTCCACTGCCATCATGTACAGACAGATGCTACGGTGCGGATAATACGGAAACCCTGTTTTTTGGATCTTCTTTCTAACATGCATGTAGTATACTAAACAATTTTTTTTGGATCTTCTCTGTTGCCCACTCCGCTGCCATCGTATACAGACAGATGCTGATAATATGGGAACTTCTTGATTTTTCCATACTACTACATTGGGAGTTATCTGCATATCATCGGGCCCATTTTATACTGGTTTCGGCACTTTTTTTCTGCCCCATGAACAACAGTGTGCAATAATGTTGTTCAAGAATGTGATAAAATGACAGGCAACAAAGCTTTTTTGGTTTCCAATTGATGTTGCAAAATTACCACCAAAATGTATACGAGGCCAACAATCATCAACTCTGACATGAGAATGCCATGGCTTTTGCGACGTCTGACATGAGAATGTCATGGCTTTTGCGACCTTACTTAGTTAGTTAGTTCCTCTACTGATCATTTGCATTCTTTATGCTTCAGGGCCGGAAAGATGCAGAAAAGCAAGAGGATGGGTGATCACACAAAAAGCTTGAGAAAGGTGCAAAGCACCACTCGAAAAAAGAACAACTGTGGGAGCAATCGCAAAAGAGTCCGGAAAGATAGTGAGTCAATGATTTCAACTTTGCCATCTCTTTCTGTTCTGGAGCTTACTTCTCTCACAGAGCACTCACTGTTTTGGTGTACTTGTTCTTTAATTAGATATTAGTCATCCGGAGGAGACTGATGCTGCTTCTGATAAACATTTTGTCAACTCATTGCCTGATCGAGATGTTTCCAGCCCTAAGTTTGAAGAGCAACAATTTGGCAGCATATACGAAAGCGATCAAGATCACTGGTGTCAACTCAGTCAAAGAGTGGCTTCACATTTGTCTATCGAAGTTGTCTCGCTTGCTTTGCTCGATGGTGATTATGCTGCTTTATATATGATTATTACGAAATGTCCAAATTTGTATTGACACTTACCAACTCGTTAAATGTAAGAAAAAAAGTTATCTCGTGCAGGAGATGAGATGCTATTTGCGTGCACGGGTATAGTTCTACCACGCGGGACATCAAGTCTGGGCCTAACAAGATTCCTGACTTCATCACGTTTGGTTACAGTCTTTAATCAGAAAAGAAACAAGGATGATAAATTGAGGGTTGGCGCTGCTAATAATTGTCTTGCCATCTTGCTTTGTTTATTCATTCAAGCTAACCATGAACACTCCTTACTGATGTACTGCTTTTATCACTACAGGTTGCAGTATGCCTTCCCGACAAAAAGACTATACCTGGGATCTTAGGAATATATGATAAATATATTGCTGTCGTTACCTCCCAGGACTTCCAAGATGTCATGCCTTTAGATATGTATCAGGAGACGTATCTGCCTGACGCTCTGACAATGGTAGCTGCTGGGCATGCCCACAAATCATGCAGTTTGATGGGCACGATTGGGGTGCTGACTGATGCTCCTACAGAAGATGATTATGAACATCTTTCGGCCTCTACCTGTCAGATCACAGAGGTAACTGCTGTTTTTTTCCTTCCCTTTGTGGCATGTCAGAGAATTTGAAGGTTGAAACAGATAACTCATTATGTTATCGGTGGTCTAATGTGTGACTATGTGCACCCTTCAACTTGTTCTAGGCTGGACTTGGAGGCCCAATTATTGATCTTGCTGGGAATTTTGTTGGGATGAACATTTGTTTCGATAGTGATACAGGAAAGCCTTTGTTTCTACCATGGATATTGCTTCGTCAACGCTTGGAGCAATATGAGATACTCGGGTATGCCTTCTAGTATTTATTATGAGCTATATTGTGAACAAACTTCCCCAACTAGTTTATCTATATTGGTTTCAAGCCTCCTGCCCTCTTCTCCTGTTCAAATTCCCCTTCTAAGTTTATCCATTTTTACATAGTAACAGTACTGGTGCCATAGGTGTGTGTTTTCACTTTTCACACATCTCCTTAGCAATGGACGAACAAAACAACAAAACAGTGACATTTTCTTAGCAACGGGCCATAAATACTTCCAGTTTAGCCGATGTAAATCTCCCATCTTCAGATGTCAATACTTGCTTACTAACTTGAATATTGTGCACCGACTGCTTGTATGCCGGTTGCTACTTGTTGATTCGGTAAGGGGGGAATGCCATGTAGGGGTAGCGGCATTACTAGCACAAGCAGCCAGTTGTCTTATGGTGTGACTGGATGCGGCAGCACGATGCTACTTATGGAAATTGAGATACTAGTATCTCAACCATATAATAATATTGTTAACTTGTTGCGTTTTTTTCTTCAAAATACATAGATACCCACCATGCCCCCAAATTGTTTTTCCTTTTTGATGCGGTTTGCCGTGTCTCCACAAAATAAGCTGAAAGTTCCATCCCTGAGCTGATGCTTCATGCTGCCACGAAGCCTATTATTTGAAACCGTATTTTAAGTTTGCCTACCACTTTCCCTGTTGCTGATTTATTGTGCTTGCTTCGGTGCTGAAGCTACTCTTATCTGTCTAAGTGGGAAGTGTTAAAACATTTCGTTCAAAATAAAATGTGGACAATGTAACTCATACGTAGCATCTTGATCTGCCCATCCTTCTTCTTTTGTTGTACACTTTTTTATGGCCTGTTTTGGGTTTCTTTTTTCCTACCTTGTTTCCTTTTCCACATTGGTTACATCGTCTATCGACTGCTTGTTTGGGGCCAGTACTTGTGCGTGTTTATTTATCATAATAACGACTCTGCTGTGTTCTAATGCAGTCCTTGGGCAAAACTTCATGGCAGAATGACACCTTATAGTGCAGGTGAACATTTCAGAATCACTTGAGACCCTATATTGTGCATCGTCAAAGTGTCATTTCTTCTAATCATAGTAATCATCATTATATTAACATGTGGTCCATGTATATACTCCCGCTTGTCACGCACTTTCTAATTGTGCTGATTCTCTTATCCATTTTAGGTTTCTCAACGAGAAAAACCAACAATAGCAGACAGGGATCTTATGTACCTCCTCCAGGTGCTTCAAGAATAATACCTTCAGGTGTGAACTATACTACTGCAAGTCATCGATCATCCAAAGCATTAGCTATTGATCATTGTGCGGCACATCTGACTACTAATATTGATCACCTCTTTGCATCAGGATTCATGGATACTTGGAACTGGATAGAATCCATGGGCTATCCCAAGCCAGAACCACTTATGCTGGAATGTATGTTGTTGCTTTTGATATCTCTGACTTATGCATTGTGCATTTTCTTATAGCTATTGTAGCACAATATAACTACTCATGTTCCTGTTTTTTTTTGGAAAAGTGAATGGGCGCCTGGTTAGGACATTCGACGATGCTTTTGGTTGCTTACATGCTTGGAGAGGTTATAAAGGTTTCTATAATGCATTTGGTAGTAGGAAGAATGCCTGGCAGAGACTTGATAAGAAGATAGTTGAAACCATATCCCGGCGTGTTGTCTCACTTGTTTCATTCAACGGTGATTTTTAAAAGCCAAATCAATTGTTACCTTTTCGTAGTACTAACCTTTCATGCTAATGATCAAACTTATATCATGTGTAGGAAACGGCATGAGGTTTTTCATTTGCACAGGCGTCCTTGTAAAGTGTCCTTTGACAAACGGGGGCACACGCACTGTCATTGTGACTTCAGCCAGTTTGGTTAGAACCTGTGAGGCTACAGACACGATTGATGAGAATATGAGGGTCGTTTCTGTTAGACTAATATGTCACGTATCGTGACATATCTCCTAATCCCCTAAATCGAGGAGTATCGATATTGTTGTGATCTCCCATTTATGGTTAGGATTGTAAATCTGTCTATATATTGACATGTAATGGAAAAGCCCAAGTGTGGCAAATATTCTCTAAATCTTTTATGGTATCAGAGCCAAGAGGTCTTGAGTTCAAGACCCGGCTGACGCAATTAAATTGCAGCCCACTTTCGGTCCACGTTTAGGCCTGACGGAGCCACACGTGAGGGGGAGTGTTGACGTATAATGTGCTGCCTAGTCTCTTCCATCAGATCGGTCTTTTGGTTGCATTGGCTAGAGCATGCTCTTCTACATGGTATATCAGCCTAAGAATCCTCTCGCTTCCGCTCCTCCAACCCTAGCGCCGCCGGCTCCTGCTCCCGCGCCGCTGGCCACCACCTCCATCCCATGGCGCCCTCCGAGCCGGTTGCTCCTCACCCCAACGCTGCCCTTTGGGCGCAGGCCACCGCCATCCCCAACGTCCGCTCTCTCGTCCCCATCATCCTCGAGTTCAAGAGCACCGTCTTCCCCAAGTGGAGGACCTTCTTCAATATAGCCATCACCACCTACGCCCTTGAGGATCACCTCACCTCCGAGACGCCCTCCACCGACCCAACGTGGCTCCGCCTCGACGTCCTCGTGCTCCGCTGGCTCTATGGCTCCATGGCCATGGACATCGTCGACCTCGTCATGCCTACCGACCCCGCCACCGCCACGGCGTACAAGGTCTGGACCGCCGTCGTCGCGCTCTTCAACGACAACCAAAAGAGCCGCGAGATTTATCTCGCCGAGGAGTTCCACAACATCAAGCAGGAGGATCGGTCCATCACCGAGTACCTTCACCTGCAGAAGACGGCGGCTGACCCCCTCGCCGAGGTCGGTGCGCCCATCTCCGATCCCGAGCTCGTCACCAACGTCATCAAGGGCCTCCATGAGCGCTTCGACAGCGTCGCCGACATCGCCCCCCTCCTCACGCCGTTCCCTACCTTCCTCAACTTTCGCAACACGTTGCTGCTCCACGAGATGAAGGCCTCTCGGCGCTCCAACAACACCTCGCCCTCTGCTTTTTACGCCACCAAAGGACCCATCCCCGCTCCTCCCAGCGGCGGCGGCTCGTCCTCCGGAGGCGGCGGTGGTGCTCCTTCCGGTTCGGCCGGCGGCCAGCCATGGCGGGCTCCTGCTCCCGTCCACAATCCTCATGCCACCGGCTATGGCAAGGGGAAGGGCAAGAACAAGGGGTACAAGTCCGGCGGTGGCGCTCCTCCCATGCCAACTCCGTTCAATTCTTGGACAGGAGCCATCCAGATGTGGCCCATGCAGTCCCGCCTCACCAACACTGGCGGCAACACCGGCGGCATCCTCGGACGGGCTCCGGGCCCCCGCGCTCACGCCTACATGGCCGCTCCACTGGCTGCTCCCGGCGCCTACTACGGCGGTTACGGCTCTGTCCCATACGGCGCCGCGCTGCCCTACGCTGCACCACCAACACCGGCACCATCATGGGACACCTCTGCTCTCGCCCAACACTTCACCAACATGACGTTGCAGCAGCCCGCTCCCGAGTGGGTCATGGATAGTGGCGCGACCGCCCACCTTTCCTCCGATGCCGGTATCTTATCCTTCCTTTCTCCTCATCCTATATATCGTCACGTGGTGGTCGGCGACGGTTCCACCGTTCCCGTCACCACATCCGGTCATTCTTCCCTTCCCTCCCTTTTTCCTAACAGACCTTTTCACTTACGCCATGTCCTAGTAACACCTAGCATTATCAAAAATCTTATTTCCATTCGTCAATTCACTACTGATAATCATTGCATCGTCGCTTTTGACCCCTTTGGTTTCTCTGTGAAGGACCTTCATTCCCGTCGCGAGATCCTTCGGTGCAATAGTACGGGGGAGCTCTACACGTTCACATGCCCTCCGCCTCCTCGCGCCCTCGCCATGCTCACCGCCCCTCACGACGTGTGGCACTGTCGTCTCGGTCATCCCGACCATGATGCTTACCGTCGCCTCTCGCAGCATATTTCCCTCCCTTGTATTAGACAAATAAATCACTCCACTTTATGTCATGCTTGTCAACTAGGACGTCATGTCCGTTTGCCTTTTTCTGCTTCTACTACTCGTACCACTCGTCCATTCGAGTTAGTGCATTGTGATCTTTGGACTTCACCAATCTTGAGTGTTTCTGGCAATAAATATTTTTTAGTCATTCTTGATGATTTCACACATTTTCTATGGACCGTTCCACTTCGCCAAAAATCTGATGCTTACGCTTCGCTCTTCGCTTTTCGCGCATTCGCTCATACTCAGTTTGGCTTACCTCTCGTGTCCATACAATGTGACAATGGTCGTGAGTTCGACAACAACAAACTCCACTCTCTTGCTGCCACGCACGGTATTCATATTCGTTTTTCTTGCCCATACACATCCCAACAAAACGGTAAAGCTGAACACATTATTCGCACCGTCAATGACATTGTGCGTTCTCTCTTATTTCAGGCTAGCTTACCTCCTCGTTTTTGGGCCGAAGCACTTCACGCCGCCACCCGCGCTCCTCCACCACCACCACGCCGTCGTGCTGCTACTGGATGGAGTCTTCCCCAACCTCTCCTTCTCCCCTTGCTGGATCAAGGCATAGGAGACGTCACCGGGCTGTACGTGTGTTGAACACGGAGGTGCCGTCCGTTCGGCACTAGGATCATCGGTGATTTGAATCACGACGAGTACGACTCCATCAACCCCGTTCACTTGAACGCTTCCGCTTAGCGATCTACAAGGGTATGTAGATGCACTCTCCTTCCCCTCGTTGCTAGATTACTCCATAGATTGATCTTGGTGATGCGTAGAAAATTTTGAATTTATGCTACGTTCCCCAACAGTGGCATCATGAGTTAGGTCTATGCGTAGTTACTATGCACGAGTAGAACACAAAGTAGTTGTGGGCGTCGATATTGTCAATTATCTTGTCGTTACTAGTCTTATCTTGATTCGGCGGCATTGTGGGATGAAGCGGCCCGGACCAACCTTACACGTACGCTTATGTGAGACCGGTTCCACCGACTGACATGCACTAGTTGCATAAGGTGGCTAGCGGGTGTCTGTCTCTGCCACTTTAGTCGGATCGGATTCGATGAAAAGGGTCCTTATGAAGGGTAAATAGAAATTGGCATATCACGTTGTGGTTTTCGCGTAGGTAAGAAACGTTCTTGCTAGAAACCTATAGCAGCCACGTAAAAAACTTGCAACAACAATTAGAGGACGTCTAACTTGTTTTTGCAGCATATGCCTTGTGATGTGATATGGCCAAAAGGATGTGATGAATGATATATGTGATGTATGAGATTGATCATGTTCTTGTAATAGGAATCACGACTTGCATGTCGATGAGTATGACAACCAGCAGGAGCCATAAGAGTTGTCTTTATTTATTTATGACCTGCGTGTCAACATAAACGTCATGTAATTACTTTACTTTATTGCTAAAGCGTTAGCCATAGTAGTAGAAGTAATAGATGCCGATACAACTTCAAGAAGACACGATGATGGAGATCATGATGATGGAGATCATGGTGTCATGCCGGTGACAACGATGATCATGGAGCCCCGAAGATGGAGATCAAAAGGAGCAAAATGATATTGGCCATATCATGTCACTATTTGATTGCATGTGATGTTTATCATGTTTTTGCATCTTATTTGCTTAGAACGACGGTAGTAAATAAGATGATCCCTCATTAAAATTTTAAGAAAGTGTTCCCCCTAACTATGCACCGTTGCGAAAGTTCGTCGTTTCGAAGCACCACGTGATGATCGGGTGTGATAGATTCTAACGTTCACATACAACGGGTGTAAGACAGATTTACACACGCGAAACACTTAGGTTGACTTGACGAGCCTAGCATGTACAGACATGGCCTCGGAACACAAGAGACCGAAAGGTCGAGCATGAGTCGTATGGTAGATACGATCAACATGAAGATGTTCACCGATGATGACTAGTCCGTCTCACGTGATGATCGGACACGGCCTAGTTGACTCGGATCATGTAATCACTTAGATGACTAGAGGGATGTCTATCTGAGTGGGAGTTCATAAGATGAACTTAATTATCCTGAACATAGTCTAAATTTTCTTCGCAAATATGTTGTAGATAAATAGCTCACGTTGTAGCTCCCTGTTTCAATACGTTCCTAGAGAAAGATTAAGTTGAAAGATATTATAAGCAATGATGCGGACTAGGTCCGTAGTCCGAGGAGTGTCCTCACTGCTACACAGAAGGCTTACGTCTTTGATGCACCGCTCGATGTGCAAACCCCTACAACGTCGTCTGTGGATGTTGTGAACACCTGACAGACACATCCTGATGACTACTTGATAGTTTAGTGCACCATACTTTACGGCTTAGAATCGGGATTCCAATGACGTTTTGAACGCCATAGAACATATGAGATGTTCCAAGAGCTGAAATTGGGATTTCAGGCTCATGCCCGTGTTGAGAGGTGTGAGACCTCTGACAAGTTCTTTTTCCAACAAGATGGAGGAGAATAGCTCAGCTAGTGAGCATGTGCTCAGAATGTCTGGGTGCTACAATCACTTAAATCAAGTGGGAGTTAAACTTCCAGATAAGATAGTGATTGATAGCGTTCTCTAGCCACTATCACTAAGCTACTAGATCTTCGTGATGAACTATGACATGCAAGGGATGGAGTTGATCCCGGAGCTGTTCGCGGTGCTTAAGACCGTAAAAGGTAGAAATCAAGAAGGAGCATCAAGTGTTGATGGTTTAACAAGACCACTGGTTTCAAGAAGGGCAAGGGCTAGAAGGGAAACTTCATATGGATGGCAAACCAGTTGCCGCTCAAGTGAAGGAACCCGAGGTTGAACCCAAACCCGAGACTAATTGCTTCTATTGTAAGGGGAACGGTCACTGGTAGCGGAATTACCCCAAATGCATGGTAGATAAGAAGGCTGGCAACTTCAACAAAGTATATACGTGTTATTAATGTGTACCTTGCTAGTACTCTTGGTAGCACTTGGGTATTGGATACCGGTTCAGTTGCTATTACTGGTGACTTGAAGCAAAAGCTACGGACTAAACGGAGACTGGCTAAGGGCGAGGTGACGACGTGTGTTGGAAGTGTTTCCAAAGTTGATGAGATCACCATCACACACTCCATCTGCCTTCGGGATTAGTATTGAACCTAGATAAATGTTATCAGGTGTCTACGTTGAGCATGAATATGATTAGATCATGTTCATTGCAATACGGTCATTCATTTAAGTTAGAGAATAATGGTTATTCTGTTTACATGAATGATACCTTTCATGGTCATGCACCCTATGTGAATGGTTCATTGAATCTCGGTCGTGGTAATACACATGTTCATGCCAAAAGATGTAGAGTTAATAATGATAGTACCACTTTCTCGTGGCACTGCCGCTTAGGTCATATTGGCGTAAGATGCATGAAGAAACTCCATGTCGATGGATGTTTGGAGTCACTTGATTTTGAATCACTTGACACATGCGAGCCATGCCTCATGGGCAGGATGACTAAGACCCCGTTTTCAGGTACAATGAAACGGGCAAGTGACTTGTTGGAAATCATGCATGCTGATACGTGTGATCCAATGAGAATTGAAGCGTGCAGTGGATATCACTATTTTCTCATCTTCACTGACAATTTGGGTAGATATGGGTATATTTACTTAATGAAGCACAAGTCTGAAACGTTTGAAAAGTTCAAGCGATTTCAGAGTGAAGTTAAGAATCATCATAACAAGAAGATCAAATTCCTATGATCTGATCAATGAGAATTTCTGAGTTATGAGTTTGGCAAACACTTAAGACATTGTGGAATTGTTTCACAGTTGAAGCCACCTGGAACACCACAAGGTAATGGTGTGTCCGGACGTTGTAATCGAACCCTATGAGATATGGTGCGATCTATGATGTCTCTTACCAATCTACCGTTTTCATTTTGAGGTTATGCGTTAGAGACAGCTGCATTCACTTTAGATAGGACACCATCTAAGTCCGTTGAGACGACGTCGTAAGAATATGGTTTGGCAAGAAACCAAAGTTGTCATTTCTTAATGTTTGGGGCTACGATGCTTATGGTTCAGCCGAAAAAAGCTTGAACCAAAAGCGGACAAACACATCTTGATAGGATACCCAAAGGTGACAGTTGGGTACACCTTCTATCTCAGATCCGAGGGCAAATTGTTTGTCGCTAAGAATGGGTCCTTTCTCGAGAAGGAGTTTCTCTCGAAAGAATTGAGTGGGAGGAAGATAGAACTTGATGAGGCTGTCGAACCTTTACTTCAACCAGAGAGTGATACAACACAGAAAGATGTTTTCTGTGGAACCTACGACTGTTGAAGAGGAGACTAATGATAGTGATCATGAAGTTTCGGATCAAGTTGATATCGAACCTCGTAGGTCGACAAGGATATGTACTACTCCTGAGTGGTACGGTGATCCTGTCTTAGATGTCATGTTGTTGGACAACAATGAACCTACGAACTATGGAGAAGCGATGGTGGGCCCGTATTCCGACAAATGGTTAGAAGCCATGAAATCCGAGATAGGATCCATGTATCAGAACAAAGTATGGACTCTGGTGGACTTGCCCGATGATCGGCAAGCCATTGAGATAAATGGATCTTTAAGAAGAAGACGGACGTGGGCGGTAATGTTACCATCCATGAAGCTCGACTTGTGGGAAAGAGTCTTTTCACAAGTTCAAGGAGTTGACTACGATGAGAATTTCTCACCCGTAGCGATGCTTAAGTCCGTCGAAATCATGTTAGCATTAGCTGTATTTTTCGATTATGAAATCTTACAGATGGATGTCAAAACAAGTTTTCTTACCAGTTTTCGTAAGAAAAGTTGTATGTGATACAATAAAAGGTTTTTTTGATCCTAAGGATGCTAAAAGGTATGCTGGCTCCAGCGATCCTTCTATGGACTAGAGCAAGCATCTCGGAGGCGGAATATATGCTTTGATGGAGTGATCAAAGCTTTTAGGTTTATACAATGTTTGCTAGAAACTTGTATTTACAAGAAAGTGAGTGGGAGCACTACAACATTTCTGATAAGTATATGTGGATGACATATTGTTGATCCGAAATAATGTAGAATTTCTGGAATGCATAAACGGTTGTTTGAAGAGTGATTTTCAAAGGAAGACCTGGATAAAGCTGCTTACATACTGGGCATCAAGATCTATAGAGATAGATCAAGACGCCTGATGATACTTTCAAAGAACGCACACCTTGACATGTTTTTGAAGGAGTTCAAAATAGATCAGTCAAAAAAGGGGTTCTTACCTGAGTTGTAAGGTGTGAAGTTGAGTAAGACTCGAAGATTGACCACGGCAGAAGAAAGAGGAAGGACGAAAGGTCGTCCCCTATGCTCTTGTCATAGGCTCTATACGGTATGCCATGCTGAAGTACTGCACCTATTGTGTGCCTTGCCACATGTCTGGCAAGAGGGTACAAAGGTGATCTAGGAGTGGATCACCAAATAGCAGTCAAAATTATCCTTAGAGGAATAAGGAAATGTTTCTCGGTTATGGAGGTGATAAAGAGTTCGACGTAAAGAGTTACGTCGATGCAAGCTTAACACCTATCCGGATAGCTCTGAGTAGAGATACCGGATACGTATAATGGAGCAACAATTTGGAATAGCTCCAAGTGAAACGTGGTAGCAGCATCTATGATATGACATAAAGTTTTGCGAAATACATAGGGATCTGAATATGGCAAGACCCGTTGACTACAACCTCTCTCACAAGCATAACATGATCAAACCCAGAACTCTGTGAATGTTAATCACATGGCGATGTGAACTAGATTATTGACTCTAGTGCAAGTGGGAGACTGTTGGAAATATGCCCTCGAGGCAATAATAAATTGGTTATTATTATATTTCCTTGTTCATGATAATCGTTTATTATCCATGCTAGAATTGTATTGATAGGAAACTCAGATACATGTGTGGATACATAGACAACACCATGTCCCTAGTAAGCCTCTAGTTGACTAGCTCATTGATCAATAGATGGTTACGGTTTCCTGACCATGGACATTGGATGTCGTTGATAATGGGATCACATCATTAGGAGAATGATGTGATGGACAAGACCCAATCCTAAGCCTAGCACAAAGATCGTGTAGTTCGTATGCTAAAGCTTTTCTAATGTCAAGTATCATTTCCTTAGACCATGAGATTGTGCAACTCCCGGATACCGTAGGAGTGCTTTGGGTGCGCCAAACGTCACAACGTAACTGGGTGGCTATAAAGGTTCACTACAGGTATCTCCGAAAGTGTCTGTTGGGTTGGCACAAATCGAGACTGGGATTTGTCACTCCGTGTAAACGGAGAGGTATCTCTGGGCCCACTCGGTAGGACATCATCATAATGTGCACAATGTGATCAAGGAGTTGATCACGGGATGATGTGTTACGGAACGAGTAAAGAGACTTGCCGGTAACGAGATTGAACAAGGTATCGGGATACCGACGATCGAATCTCGGGCAAGTATCGTACCGCTAGACAAAGGGAATTGAATACAGGATTGATTAAGTCCTTGACATTGTGGTTCATCCGATGAGATCATGGTGGAACATGTGGGAGCCAACATGGGTATCCAGATCCCGCTGTTGGTTATTGACTGGAGAGTTGTCTCGGCCATGTCTGCATGACTCCCGAACCCGTAGGGTCTACACACTTAAGGTTCGATGACACTAGGGTTATAGGGAAAGTATGTATGCGGTTACCGAATGTTGTTCAGAGTCCCGGATGGGATCCCGGACGTCACGAGGAGTTCCGGAATGGTCCGTAGGTAAAGATTAATATATAGGAAGTACGGTTTTGGCCACCGGAAGTGTTCCGGGCATCACCGGTAGTGTACCGGGACCACCGGAGGGGTCCGAGGGTCCACCGGGAGGGGCCACCAGCCTGGGAGGCTTGCGTGGGCCATAAGTGGGAAGGGACCAGCCCCTATGTGGGCTGGGGCGCCTCCCACCAAGGCCCAAGGCGCCTCCAAGAGGGGAAGGGGGCAAACCCTAGGGCAGATGGGCCCTAAGGCCCACCCCAGGTGCGCCTCCCCCTCTCCCCCTTGTGGCCGCCACCCAGATGGGATCTGGGGGCTGCCGCCACCCCTAGGGAGGGAACCCTAGGTGGGGGCGCAGCCCCTCCCCTCCCCCTATATATACTTGAGGTTTGGGGTTGCCCAAGACATGTGATTCAATCTCCCTGTTGGCGCAGCCCTACCCCTCTTCCTCCTCGTCTCTTGTAGTGCTTGGCGAAGCCCTGCTGGAGTCCCGCGCTCCTCCACCACCACCACGCCGTCGTGTTGCTGCTGGATGGAGTCTTCCCCAACCTCTCCTTCTCCCCTTGCCGGATCAAGGCGTAGGAGACGTCACCGGGCTGTACGTGTGTTGAACACGGAGGTGCCGTCCGTTCGGCACTAGGATCATCGGTGATTTGAATCACGACGAGTACGACTCCATCAACCCCGTTCACTTGAACGCTTTCGCTTAGTGATCTACAAGGGTATGTAGATGCACTCTCCTTCCCCTCGTTGCTAGATTACTCCATAGATTGATCTTGGTGATGCGTAGAAAATTTTGAATTTATGCTACGTTCCCCAACAGTCCCCACCTCCGCCCGTGCATCTCTCAAGGATCCCAACTGGCTCGATGCTATGACTGCGGAGTACCGCGCTCTCCTCAGCAACAACACTTGGGATCTTGTGGCCCCTCCTCGGGATGCTAACATCGTCTCCGACAAGTGGGTTTTTCGCCACAAGCTCAAACCCGATGGCTCCCTCGATCGCTACAAAGCTCGCTGGGTGCTTCAGGGTTTCTCTCAGGAGCCCGGTGTCGACTTCGACAAGACATTCAGCCCGGTTGTCAAACCGGCCACCGTGCGTGTCATCCTCTCCATCGCGCTCTCTCTTAATTGGGAGACTCGTCAGCTCGACGTCAAGAACGCCTTTCTACATGGCACTCTTGCTGAAGTCGTCTACTGTCGTCAACCCACCGGCTTCATCGACTCCACTCGCCCCGAGCACGTCTGTCGGCTGAACCGTTCTCTATACGGTCTCAAGCAGGCTCCCCGTGCGTGGTACCAGCGCTTCGCGACTTTCATCACTTCGACCGGCTTCGTGTGCTCCCGCTCGGACACCTCGTTGTTCGTTCTCCGTTGTGCGGAAGGCATGGCCTTCCTCCTGCTCTACGTGGACGACATCGTCCTCACCGCCTCCTCGACCCGCTTGTTGGATAGGATCACGGCCTCTCTTCGAGCAGAGTTCGCCATGACGGACATGGGCAGCCTTCACTACTTCCTCGGCATCGCGGTCACCCGCGACTCCTCTGGCATGCATCTTTTGCAAGCTAAGTACGTCGCGGAGATTCTGGACAGGGCCGGCATGACTGCCTGCAAGTCGGCCTCGACACCGGTTGACACCTCGCCGAAGCTCGCCGCTACTGCCGGCTCTTCCGTGGCTGATCCCACGGAGTACTGGAGTCTTGCTGGACCTCTCCAGTACCTCACCTTTACGCGCCCCGACATCATGTACACCGTTCAGCAGGTTTGTCTTCATATGCACGACCCGCGTGAGCAGCACCTCGCGGCCATTAAGCGCATCTTGCGCTACGTCAAGGGCACGCTCTCTCATGGCCTTCAGCTCTACTCGACTTCACCGGACTCCATGATTGCCTACACCGACGCCGACTGGGCCGGCTGCCCTGACACTCGGCGCTCCACGTCAGGCTTCTGTGTCTACCTCGGAGATAATCTCGTCTCTTGGTCCTCCAAGCGACAGCACACGGTCTCGCGCTCGAGCGCTGAAGCCGAGTACCGCGCCGTGGCTGAGGTGAGTTGGCTTCGGCAACTTCTCCAGGAGCTTCATCAACCATCTCCTCCTGCGACGATCGTCTTCTGCGACAACGTCAGCGCCGTCTACATGTCCACGAACCCCGTCCAGCATCAGCGTACGAAACACATCGAGATCGATCTCCACTTCGTTCGCGATCGTGTTGCCATGGGTCAGGTCCGTGTGCTGCATGTTCCCTCGTCACTCCAGTTCACCGACATCTTGACGAAGGGCCTCCCGTCGCCGTTGTTTCTGGATTTTCGGTCCAGTCTCAACGTCTGCTCTCCTCCCGTTGTGACTGCGGGGGAGTGTTAGACTAATATGTCACGTATCGTGACATATCTCCTAATCCCCTAAATCGAGGAGTATCGATATTGTTGTGATCTCCCATTTATGGTTAGGATTGTAAATCTGTCTATATATTGACATGTAATGGAAAAGCCCAAGTGTGGCAAATATTCTCTAAATCTTTCAGGTTCCCCTAATCGTTTCGCCATGGTTTTCGGTTAGATATATGGTTTAGCCATTAAGCTCACTTTTGACTTGCAGATCGAGGTGTTTCTCCCTCCGAATCAACGCTTGAATGGGACAATGGAATCGTACCATTCAGTGTATAACGTTGCTATTGTGACTGTTAAGGGTTTGCGCAAGGGTCTTCCAGAAGACCTGGAGCTTCATCCAGAGTCCTTGCCCAGAAGGGTGGTAGCTATCGGGCGTGAACCCAAAGGACTGTTGTGTGCCTCGATGGGCGAACCTATACTTGGTCGCGAAGACCTGGACAAGTGTAGCGCATTTGGTTGCAAGGACCTTAGGCTGTCAGACTGTCAAATCGCGAAGGTGAATTTCTGTCGCCTCTTTTCTACACGGCGGTTTATATAGATAGTGACATTGCATCAGACTCCAATGAGGCGGTCACCTTGCCCTCCTCTGGATGCATCCACTATCCCGCTAACCATATGTACTCTACGACTGGTGTCTTCTTGCAACAGATTGGGATCGGTGGCCCCCTGATTTACTTTTTCAATGGGAGCCTCGTCGGCATGAACTTTTATGATGGAAGGCCCAGTGGAACTCCTTTCCTACCTTGCAAGCAAATCTGTGAAGTCCTGCATCTGTTTGGGCTCGAGTTGGAACGGTATGCTTTTCCTTCTCTCTCCCTCTCCTACTTGCTCTAAATAGTACTTGCACTGTAAAGTAATATAAGATCGGTTAGATCACTAAAGTAATGATCTAAACAATTTTATATTAGTTTACAGAGGGAGTACAAAGGTAAGTTATTCAAGGAGAGCTTAACCACACTGTAAAAACCTCATCGGGCGACAGGAGGAAGACCAGTGAGGCCGTTCGCAGACTGGATGAAGGCCAACACGAGACGAACAGCCAAAACCGGTAGGTTGGATTTTTTCTGTTTCTCGGTGAAACTTTTAGTTGTTTGTGACTGTTCTATTCGACATCCGACTTACGATACAATGTGGAAACTAAAGTTTGGATGGCAGGTGGCCGGTGCCGCCGCCGTTCTGGTACCATGGTTGGCTGGAGGTGAGTAGGTTTGGCCCAATGCGCATGAGAGGGCGGGTTCTCCAGTAGATGCCTCCTCACCGCGATGTTGAAATGCTATCGATGTGGGTGGTTTGTTCATCCACATGGATGTATGTCATCACCATGGGTCACGTCGAGTGAATCTAGGTTTCTTGCTTTCTTTCTTTTTTTGATGTGTATGAATCTAAACTCCATGCAGTTATACATTCTTAGTTAGATGGACTTTTATATAATGTCTGATGGACTGGAAGAAGTGAATGTATTTTTGTCCATGCTATGCATGCAACGTTACAGTCGACAATGTAAGAAAGAACTCCGAATCATGTGAATTTGGAAGAAAAAAAGTCAGTGAACAATGGTGGGAGTGTACAAAAAAGAAAAAGAGCAATGGTATGAATTTCTCTCTATATAAAAAGAAAAGTGCAATGGTTATAATTTGAAGAAAAAATATTAAAAATCAAAAATGCGCTAGAAGGAGGGCTCGAACCTCCGACCTTGTGGTTAACAGCCACACGCTCTAGCCAACTGAGCTATTCCAGCTTCATGATTTAAATTATATTCAATCTTATTTATTAGGTTATATCTTCTCTGAATTCCTTCATCCGCTTCAACATGCCGATTATGGCCGAAAATATGTAAAATTTTGACTGACCGAAAAAGGAAACGACGGAAGACATGTGAATGTAAGCTTTCTTTTTTTTTTTTGGCGGGGAGAAAGGATGTTTTATTCCACAACGAGAGGGTTACAATAACGAGACACTAATTCCTCACACCACGGAGAAATCGAGTTCACCCATACCGATGTATAAGCTTCAGTGCGGCTATAGTGTGTCAATTGATGTGCTACCCTATTTTGATATCTGCTAACTTTTAGAGGAACAAACTTCCTAACTACCAAATGAGCTTTAATCTCAGCAGCTAGATGATCATAGGCCGACTTGAAAGATTGTTGCTCGAGAGAATAGCCAGAGCATTTGAAGAGTCTGATTGAACAATCACCGGGCAGTCCGAATGCTGAATGGCCAGTGCCATACCCTGCATAATAGCATGAATTTCCACTTTCAGGGCATCATTACAGTGGAAAATGTACCTGTATGCCGCAAAAATCGTAGATCCGTTCTCCCTGCGAAGCACCATGCCAATCAAAGTGCGACCATCCTGGCACGAGAATGAATCGTCTACCGACAACGCAACCCAGCCCATAGGCGGAGGAGGCCAAGGCGTGGGGGATTCTGTAGTTTTTACACACTTTGGCCGACTGTCCTCATACAAGGGCATCTTCCCTTTGACGATTTCCTCCATGCTATAGTTCCTTACCAAATTCAGCGACTTATAATAACTGTCAAGATAATCCACAGTTACCTCTACTGGGGTCTCATTCTTCCCATGTGTTATATCATTTCGGAGTTGCCAAATACGCCAGATCGTCATAATTACCAAGTCCCTGGTCTTGTCCAAACATTTTGAAAGTAGCTGCAGTACCCAGTCCTTACCAGAGTCCACTAGTAGTGAGTCATCAGGCAAGGGCCAGATTGCACGTAAGCCCTCCCAAACATGTCAGGCGTGCATGCATGAAATCAATGCATGAAAACTGCTTTCAATCTCCGCTCCACAAATAGGACATGATCTCTGTATATGAATACGACGATGCGCTTTGCCTAGATTAGTTGCCAATGCACCCGTCGCCGTCTTCCATGCCATAATACGCATCTTGAGTGGAACATTAGATTTTCAAATCGAATTCCAAATTGATCTGTCGCCGTCCGGTCTAGTACAACATGCACCCCCAGAATGCATCTCATCATGTGTTTCCATCGCCAACATGTAGGCACTTTTGACTATAAAATTCCCATGCGGCTCGAGAAACCAGCCGATGAAGTCCTGTCGGTTCCTAGGAGACGTGCGTATCTTAAGAATCTCAGCAACATCCATTGGCCAAAAATGCTCCTCGACACGGTCTCTGATCCAAGCACCATTATTATCTAAGAAATCAGAGACACGGTTAAACCGGCAGTTCCTTTTAGGAGTAATTGGTCGAAAATCGTATCGTCGAGGAATCCAAGGATCTCTCCATGTTCTAACCGATGCACCATCACCAATCCTCCATATTATTCCTTTCTTAAAAAGATCCAAACCATGAGCTATTCCTTTCCATACGGCCGATGAATTTCCAGTAAAAATCGTATCCAAGATACTGCCGTGTGGAAAATATTTTGCCTTCAATAGACGAGCACATAAAATGTGAGGGGAATCAATCAATCGCCACGCTTGTTTTGCCAATAACGCTTGATTAAAAGCACGCATATCCCTGAATCCCGTACCCCCCCCCCCCCCCCCCCCTTGCTTCTAGGGAGTCTCAGCTTATCCCAGCTCAGCCATGCCATTTTCCCCTTGCCACTCTCAACTCCCCACCAGTACTGCCTCATCATCCTTGTCGGATCGTCACATACCGAAGCAGGTAAGCAAAACACGCTCATAATATATGTGGGAATAGCCTGGGCTACAGATTTGATTAAAATCTCTTTGTTACCTGAAGACATGAATTGCTCGCTCCAGTCCACTAGTCTCTTCCTCAATCTTTCCTGGGTGGTTTCAAACCTCCCTTTATGCATTCTCCCCTCAGGTACCGGCAAACCCAAATATTTGGGTTCGAACGCTTCACTTATAATCTCCAAAATACTCTTTACTTCCCCAGATACCACCTCAGTGCAGTTACTAGAGAAAAGGATGGAACATTTTGACGGGTTTATAAGTTGTCCTATAGCCAGCGCATAAGTGCTCAACGAACCTTTCACAAGTGTTGCTTGCTGTTCCGAGGCTCGAAAAAACAATAGTGAATCATCCGCAAATAATAAGTGAGATATCGTCGGTGCACGACGACAAATTTTAACACCTTCCAGCCCCTCCTCCGTAATAGCTTTGTTGACCAAACAAGATAGGGCATCGGCAACAAAGAGAAATAAAAACGGGGACAAGGGATCACCTTGTCTGAGGCCACGAGAGGGTATGAAAGACTCCAATAATTTCCCATTCAGTTTCACTGAATACTTCACAGAGGAAACACACGTCATGATCCAAGAAATCCACACATGAGAAAAAACCCACTTGCGTAGGGCCTTCTCCAAGAATACCCAGTCCACCGGTCATATGCCTTAGAAAGATCTAATTTATACGCACAACATGCCGGTGAACTGCCACTAACAGACTGAATATGATCAATACACTCGAAAGCTATAATAGAATTATCAGTAATAAGTCTCCCTGGAATAAACGCGCTCTGATTTTCCAAGATGAGCTCCGACAGAATGGGACGTAGTCGGTTTACCATGCATTTAGAGACTATTTTGTAGATCACATTACACAAGCTTATAGGTCTAAAATCCTTGAGCTCCTTTGGAAATTGGACTTTTGGAATCAACACAGTACCCGTGTCATTAGCTCCGTCTGGCATAACCCCGGAATCAAAAAACTCGAATACTGCTGCAATAATTTATCCTTTCACCACCGCCCAATTACGTTGAAAAAAACGAGCAGGAAAACCATTCGTACCTGGGGCCTTAATGGGACCAATCTGAAAGGGAGCGTCTGAAATCTCTTCAGTGAACGGAGCACATAAAACATCATTCATCTCCGCAGTAACTTTCTCCTCAATACACTCTAGCACAACATCTGGGGTTAAAGTTGGGTCTTTAGTGTACACCTCCTGAAAATATGATCTCGTCATTAACTCCATCTCAGAAGGAGCATTACACCAAGTGCCATCAAGTCGGCATAGCGAAGTATATAATTTCGTCTAGCTCGCCAAACAGCCCTTCGATGCAAGTATTCTGTGTTCCTTTCTCCTTCTTTTAACCAAGTTATCCGTGAATGTTGCAGCCACAACATCTCTTCTCTGTATAGAAGCTCATCAAGCTCATGCATCTTCTGCCGGAGCAAACAACGATCGGCATTATCTTCTTGTAAGCTTCCAAGTTCCAACCGGAGCCTCTCAATATCACGCAGGACATGCCTAAAAAAAATTCTGCTCCATTGCCGAAGATTTTTCATCAGCTCTTTCAACGAATTTGAAACCGATCCCAAGTTTCCAGCCGGTCGGTTCCTCTCCCATGCACGTCCAATAATGTATTGTAGGTTGGGATTCCTTTCCCACATAATTTCATATCGTGTCGCCCCTCGTCGCCTATGATTTGCATCGGATGGGACCATCTCGAGGACGATCGGACAATGGTCTGAGCACGAAGACGCAAGGTGGACCACTCTCAACGCCGGGAAAAGGTCACGCCACTGCTCATCCGCACATACACGGTCCAACCGCACTCGCACATTGTTGTTTCCAACTTGCCCATTATCATATGTGAATGGCATCCCCGAGAAGCCAAGATCCACCAATTCACAAAGCATCAGGCAGTCCCTAAACGCGGTCATCTGAGTTTCTGATCTCATAACTCTTGACATATGTTCGTGTTGCCAAAGAGCTTTGTTGAAGTCCCCACATACCAGCCATGGGTCTTGCAACACCGCTCTCAACCGAGTTAGATGATCCCACATGAGGTGCATGTTCTCAACCCTTGGCTCACCATAAATAAAAGTCATACGCCACTTTTTATCAAAGCTTTTATCCTCCACCGAGACATCAATATACCGTTGACATGAATCCAAAACTGTAACCAGCAAGGATTCGTCCCAGTAGACCGCAAGACCACCACTCAATGCCCGAGCTATTCACACCACAGAATCCTTTGAAACCTAGTCTCCATCTCAATTTTTCCATCTTATCAGCTGCTTGTCTTGTTTCACAAAGAAAGACAAGCTTGGGGATGTTGGTTTTCGAGAGGGCCAATACCTCAGGAACTGTCCGGCGGTTCCCCGCTCCCCGGCAGTTCCAAATTAGGGAATTCATTGTTCCCGGCACGGCTCCTGACGGGAACCCGCCGCATATCATCAACAGAGTTAATACCATTCTTCACTCTTTTACTTCCCGAACTAGGTTGGCGAAGACGTATGAATATCCTCACCATTCCCTGGCGTTATTGCAAGAATATGCTCAATTGGCTCACCATGTACAGCCACAAAATCATCAGTTGGAAGAAGACGCTTCCTCACACTTTTGTCCACTTCCATGCTTGTGTTTCCAGCAGCGTTAATCACCTGCAAGTCAGCACCTTTCCAGAAGAGGGGTCCTTCAGTGGACTAGATGCAGAATTCTCAAGATCCACATCACCTTTTTCAACAGTACTAGGATTAGCACCACGACCACCTCCTTTTAATTCAGTTCTGTTCATATTTGGTGAATGTAAGCTTTCTGACTGAATAATACTGATAGACATTCTTCTGCCTTAAATTTGTTGAGTTATTTTTTGTAAAGCTTAATAACGTAATCTTTGACTTTGGTTTATTGGCACATGCTCTCCTCGTTAGCCATGGAACCACGAACTACTGTCTCGTCAGCATCGAGCCCTCTTATTTGTGTCACCCCGTACGTAGCATGCTGTTCACGTCTTCTATGTTTTGGCGGCTCACATTTGTTCACAAGAAGGTTGCGGACAACAGATGGCCTTTCATTAAGGGAAATGTTTGCGCGCGGTGCTCCGGCGGAACGCTCGGGCTGGTCGCTTCGCCACGCTGGCGCTAGCCATCAGGAAGCCAACACGTGTATCTTATCCTCTTCCCAACGCTGCATCTACTCCTTCCTCGCGACTGTCCAGGCAGCAAACTCCATGAATCCAGGCGGGCCTGCAGCTCCTGCCTCCGGTGTTGTTCGTGCGCCCCGAGGGGCAACGCTTCCATTCCATGGCCGCGCTCGTCACCATGGCTGAGCTCTTCGTCATGGCCGCGTCGTCGTCCCATGACTGTGCACAAGAGAAGCTGCATCCGGCAGCGCATAATGCTACAACCAGTGGCCAAGATAGCTTCAACCGGCAACATCAAAAGTTTCGAAAGACAGATGACGATGTTGGTTGCTGGCGCACTACCGCAACATAAGCTGCAACCGGTGGCCTGGAAAGCTACAACCGGCATCAGGAAAGCTTCAACTGAAAATATGGAGAAGCTGGTCGCCGGGCCACCGAAGCACAAAAAAGTTGCATCCACTGAATTGGGAAGCTTCAACTGCTGAATTGAAAAGCTTCATCCCACATTATGAAAAGCTTCAACCTGCTTCATAGAAAGCTTCAACCCGCGAGTACACAAACAAAAAGCTACAACCTTGACATGAAAAGCTTCAACCCTAATTTTGAAAAGCTTCAACCATTTAATGGCGTTGACTGACTGGTGAAGTTTTTGCTACAATCCTAATTTTTGCTACAACTATGGTAGATTTTTGCTACTACCGCTGAAGGTTTTTGCTACATCCATGTAAGGCAGAGTTGCGACCTCGCGAAGACGGCGACGGTGTTTGATTTTTGCTGCATCCGTATTTTATTTTTTGCTACTACCGGTGAAGTTTTTTGCTACATCCATTCAATGGCGTTGACTAACTGGTGGTCGTCGCCGACGCAATTCCGTGCAGCGAGCGGCGAGGGGCGGTGATGGAGCTACAACCGGAGGAGAGCTATAACCGTCGCCGGTGGAGCTGCAACCGCAGGCGCAACTGTTGCATGGATTGAGGTAGTTTTTGACTACATCCATATTCAACGGCGAGAACGGACGGCGAGGGTGGGGACTGACCACCAGGACGGCCGACGAGGGTGGGGACCGACCACAAGGACGGCCGGCGACGAGGACGGCCATCGAAGGGGACTGCAGGCGCGGCGACGAGGATCCTGAACGGGATTTGCAGATCCAGCCCGAGGAAGAAGAATACGTGAGCGGATCTTTTTTTTTTGCCCAGATTCATTGGCCAAGCGGCTCAGCATCAAACGGCTGAGGCGGGACCGGCCGAAACGCCAGCGCCTAGCATTGCCCTTTCATTAAGTATACCTGACAAGGCTATCAACCCGTAGAAGCTTGGAGCAACTCCACCTCAAACTCACTTTTACATCTTACCATGCATATCTTTGTGCATGTGAAAATATATACATTTAATATAGCCGCTAGCCAACATTTTTTGAGATCTCCTCGGTGCCTCTCGCGGGGAGCATTGGCTCAAGAGAATGTTACTACTATTTTTAGTGTACATATCATATGTGGGAAGGTGAGCATGATAAGTTAAATGTTTATCCAATGACTCAAAAGACGGCTAATATTTCAAGAAAAATACTAAAAGTTGAAAATAAATAATCACTCACTTAGGAGGCAATTGCTTTTGGCTCCCTCTAAAATGGTTACTGTTTCTAGTTCGTGTGATCCAGCATGCCATTTCTTCGTAAAAAGGAAAAAAGGGCAGCCCGGTGCATATAGCTCCCGCTTGCGCAGGGTCCGGTGAAGGGTCTGACCACTTTGGGTATATGATATGCAGCCTTTCCCTACATTTCTACAAAGAGATTGTTTTCAGGACTTGAACCTATGACCTCATGGTCACAAGGCAGCAGCTTTGCCACCGCGCCAAAATATATAGAAAAAAATCCACTTACATGGTTTTAAATGAGCTTGTCATGAGAACCATAACTCGGTTCTTTTCGGATGTTCCTCCCTCTTGCTAACCTAGGTGAGCGACTGCAGTGGCTGATCTATCCCCGGCGAGTCCAAGAGCCCCTCCCCTTCAGTTTATTACTTCAACGATTGGAGGGGACGGGGACCCCAGGGCTTCAATCCGAAGGTGGTAGGGTTAGGAATAAATTTATATTTGTCTCTGTTCGGCGGTGGTGATAGTGTCACTATTGGCGTGGAATATGGTCTCCCCACCTTTCCCTTGTTGTGGTTACACTTCTTCCCATCGGTGGGAGGCATGTGGAAGATGGTGTGTCCCTAGATCTGGCTCTTCGGGCCTGACGTTTTCTTCTGCATTTTCTTTTGGTCACGCTATTCTGTAGAGCGGACAATGTGGTTATATGTCATGATTCTCCGACTCCAGTTCCGACCGTCGATAGTTGGCCTACCTTGTTGATGTGGAGCATCCCCCAACATCAACATGTCAAGTGCCCCATTGTCAAGAGACACGCGCATCTCCCACGTCATACATATAAAGTTGAATCTGCCCCTTTACACATATGTACTTGGCTCTCTCAAGGATGGCATACTACTTGACCTTCCTACCATTTGCACCTATAGGTTTGAGCCGAAATAAAGATGAGCATGCAAAGGAGGAGGTCACCATATGCGAGTGACGAAGCGGCTCACGGCCAAGGGGTGCCCTAGCTGCCACCGCTAGAGCCCCCCTCCCCTTCTGCCCCCTCCCTTTCTGCCGCCCGTGGGCACGACTGGGCAAAGCCCGGGCGGCGCCGATGCCGGTGGGGGTCTGGAGGTCCCCTCGAGCGGCGGCCTTGGAGTGGGCTGCGACAACCAATTTGGGGAGCGGCGCTGGATGGCGGTCGTCGCTACATGGAAGCGTGCCGGTGCTCTGGGGCGGCGGTGAGCCATGGCCGCGGGACCGGCGACATGGTGCGTGCGGGGTGGACAGGGACGACGTTTGTTTCTTTGACGGTGGCGCTCCGATCTATCCGTCACGGGGTGCGAGTCCGGAGTGTCTTGGCTCCGGGGGGGGCTGATCTGGTTGTCTCCTCCCCTTCACTGTTGGCGGCGATCTACCCTATGTGACCGTGCCAACCTTTTGGAAATCCTCGAACATGCCCTAAACATTTGGACAACTTTCGGCCTCGCCTGCGCCAACACTTGCAAACCTTATAAACATCCCAGAACTATCATGAATTCTAACATCTGGTCCCTGGGTAGCCCCAGAACTTATGGCATGCCTAAATGCAGTGATTTAGGGTATGGGCCCATGTACCTTTCCCTTCTCACTTACCCACTACTAGGGAAAACCTTATACACAGATCTTAGCAGCAGCACAGTCTAAAAACATACGCTACTGCTAATTAGCAGCAACGAGCTTTAGAAAAGAGCGCTGCTAATGACTGAGTAGCAGTAGCGCTCTAGGTGAAAAGAGCGCTACTACTATAATTGCCACGGTGTTGCCTCCAGGCTAGATATAGTAGTAGCGCCCTTTCCGTGGACGCGCTACTGCTAAAGAACTTAGTAGCAGCGGTTTTGCTCAAAACTCGCTGCTGGTAAGTATGACCGCAACTAATTAAGTTTAGTCCCATACTGCTAAGCGAACAAGGTGTTTACCACCTTAAATATATTGCTTCTCAACCTATCTCGAGCACTTGGTCTTCATTGAACTATATGTGTATGATTTGTGGTTGCAATATGAATCCTCGCCTGTACCTATACAGGTACAGTGAGGATTCATGTTGACTATTTAGATTATACACAAAAAGATCAATGATGACCAATGTATAGATGTTTTTACTAAACAAAAGAAATAACTGCTTCCATTAGCAGTAGCGGTTTTTCCCAAAACGCGTTGTAGATAAGTTAGCTATAGCGCGTTTTCTGTACGTGCGCTACTGCTAGTTCGAGTTAACCACCCCCCGCATCAAAATTTCACTAAGTCCTCCTTCCCCCCCCCCACCGGCATGTTCCCCTACTCCCTGTCGCTGCCGCCCGAGCCCGAGCCCGAGCGCGCCTGCGCCCTCACCGCCGCCGCCGCCGCCCGCCCTCAACCTCACCGCCGCCGCTCTCGACCACAATGTCGCCGCCCTCGACCTCACCGCCGCCGCCCTCGACCGAGCCCGCCGAGCCCGCCGCCCAGGACTGTCGCCCTCCCGATCCCGAGCCCGCCCTCACCGCCCCTCCATCGCCGAGCACCTCCCCGCCACCGTCTCTCCCTCTGTAAGCCCCCCACCCTCCCCAACCCCCTCTCTCTTTGCTTAGTTAGTAGATGATTTTAGTAGTAGTAGATGTTAATTTATGGTTCATAGATAATGATTTTTAGAAGTAGTGGATATTAATTACTAGTAGTGATGGTAAACTAGTTGTATAATTAGCAGTAGTTCATGTTAATTAGTAGTAGATGTAGTAGTTAGATGTTAATTAGTAGTAGTAGATGTGCTAGTTTCTTTCTATTTATAGTAAGTTTATATTTAGTAAGAACTAGTTGAATTAATAGAACTAGTTTAGTTTTAGTTGAACTAGTTAAGTTTTAGTTGAACTAGTATAGTAAGTAAATTAATAACTAGTTGAACTACTTCATTTTTAGAAAGAACTAGTTTTTTTCTTTTTATACTAAGTTTATATTTAGTAAGAACTAGTTGAATTAATAGAACTAGTTGAACATGCCATATTTGGTGTTATTTTTTAGTTTAAGCAATTATTTCATGTTTTGGTTACACCTCCGAGTGGCCTATGTTTTGCCGGAGTGTTGATTAATTTCCGTTCCGGCAAATTTCAGGCGCTCGATATGTCCTTTTTTAGCAAAGGTCATGCCGGATTTTTTCGTGAATTCTGGCATGACTTGTGCTAGAATATGTGGGAAATATCGAGTGGCCTGGATTTTCTTTGAAAAATAATGATCTAATTTAGGTTTTTTAGTACATATATTTAATTGTACAAGTTTAATCTTTGAATTATGAACGTAGGAAATGTCGTACTCGCACGACGACAGTCTCCCGGGGGAGTGCAGCTGGTGGACGATCGAGGTATGTGCGACAGGTTCGTTGAGCTGGATGAAGATCGGCGCTTCAGCATTAAGCTCGAGGAGACCTTCGATGTTGAAACGGTACGCAACAACGACAAGTGTTTTTTTCGTAATTAAGCATGACTTCAACTATTTCAACGTCTAATTTTCATATTTTACAATTCGACTAGCTTATCTCATGCCATGCAAGACGCTATGTCTTGGAGAGGATGGGTTTTGAAGACCATGAAAATTTTCAAACAAAGAAAATACACCTAAGGACCCATCATGATATCGATTTTGAAGTAAATCTGTATAATTCTCAGAGCGTAACCCATTTTGGTTGTCAAAATTGGGAAGGACTTTGCAAAATGTATGATTTTTATGAGGGTATGATTGTCACCATGGATCTTGGTCATCCTGACATCGAGCAAGACAATATGGACATTTGGGTCCTTGTTGATACGCTTCCGATTCTACCGCAATGTGAGTTTCTCAAACATAGTTATTAACTAATTTATATTGTTTATTTCAAAATAGTTGACAGCTTATTTCCATTGACAACTTATTTTGAATCTTCAAAGAATGTGCAGAAGATGGTAGACAAAACCCACTACACTGATGGCTCCGAATTAACTTATAAGGAGAAAAATCATCTGATTGCTTATTGTACTTTTTTTTGAGAATTACAATACCTATTATCGAACTCCTCCAAATTATGGTGTGCACGTATTGAACCATGATAACTTCTATGGAGATACCATGGTAAGATATTTTACTATTACGACATCCGTACATCTTTTGCATTCTTCTAAAACTAGTACATCATTGCTAACTACAAAGTTATTACTATGTTTTTCAACAGAAAATCCCGATGGATTGTGTGCCTCATCTGATGTATTACAATGGTCGCCTTGAAGTTCTGAACCTACAGCCAGATCATCATACGGATCTCATCTGTGCATATCGAATTTCTGAAACCGGTGAACACATGCTAATCAAAGAGTGGAAAAAATGTTTGGACATTCGTAAGGAGGTTCTTGAAAGCAACATTAAGCGAAAGGCAAGAATTGGAGACAGGATAATCTGCATTCTCCATAATGGAGAGCGAGGGGCTATCTTGTTTTTGCTATTTTACCTTAGAGAATATAGTAGGTCCTAAGAGAATGTAGTAGGTCCTATGAGGTACAATATGTTTATTATGTGATACAATGTGTTAGAGTTGAAGATGTCATGAGTACTTGTGATTACAACTAGTGACCAATGATATGATGATGATGATGATAAGTTGTTAATGATATGATGATGATGATGATATTTATTATATCATTGGGTGAAAGAACAGCGGATTAGTTTCAAGTGGATGTCCGTCCACTTGAAACTAGTCCACACGGTTCTTTCACCCCGTGATGTAATAACTCATGATGATGTAAAAACAATTTGTAAATTCCTGTTGTATGAAAATTTGTGTAAAGGTGTACGAATACAACATGAAATAAAAAAGATATAAAATACGAAATAATAATATCAGCGCGTGCAGAGAGAAGCGCTACTACTAATTACCAGCAGCGCTCCTCCTGAAACTCGCTGCTACTAAGTCGATTTAGCCGTAGCGTGGGTGGAGGCACGCTACTGCTATTCGTTAGGTGTAGCGCCTTATCAGTAGCGCACCACCCCGCGCTACTAATAGGTTTAAAACCCGCGCTGGTGCTAGCTTTTTCCCTAGTAGTGACCCCTTCATGGGTGGCCCTATATATACCCACTTTTTGACACCTTCCCTCCATGTAGCAAACGGTGAATCATGACGACCTGGCCACGGATTGATGTCGTGGCGGGTGTTCTAGTTTTTCGGTTGTGATCTATATGCAACTGAACTTAAGGTATGATCCATATGGACCGAAAACTTGAGTTGTGTGATCTAATATTCTGACTTTCAAGCAGGCGTGACTAAAGTGCACTCACTGCACAAGTTTTGTGACCTCTAGCTAGTGTCATTTATTCGCAAAACAGAGACCGCGGCGGCTTTATTTGGCTAGGGGAATAAAGAACTAATCTTGTTATCGTCGCTAAACTAATAATGCTCAGCCGGTCATCTTACTGGACAGAGAGCAGAGGGAGAACACACTCTCGGCGCCCAAAGGGTAGACACGACACTGTCTCTAGTCGTCGTATCGACACTTATTTCCCGAATGCGGCAACCGGACGTGCCTGTCAGGTCAGTAAGTTATGTGAAAACCATTTTTTGCATGACAGAACATGCTCAAGGTAGGTAGATTAGACAGTCATTGCGCTTTGTAGCCAGCTAGCTAGCATGGTGCCATTTTCAACGGACACATTTGGACATGGATTGGAAGCGGCTAACTTATTGCGTATGCACGCGCGGGCGCACGCACGCACGCTCCGTGGCCTTTCAGTGCCTCATCATACCGGAGTCACTCATCATACTCCATGGTACTGTCCAAAGCCTCCATGGTGCTCCTAGTCCAGCAGCCGCAGCAGTACTGGTCCGATATATAGCTAGCCGTGCGTGCTGGATCCACTGCAAAGACCGCAAGAGACGGATGTGCAGGCCACCGAAACACATGCTTTGATCAAGGATACTAGTAGATCACTAGCTAAGCTAATAGACCCCTGATCCATGCCCAAGCATGCAATGTTACTGTTGATAACGAAAAGAAAGGATGACTCGGATGAATACAGGAAGAGCAACTAATGTTGGGAATCTAGAAAGAAGACAATGAACAATTTTCAAAAACGAAAATAGCAATGGTGTGAATTTACAAAAAAAAAATTATGGAAATTCACAATAATAATAATAATAATAATAAAGAGCTGAAAATAAAATGATGCCCAAGCATGCAATGTTACTGTTGATAACGAAAAGAAAGGATGACTCGGATGAATACAGGAAGAGCAACTAATGTTGGGAATCTAGAAAGAAGACAATGAACAATTTTCAAAAACGAAAATAGCAATGGTGTGAATTTACAAAAAAAAAATTATGGAAATTCACAATAATAATAATAATAATAATAAAGAGCTGAAAATAAAATGATGCGCTAGAAGGAGGGCTTGAACCTCCGACCTTGTGGTTAACAGCCACACGCTCTAGCCAACTGAGCTATTCCAGCTTTGTCCAAAAATTTATTTATATCACTAGTAATTGCGATAGTATGATGCGGGTTTGTACCATCCACCTTATGCAAACATCTCGCAATAGCTATGTTGTTGCATAAGTGTTCTAATCTGACATAACTTTCATTCTAAGCACATCTACATCTCGGGAGTAAATCTAAGTCCCCGTGGTGCCATTTAATATATGTTTAGATATAATCAATGGAATTGTACTGTGATAAGAATCACTCCCAACTATAAAAACAGAAGATGATGTCAGAATTTATTAGCATGTCATAAGTGAAGGAAATATGCCCTAGAGGCAATAATAAAGTTATTATTTATTTCCTTATATCATGATAAATGTTTATTATTCATGCTAGAATTGTATTAACCGGAAACATAATACATGTGTGAATACATAGACAAACAGAGTGTCACTAGTATGCCTCTACTTGACTAGCTCGTTAATCAAAGATGGTTATGTTTCCTAACCATGGACAAAGAGTTGTTATTTGATTAACGGGATCACATCATTAGGTGAATGATCTGATTGACATGACCCATTCCATTAGCTTAGCACCCGATCGTTTAGTATGTTGCTATTGCTTTCTTCATGACTTATACATGTTCCTATGACTATGAGATTATGCAACTCTCGTTTGCCGGAGGAACACTTTGTGTGCTACCAAACGTCACAACGTAAATGGGTGATTATAAAGGTGCTCTACAGGTGTCTCCAAAGGTACATGTTGGGTTGGCGTATTTCGAGATTAGGATTTGTCACTCCGACTGTCGGAGAGGTATCTCTGGGCCCTCTCGGTAATGCACATCACATAAGCCTTGCAAGCATTGCAACTAATGAGTTAGTTGTGAGATGATGTATTACGGAACGAGTAAAGAGACTTGCCGGTAACGAGATTGAACTAGGTTTGGGATACCGACGATCGAATCTCGGGCAAGTAACATACCGATGACAAAGGGAACAAAGTATGTTGTTATGCGGTCTGACCGATAAAGATCTTCGTAGAATATGTAGGAGCCAATATGAGCATCCAGGTTCCGCTATTGGTTATTGACCGGAGACGTGTCTCGGTCATGTCTACATTGTTCTCGAACCCGTAGGGTCCGCACGCTTAAGGTTTCAATGACGTTATATTATGAGTTTATGAGTTTTGATGTACTGAAGGAGTTCGGAGTCCCGGATGAGATCGGGGACATGACGAGGAGTCTCGAAATGGTCGAGACATAAAGATTGATATATTGGACGGCTATATTCGGACACCGGAAGTGTTCCGGGTGATTTCGGAGAAAACCGAAGAGCCGGAGGGTTACCGGAACCCCCCCCCCCCCCGGGAGAAGTAATGGGCCATATGGGCCTTAGTGGAGAGAGAGAGGGGCAGCCAGAGGTGGGCCACGCGCCTCCTCCCCCCTGGTCCGAATTGGACTAGGAGAGGGGGGCAGCGCCCCCCTTTCCCTCTCCCTCCCCACTTCTTTCCCCCTCCTGTAGGAGTCCTACTCCTACTAGGAGGAGGACTCCTCCTTGGCGCGCCATAGAGGGCCGGCCGGCCTCCTCCCCTTGATCCTTTATATACGGGGGCAGGGGACACCCCTTGACACACAAGTTGATCCACGCGATCATATTCTTAGCCGTGTGCGGTGCCCCCTTCCACCATAGTCCTCGATAATATTGTAGCGGTGCTTAGGCGAAGCCCTGCGACGGTAGTACATCAAGATGTCACCACGCCGTCGTGCTGACAGAACTCTTCCCCGACACTTTGCTGGATCGGAGTCCGGGGATCGTCATCGAGCTGAACGTGTGCTAGAACTCGGAGGTGCCGTAGTTTCGGTGCTTGATCGGTCGGGCCATGGAGACGTACGACTACATCAACCAAACGCTTCCGTTGTCGATCTACAAGGGTACGTAGATCACACTCTCCCCTCTCGTTGCTATGCATCACCATGATCTTGCGTGTGTGTAGGAAATTTTTTGAAATTACTATGTTCCCCAACAGTGGCATCCGAGCCTGGGTTTTATATGTTGATGTTATATGCACGAGTAGAACACAAGTGAGTTGTGGGCGATATAAGTCATACTGCTTACCAGCATGTCATACTTTGGTTCAGCAGTATTGTTGGACGAAACGGCCCGGACTGACATTACGCGTACGCTTACGCGAGACCGGTTCTCCCGACGTGCTTTGCACATAGGTGGCTTGCGGGTGACAGTTTCTTCAACTTTAGTTGAACCGAGTGTGGCTACGCCCGGTCCTTGCGAAGGTTAAAACAGCACCAACTTGACAAACTATCATTGTGGTTTTGATGCGTAGGTAAGATTGGTTCTTGCTTAAGCCCGTAGCAGCCACGTAAAACTTGCAACAACAAAGTAGAGGACGTCTAACTTGTTTTTGCAGGGCATGTTGTGATGTGATATGGTCAAGACATGATGCTAAATTTTATTGTATGAGATGATCATGTTTTGTAACCGAGTTATCGGCAACTGGCAGGAGCCATATGGTTGTCGCTTTATTGTATGCAATGCAATCGCGTTGTAATGCTTTACTTTATCACCAAGCGGTAGCGATAGTCGTGGAAGCATAAGATTGGCGAGACGACAACGATGCTACGATGGAGATCAAGGTGTCGCGCCGGTGACGATGGTGATCACGACGGTGTTTCGAAGATGGAGATCACAAGCACAAGATGATGATGGCCATATCATATCACTTATATTGATTGCATGTGATGTTTATCTTTTATGCATCTTATCTTGCTTTGATTGACGGTAGCATTATAAGATGATCTCTCACTAATTATCAAGAAGTGTTCTCCCTGAGTATGCACCGTTGCGAAAGTTCTTCGTGCTGAGACACCACGTGATGATCGGGTGTGATAGGCTCTACGTTCAAATACAAAGGGTGCAAAACAGTTGCACACGCGGAATACTCAGGTTATACTTGATGAGCCAAGCATATACAGATATGGCCTCGGAACACGGAGACCGAAAGGTCGAGCGTGAATCATATAGTAGATATGATCAACATAGTGATGTTCACCAATGAAACTACTCCATCTCACGTGATGATCGGACATGGTTTAGTTGATTTGGATCACGTGATCACTTAGAGGATTAGAGGGATGTCTATCTAAGTGGGAGTTCTTAAGTAATATGATTAAATTGAACTTAAATTTATCATGAACTTAGTCATGGTAGTATTTTGCAAATTATGTTATAGATCAATAGCTCGCGTTGTTGCTTCCCTGTGTTTATTTTGATATGTTCCTAGAGAAAATTATGTTGAAATATGTTAGTAGAAATGATCCGGATTGGATCTGTGATCTGAGGTTTATCCTCATTGCTGCACAGAAGAATTATGTCCTTGATGCACCGCTAGGTGACACACCTATTGCAGGAGCAGATGCAGACGTTATGAACGTTTGGCTAGCTCAATATGATGACTACTTGATAGTTTAGTGCACCATGCTTAATGGCTTAGAATCGGGACTTCAAAGACGTTTTGAACGTCATGGACCATATGAGATGTTCCAGGAGTTGAAGTTAATATTTCAAGCAAATACCCGAGTTGAGAGATATGAAGTCTCCAACAAGTTTTATAGCTAAAAGATGGAGAAGAATCGCTCAACTAGTGAGCATGTGCTCAAATTGTCTGGGTACTACAATCGCTTGAATCAAGTGGGAGTTAATCTTCCAGATAAGATAGTGATTGACAGAATTCTCTAGTCACCATCACCAAGTTAGTAGAACTTCGTGATGAACTATAGTATGCAAGGGATGACGAAAACGACTCCCGAGCTTTTCATAATGATGAAATCGATGAAGGTAGAAATCAAGAAAGAGCATCAAGTGTTGATGGTAGTCAAGACCACTAGTTTCAATAAAAGGGCAAAGGGAAGAAGGGGAACTTCAAGAAGAACAGCAAGCAAGTTGCTGCTCAAGTGAAGAAGCCCAAGTCTGGTCCTAAGCCTGAGACTAAGTGCTTCTACTGCAAAGGAACTGGTCACTGAAAGTGGAACTACCCCAAGTATTTGGCGGATAAGAAGGATGGAAAAGTGAACAAAGGTATATTTGATATACAGATTATTAATGTGTATTCTACTAGTGTTCGTAGCAACCCCTCGGTATTTGATACTGGTTCAGTTGCTAAGAGTAGTAACTCGAAACGGGAGTTGCAGAATGATCAGAAACTAGTTAAGGGTGAAGTGACGATGTATGTTGGAAGTAGTTCCAAGATTGATATGATCATTATCGCACACTCCCTATACTTTCGGGGTTAGTGTTGAACCTAAATAAGTGTTATTTGGTGTTTGCGTTGAGCATGAATATGATTTGATCATGTTTATTGTAATACAGTTATTCATTTAAGTAAGAGAATAAATTGTTGTTCTGTTTACATGAATAAAACCTTATATGGTTACACACCCAATGAAAATAGTTCGTTGGATCTCGATCGTAGTGATACACATAATCATAATATTGAAACCAAAAGATGCAAAGTTAATAATGATAGTGCAACTTATTTGTGGTACTGCCGTTTAGGTCATATTGGTGTAAAGCGCATGAAGAAACTCTATGCTGATGGGCTTTTGGAATCACTTGATTATGAATCAATTGATGCTTGCGAACCATGCCTCATGGGCAAGATGACTAAGACTCTGTTCTTCAGAACAATGGAGCGAACAACAGATTTGTTGGAAATCATACATACTGATGTATGTGGTCCGATGAATATTGAGGCTCGCGACAGGTATCATTATTTTCTGATCTTCACAGATGATTTGAGCAGATATGAGTATATCTACTTGATGAAACATAAGTCTGAAACATTTGAAAAGTTCAAAGAATTTCAGAGTGAAGTGAAAAATCATCGTAACAAGAAAATAAAGTTTCTACGATCTGATCATAGAGAAGAGTATTTGAGTTACGAGTTTGGCCTTCAGTTAAAAACAATGTGAAATAGTTTCACTACTCACGCCACCTGGAACACCACAATGTAATGGTGTGTCCGAACGTCATAACCGTGCTTTATTAGATATGGTGCGACCTATGATGTCTCTTACCGACATACCACTATCGTTTTGGGGTTATGCATTAGAGACAGCTGCATTCACGTTAAAAAGGGCACCATCTAAATCTGTTGAGACGGCACCGTATGAACTGTGGTTTGGCAAGAAACCAAAGTTGTCGTTTCTTAAAGTTTGGGGTTGCGATGCTTATATGAAAAAGTTTCATCCTGATAAGCTCAAACCCAAATCGGAGAAATATGTCTTCATAGGATACCCAAAGGAGACAGTTGGGTACACCTTCTATCACAGATCCGAAGGCAAGACATTCGTTACTAAGAATGGATCCTTTCTAGAGAAGGAGTTTATCTTGAAAGAAGTGAGTGGGAGGAAAGTAGAACTTGATGAGGTAACTGTACCTGCTCCATAATTGGAAAGTAGTTCATCACAGAAATCTGTTCCTGTGACTCCTGCACCAATTAGTGAGGAAGATAATGATGATGATCATGTAACTTCGGATCAAGTTACTACCGAATCTCGTAGGTTAACCAGAGTGAGATCCGCACCAGAGTGGTACGGTAATCCTGTTCTGGAAGTCATGTTACTAGACCATGACGAACTTGTGAACTATGAGGAAGCGATGATGAGCCCAGATTCCGCGAAATGGTTTGAGGCCATGAAATCTGAGATATGATCCATGTATGAGAACAAAGTATGGACTTTGATGGATTTGCCCAATGATCGGTAAGCCATAGAAAATAAATGGATCTTCAAGAGGAAGACGGACACTGATAGTAGTGTTACTATCTACAAAGCTAGAATTGTCGCAAAAGTTTTCGACAAGTTCAAGGTGTTGACTACGATGAGATTTTCTCACTCGTATATATGCTTAAGTCTGTCCGAATCATGTTAGCAATTGCCGCATTTTATGAAATCTGGCAAATGGATAAACAAAACTGCATTCCTTAATGGATTTCTTAAAAAAGAGTTGTATATGATGCAACCAGAAGGTTTGTCAATCCTAAAGGTGTTAACAAAATATACAAGCTCCAACGATCCATCTATGGACTGGTGCAAGCATCTCGGAGTTGGAATATACGCTTTGATAAGTTGATCAAAGCATATAGTTTTATACAGACTTACGGTGAAGCCTGTATTTACAAGAAAGTGAGTGGGAGCACTACAACATTTCTGATAAGTATATGTGAACAACATATTGTTGATCGGAAATGATGTATAATTTTCTGGAAAGCATAAAGGAATATTTGAAAGGAGTTTTTCAAAGAAAGACCTCGGTAAAGCTGCTTACATATTGAGCATCAAGATCTATAGAGATAGATTAAGACGCTTGATAAGTTTTTCAATGAGTACATACCTTGACAAGATTTTGAAGTAGTTCAAAATGGAACAGTCAAAGAAAGAGTTCTTGGCTGTGTTACAAGGTATGAAATTGAGTAAGACTCAAAGCCCGACCACGGCAGAAGATAGAAAGAGAATGAAAGTCATTCCCTATGCCTCAGCCATAGGTTCTATAAAGTATGTCATGTTGTGTACGAGATCTATTGTATACCCTACACTGTGTTAGGCAAGGGAGTACAATAGTGATCTAAGAGTAGATCACTGGACAGCGGTCAAAATTATCCTTAGTGGAATAAGAAAATATTTCTCAATTATGGAGGTGACAAAAAGGTTCATCATAAAAAGTTACGTCGATGCAAGTTTTGACACAGATCTGGATGACTCTAAGTCTCGATCTAGATACATATTAAAAGTGGGAGCAATAAGCTAGAGTAGCTCCGTGCAGAGCATTGTTGACATAGAAATTCGCAAAATACTTACGGATCTGAATGTGACAGACCCGTTGACTAAAATTATCTCACAAGCAAAACATGATCACACCTTAGTACTCTTTGGGTGTTAATCACATAGCGATGTGAACTAGATTACTGACTCTAGTAAACCCTTTGGGTGTTGATCACATATCGATGTGAACTATGGGTGTTAATCACATGGTGATGTGAACTATTGCTGTTAAATCACATGGCGATGTGAACTAGATTATTGACTCTAGTGCAAGTGGGAGACTGAAGGAAATATGCACTAGAGGCAATAATAAAGTTATTATTTATTTCCTTATATCATGATAAATGTTTATTATTCATGCTAGAATTGTATTAACCGGAAACATAATACATGTGTGAATACATAGACAAACAGAGTGTCACTAGTATGCCTCTACTTGACTAGCTCGTTAATCAAAGATGGTTATGTTTCCTAACCATGGACAAAGAGTTGTTATTTGATTAACGGGATCACATCATTAGGTTGAATGATCTGATTGACATGACCCATTCCATTAGCTTAGCACCCGATCGTTTAGTATGTTGTTATTGCTTTCTTCGTGACTTATACATGTTCCTATGACTATGAGATTATGCAACTCCCGTTTGTCGGAGGAACACTTTGTGTGCTACCAAACGTCACAACGTAACTGGGTGATTATAAAGGTGCTCTACAGGTGTCTCCAAAGGTACATGTTGGGTTGGCGTATTTCGAGATTAGGATTTGTCACTCCGATTGTCGGAGAGGTATCTCTGGGCCCTCTCGGTAATGCACATCACATAAGCCTTGCAAGCATTGCAACTAATGAGTTAGTTGCGAGATGATGTATTACGGAACGAGTAAAGAGACTTGCCGGTAACGAGATTGAACTAGGTATTCAGATACCGACGATCGAATCTCGGGCAAGTAACATACCGATGACAAAGGGAACAACGTATGTTGTTATGCGGTCTGACCGATAAAGATCTTCGTAGAATGTGTAGGAGCCAATATGAGCATCCAGGTTCCGCTATTGGTTACCGGAGACGTGTCTCGGTCATGTCTACATTGTTCTCGAACCCGTAGGGTCCGCACGCTTAAGGTTTCGATGACAGTTATATTATGAGTTTATGAGTTTTAATGTACCGAAGTTAGTTCGGAGTCCCGGATGTGATCACGGACATGACGAGGAGTCTCGAAATGGTCGAGACATAAAGATTGATATATTGGACGGCTATATTCGGACACCGGAAGTGTTCCGGGTGATTTCGGAGAAAACCGGAGAGCCGGAGGGTTACCGGAACCCCCCCGGGAGAAGTAATGGGCCATATGGGCCTTAGTGGAGAGAGAGAGGGGCAGCCAAAGGTGGGCCACGCGCCTCCTCCCCCTGGTCCGAATTGGACTAGGAGAGGGGGGCGGCGCCCCCCTTTCCCTCTCCCTCCCCACTTCTTTCCCCCTCCTAGTAGGAGTCCTACTCCTACTAGGAGGAGGATCCTCCTTGGCGCGCCATAGAGGGCCGGCCGGCCTCCTCCCCTTGATCCTTTATATACGGGGGCAGGGACACCCCTTGACACACAAGTTGATCCACGCGATCATATTCTTAGCCGTGTGCGGTGCCCCCTTCCACCATAGTCCTCGATAATATTGTAGCGGTGCTTAGGCGAAGCCCTGCGACGGTAGTACATCAAGATCGTCACCACGCCGTCGTGCTGACGGAACTCTTCCCCGACACTTTGCTGGATCGGAGTCCAGGGATCGTCATCGAGCTGAACGTGTGCTAGAACTCGGAGGTGCCGTAGTTTCGGTGCTTGATCGGTCGGGCCATGGAGCCGTACAACTACATCAACCAAACGCTTTCGTTGTCGATCTACAAGGGTACGTAGATCACACTCTCCCCTCTCGTTGTTATGCATCACCATGATCTTGCATGTCCGTAGGAAAATTTTTAAAATTACTACGTTCCCCAACAATAAGCACATAAAAGTTGCAACTACATAAAAAAAAACTTTTGTTTCAAAATTTCGTAGTAGCACGCATGGAAGGAATAACACATGCGCTCTCGTGTCCTGCCATCACGAGAGAACAACGAAATAAAAGTGAGAATACTATTAAGGTATGAACGTATATGAAAACTTGGGCATTTGTTGCACATACAAAACTATAAATTATGTACTTGCAACAAAAACTTCATTAGTCTAGAATAACTTCTTTCTGTCTTTCAAGCATGCGTGACTAAAGTGCACTCACTGCACAAGTTTTGTGACCTCTACCTAGTGTCATTTACTTGCAAAATGGAGAACACGGCGGGAAAACCTTATACACAGGAGCTTACTAGTAGCGCTTTTTAAATGTCAACACTGTTGGGGAACGTTGCAGAAAACAAAAATTTCCTACTCGTTTCACCAAGATCCATCTAGGAGTTCATCTAGCAACGAGTCATCGGATGCATCTACATACCTTTGTAGATCGCGCACGGAAGCGTTCAAAGAACGGTGATGATGTAGTCGAACACGACGTGATCCAAATCACCGATGACCAAGCGCCGAACGGACGGCACCTCCGCGTTCAACACACGTACGGGACGGGAGACGTCTCCTCCTTCTTGATCCAGCAAGGGGGAAGGAGAGGTTGATGAAGATCCAGCAGCACGACGGCGTGGTGGTGGATGCAGGGCGTCACAGTAGCAGGGCTTCGCCTATACTACGAAGAGAGAGACGTAACGGGGAGAGAGGGAGGCGCCAGGGGCTGGGTAAGTCCCTCCTCTCCCCCACTATATATAGGGGTGCCAGGGGGGCGCCGGCCCTAGTAGATGGCATCTACTAGGGGGGGCGGCCTAGGGTGGGGGGCTTGCCCCCCAAGCAAGGGGGCGCCCCCTCTAGGGTTTCCCCCAACCCTAGCGCATGGGCCCTTGGGGGGGGCGCCCCAGCCCACTTTGGGCTGGGTTCCCTCCCACTTCAGCCCATGGGGCCCCCCGGGATAGGTGGCCCCACCCGGTGGACCCCCGGGACCCTTCCGGTGGTCCCGGTACAATACCGGTGACCCCGAAACTTGTCCCGATGGCCGAAATAGCACTTCCTATATATAATTCTTTACCTCCGGACCATTCCGGAACTCCTCGTGACGTCCGGGATCTCATCCGGGACTCCGAACAACTTTCGGGTTACTGCATATTCATATCTCTACAACCCTAGCGTCACCGAACCTTAAGTGTGTAGACCCTACGGGTTCGGGAGACAAGCAGACATGACCGAGACGACTCTCCGGTCAATAACCAACAGCGGGATCTGGATACCCATGTTGGCTCCCACATGCTCCACGATGATCTCATCGGATGAACCACGATGTCGAGGATTCAATCAACCCCGTATGCAATTCCCTTTGTCAATCGATATGTTACTTGCCCGAGATTCGATCGTCGGTATCCCAATACCTCGTTCAATCTCGTTACCGGCAAGTCACTTTACTCGTTACCGTAATGCATGATCCCGTGACCAGACACTTGGTCACTTTGAGCTCATTATGATGATGCATTACCGAGTGGGCCCGGTGATACCTCTCCGTCATACGGAGTGACAAATCCCAGTCTTGATCCGTGTCAACCCAACAGACACTTTCGGAGATACCCGTAGTCTACCTTTATAGTCACCCAGTTACGTTGTGACGTTTGGTATACCCAAAGCACTCCTATGGTATCCGGGAGTTACACGATCTCATGGTCTAAGGAAAAGATACTTGACATTGGAAAAACTCTAGCAGATGAACTATATGATCTTGTGCTATGTTTAGGATTGGGTCTTGTCCATCACATCATTCTCCTAATGATGTGATCTCGTTATCAATGACATCCAATGTCCATAGTCAGGAAACCATGACTATCTGTTGATCAACGAGCTAGTCAACTAGAGGCTTACTAGGGACATGTTGGTGTCTGTTATTCACACATGTATTACGATTTCCGGATAACACAATTATAGCATGAATAAAGACAATTATCATGAACAAGGAAATATAATAATAATGCTTTTATTATTGCCTCTAGGGCATATTTCCAACAAACACTGCTACTAATTATTAGTAGCGCTTGGAGGTAGAAAGCGCTACTACTATGCACTTACCAGTAGCGCTGTAGGTACAAAACACACTACTACTATAATTGTCAAACCGTTGCCAGCAGGCCAGGCATACTAGTAGCGCTCTTGTGCAAAAAGCGCTAGTGCTCTGCAACGTAGCAATAGCGCTTTCCTCTGACCAGCGCTACTGCTAAATTTAGCCCCCTCCTATGACCAATGTTTAGTCCCACCTTGCTCCGTGAAAAGAATTTTTACCATCTTAAATATGGTGCTTCCCAAACTATCACAACCAGTTGGTCTTCATTGAACTCTATGTATAGGATTTGTGGCAATATGAATCCTCGCATGTACCTATACAGGCGAAGATTCATACTGACAATTTAGATTCTACACAAACTTCCCCCCTCACAGTCACATCGTCGCTCCGTCGCCGCCGTCCCTCCTCCTCTGTTGTCGTCATCCTCCTCCACCCCCAAGGTGCCTCCCTCCTCCTCCCCCTCCTCCTCCCTCCTCCTCCTCCCTCTCCCATGGCGCCCCCCTCCTCCTCCTCCTCTTCCCCGGCGGCCCCCTCCTCCTCCTACTCTTCCCCGGCGGCCCCCTCTCCTCCTCCCTCTCCGGTGGCCCCCTCCTCCTCCTCCCCCTCCTCCTCTCTCCTCCTCCTCTCTCCTCCTCCACCTCCTCCTCCCTCCTCCTCCTTCCTCCTCCTCCTCCTCCCCCCACCTCCACCTCCCCCTTTCTGTAAATAGAATATGAAGTTTTTAGAATTTTTAGATTTTTTAAGTAAATGTAGGTTTTTAGTATATTCTATTTTTAGAAAATCTGAATAAGCAATTTGAATAGAATAAAATATGAAATTGAAAAAAATAGTAAATGTAGGTCTTTTGAATAGAATAGGAAATTTTTAGAAATTTTGAATAAGTAATTTTGAATAGAATAAAATATGAAATTGAAAAAATAGGTAAATGTAGGTCTTTTGAATAAACTAGGAAATTTTTAGAAAATTTGAATAAGTAAATTTGAAAAGAATAGGAAATTATAAGTAAATTTGAATAAGAAAATTTGAAAAGAATAGGAAATTATAAGTATTGAATAAGAAAATTTGAAAAGAATAGGAAATTATAAGTAAATTTGAATAGAATAATTCAATGCAGTTTATGGAGTTTCAGTAAGTCCTAAGATGATGATAATAATGTTTTTGTTTATATTTTGTTTTTGCAGAGATCAAGGAGCCCCTGCATCATCCCCGCCGCCGTCCCCGTCACCGACCCCCTCCGACCTCGATCGAGGCGAGACCAGCCACCCCATGCTGTTAATTTAATTTAGGTATTTTAGGTGTTTAATCTTAGAATAACATAGTATGAACCCTAGTTATGATCGAAGCATGTTTAAAATGTAGGTTTTTAATTAGGTATGGTTAATAGAATTTAGGTGTTTTAGGTGTCACATTTGTTGTTATTTTTTAGTTAAAACAATTATTCCTGCATCGACGTCGACGATGCCTATCCCGCATCCTCGTCGTCGACTCGGCGGAGGAGGCCAGCTTGATCAGAGGGGCCATGTCCAGGACTGGGCTCCGCCGGCCTGGTACTGGGAGGTGCTACCTTCCGGGGGCGCAGCTTGGTGAGGATCCAGCCCGTCGTTGACCCGAACCTTCTTTGGTGGCGGTCGCAAGGGCCAGTGACGGTGCCGAGGCTTTCGGACACCGTGGAGGTGGTACATTACCGTGTCAGCGAGGAGGACGAGCACGTCCGTCGCTACATGGTTGCGTTGGAGGGCAGGTTCGACAATACCTGGCAGGTTCTTCCGGGATCTCACTGGAGCTATGATCCTGTGATGGTTCCTTCTCTTTGGGTGTCCACCGCCCGCGCCGATACCCGTCGGGCGCTACGGTTCTAGCTGTATTAGCGATGCTATATATATGATACTATTGGAGGTGTATTAGTGATAATATTCGACGATGTGCGGACACAAGAGATGATGTAGTTTTGCTTATTGAATGCATGCTAATATGAATAATAATTTATTTTACGATTTGGTTTTGCTTATTGAATGCTCATATGATGTAGATATAAACATGTATATCTTGTGTTTCTCAAATAGGATATGTGCGTGCCCAAGTGGTCGGCCATGTTTGCAGGTTACACCTCCTATAGTGGCCTATGTTTTGCCAGAGTGTTGATTAATTTCCGTTCCGGCAAATTTTAGGCGCTCGGTATGCCCTTTTTTAGCAAAGGTCATGCCAGATTTTACGTGAATTCTGGCATGACTTGTGCTAGAATATGTAGGAAATATAGGGTGGCATGGATTTTCTAGAAAAATAATTAAACGACATTTTGGGTTGACTTTAAATCTGTCGAGGCTCCATCACCGAAGGTCGAAAAATCAGTGAGGGAGTGTATCCACCATATATGAGAGAGGGCGAAGAAGCCCGACTGTTGTTGTGGGGGTCGTTTCTCCTTCTTCTCCGGGTGCTAGACCTTTGTTATGCACTAGGGGAAGGAGGAGTAACGACCATCACCGACGGTCGCAAATGTCAGAGAGGAATCAGTGTGTGAGAGTCTCCACCAGATATGAGAGGACGAAAAATCCCGACTGTTGTCGTGGGGCTCGCTTCTTCTTCGTTTCCGTGTGCTAGACATTTTGGTGTAATGCACTCAGAAACGAAAGGAGGAGCTGCCATCACCAACGGTCGAATGTATACACCACGCGAGCTGAGAGTTTTCAAGAAAAAGACTCGACAGACCGATAGTCAACCCGTGATGAATAATAATGATCTAATTTAATTTTTGTAGTACATATATTGAATTATACAAGTTTAATCTTTGAATAATGAACGTAGGAAATGTCGTCATCGGACGACAAAAGTCTCTCGGGGGAGTGCAGCTGGTGCAACGACGGCCGAGGTATGTGCGATAGGCCTCACCTGGACGAAGATCGGCGCTTCAGCATTAAGCTCCAGGAGACCTTCAATGTTGAAATGGTATGCAACGACAACAAGTGTTTTTTCGTAATTAAGCATGACTTCAACTATTTCAACATGTAATTTTCATCTTTTACAATTCGGGTAGCTTATCCCATGCCATGCAAGACGCTATGTCTTGGAGAGGATGGATTTTGAAGACCATGAAAATTTTGAAACAAAGAAAATTCACTTAAGGACTCATCATGATATGGATTTTGAAGTAAATCTGTATAATTCTGAGAGCGTAACCCATTTTGGTTGCAAAAATTGGGAAGCACTTTGCAAGATGTATGGTTTTTATGAGGGTATGCTTGTCACCATGGATCCTCGTGATCCTGACATCGACCAAGACAATATGGACATTTGGGTCCTTGTTGATACGCTTCCAGTTCTATCACTATGTGAGTTTCTCAAACATAGTTATTAACTAATTTATATTGTTCATTTCAAAATAGTTGACAGCTTATTTTCATTGTTCAAACAATGTGCGAAACATGGTAGACAGAACGTACTACACCGATGGCTCTGAGTTAACTTATCAGGAGAAAAATCATCTGATCGCATTTTATACTGATCTTGAGAATTACAATATCTATTATAAAACTCCTCCACATTATGGTCAATACGTGCCACTAGTGCACGTGTTGAACTACGGTAACATCCATGGAGATGCCATGGTAAGATTTTTTAGTATTACTACATCCGTGCATCTTTTGCATAAATTCTTTTAAAACTTAACTACATTGCTAACTACGAAGTTATTACTATGTTTTTTAACAGAAAATCCTGAATGATTGTGTGCCTCATCTGATGTATCAGATTGGTCACCTTGATGTTTTGAACATACGGTCGGGTCATCCTACGAATCTCACCTATCCATATCAAATTTCTAAAAAAAGTGGAGACATGAAAATCAAAGAATGGAAAAATATATGGACAGTCGTAAGGAGGCACTTGGACGCAACATTGTGCGAAAGGCAAGAACTGATGTCAGAATAATCTCCATTAATTCTTCATAATGGAGAGTCAGGGCCTATCTTATTTTATGCTATTTTACCTAAGAGAAGGTAGTAGGTCCTAGTTAATAATACTCATAATCATGTGCTAAGAACAACTAAGTAGGATTGGTTAGATGACTATGATGATGATGTAGCATTGAGTAGAAGTTGTATGATCGATGATGATGAATATGACTTGTTATTACTAGTAAGCTGGCACGTGCAACGCACATCTCAGCCAAAGCAACACATGAAACTCATATGCATATTGAATTCTGAATCCATATTCTAGAAATTTAATAAAACACAATGACTATAATGTCTGATGATCCCTGGCTGTTTAAAGGTCGTATAGTAAAGAAATTTAATACAAAGCCCATCAATGCTTGAAGAGTCGCAAGCTTGATGAGTCTGTCGGTTTTTAGGACCATTTTTGCCCCCATTCTGAGTTTCTCTCATCTCCTGGAGTGCAACATTCATGAACAAGAAATGAAGGAAAATTAAGATTTTTTTTGTATGACATGGATGGCATGCAAGCGGCAAGCCACACTTTCTCTGAGTTAATCTTAGTTCTGGCCAGATTAACCATGAATGAAACCTGTCCTATCAACATACAGTTTATTGCATAATAAAAGGAAAAAAATATAATATTTTATTTTCTTGACACAGATCTCATCAATGAAAAAGCCATGCTTTTATTACTCTCTATTACTAAATCATGTAGTGTTTATAGGGTCAGCCTGTTTGAGCATCCTCTACTTTTTCTTCTTTTCTTTCTTTGCCATTAGAGTATGGTGATTGTTGCATCCCAAGTACGGGAAGGGCCTAAATGATCATATCGTGATGTGAATATTTAATATGCAAATATAAGACGCTATTAGATAGCAGGCAATATATGTTCACTTCTGTTTAAAAAAATACCAGCATGATCACACATTTAATCAAGATAGCATAAATACCTATATAGTATTCTCATGTATGTTTCCGAACTAACCTGCACTTTAAGGCCATATTTACCAGCATGTAGGAGATCAGCTCTAGAGAAATGGCACTTCAATGCATCGGAAACAGGATGTTGAAATGAACAACAATACCTGGCAAACTCTATACATAACATGCCTGCTGTATTTGGCTCCTGAACTTTAGCTCCTCCTCCGTCCATTTTAGAGTCCCCATTCCTAAAAGCAAAACATTTCATACATGAAAATCTTATATGTCTCCAAGGGATAGTGGTAACCACAATGTTTAATTCAGGAGCTATTATCAATATAAAATATAAGATGAAAAGTGAGAAATTTATTGTATGTGCTAAAAGTGCTTTTTAAGTAGAATTAATAAATGGTGCAGATCTCTAACTCATAATTGGGAACCTAGAATACTCGCCGATGAGTGTTTGTATGGCATCAAGGGACGAATAAGGTCAGGGGCTAAGGCAGGTGGTCGAGGATTGAACCTGATCTTGCCTGTCATCTGATTCTATGACTCTCGGGGCTGAGTATCCCCATGCCTTCTGCTTAACCGTATCCTTGTCTGTGCCATGCAGTTTACGCAGCTCAGCTCGAGGAACACAACCGTTAATTCCCTCTATCAATGGAATAATACGCAACCTGTGTATTCACGGAAAAAAAGTAATCTCTTTTTTTTATTACCATCTAGATGTTCTAACCAAATTGAATAAAACGTAGGAGCAAGCTAGCGCTCTTTATACAGTAGTTCAGCACGCAAAATGCACATCTTGACTACTATAAATACAAAAAATATAAATTGTAAGTGTTAGGAGTGTAAAAAATACATATGCGTTTAGACTAAAAATAACCTCTCTAGAATTATGCCAGCCTATGTGTCATGCTTATAGGTGAAATATTTACATGGCCAGCCACAGGATAATGCAAGAGATTGTCCATCACTTTCATAATAAAATGCTCGGTTGTACCGAGTGCAGATTTTTTTTTACCTATATGACATATTAATGATCTATCATCAAAAGATTCAGGCAGGTCAATGAGGTCATGTATACCAGGTTGCCACCAATAGACGATCGCCTAGGCTTCTTGGTTTATCCTTTTCCTTCAAAAGCTCCACATAGTCACCTGTCGGAAGAACACTTCAGTATACCAAGAAATGAGTTAACGTATTTATAGTTAAACATCCCTTCATGATCATCTATTCACTTATTAGATTTAAGAAAAATACTCAGATGAGTATTAGATCAATACTTTGCAACCACAACTGAATTGGCATTGCCATCATCATTGTTGCAGACCTGCAGTCCTCATGCAATCACACACACCACCATCATCACAATGACATTCAAGCCATGGTAACTGTGTTGGTCGATGCCATTATTCTGGTTTCGTGTTTACAGAATACAATACATACCATCTCGTTGAACCAACATATTCTATCAGAACTAAATATTTTCATTTACGGATCTTCTCGAAAGAGAAGCACACCTTTACTTCCCCTTCGTTCTTTCACAATAGAGACATAGACCAAATACATGTTAGATGGTGAAACAAACACAGTTAAGAGATAAGAGGAAGTACATATACAGATCATGTGTCCGTGACTCTACTCAGCACAAAAGCATTTCAGAATTGGAAAGCAGATTCATAAAACTGGAACACATCATTAACAGGAAGAAATCAACCAGCAACAAACTTATATATTCAATGAGTTAGGTGCATAGTAAAATGTTGGTAATCCATATTTTAACACTTGGCCTACATATCCTTTTATCGTAGTGTACTTTAGGCCTTGTTTTTAATCCTTTTCTATTGTTCTTGTGCATTGTTTTTTTTAAATCGCATGTCATAAAGATAAGCAAGGAATATCTATGATAGATGAATAAATAATGACGAACATAGAAATGGACAAGATGTCGTTGCCTTCAACATTTGACTGCCATTGATTTAATGTTTAAACATCTCCATTTGACATCTAACATTCAAATTCAGATCATCTTGCTTCCCGAAGCACATGTCCATTTGACATCTAGCCATCAAAATAAACGGGGCAGCGACGACGAACTTTCTAAGGGGCCGAGGGGTTGTTCTGTTGCGTCCCTGCAAGAATTAGAAGATGAAGGAGGTAGAGGGAACCTAGGAGAAAAGCAGAGAGGAGAAGGGAGATGCTAGGAACCCCGATGGCGTCGAATTTGTCCGGCGGAGGAGCTTCTGCGGCGGCAGACTTCGGTGAGATCGGGATGATGCCCTAGGCCGAGGCATCGGGGGCGCACCGCTGCGGGCCGGCAAGGTTAGTAAAATTCAGAATGATGCAACATAAATGTAATTTCCATGAACATGCTTATAGAAATATTATCATGATATATACATCTGTCTGCTCTAAAAACCTGAAATCAAATGTGTCATGGCACAGAAATGTCATAGTACGCTCCCAAAAATATTTTTCTTTTATACATGGACACAGAGCAAGCTCTAATCAGAAATAACAAAACAAATGTCATCTGACAAAATATAACTATAATATATCATGACAAACTGTATCAAAACAAAAGCATCACAGAGTACATATTTATTATCCTAACCACGAGACATTAATAATTAGAAGCACCAAGAAAAGGGCAATTTTCACCTTTGCACATATGTCAAGTGTGTAGTGCAGACTGCTGGGTGTTGCTATCTCCAGAACCACACATTTCTAAAGTCTGAACAAATTATTCTGCATTTCTCCATACCATGAGATATTATATTTAGTGGTATGTTAGTCACTATGTAGCAAGTATCAGACAGTCTTGCTAATTCGAAGTAACAGTAAGCAACTCCATACCTATTCGTTAATGTAGAGATGAACAATTGTTCAAGCAGACACCATAGAATTCTTGCTTTAATTCATATCGCCTCCTGTAATAAAAATGAACTA